>NC_092372.1:216101711-216419733 GCF_030028105.1 Mobula birostris | reverse complement strand
TGGACTCAGAGGTGGAGAAGAACATCAGTCTGAAAGGGCAGTAGAAATTGGAACCTGTTACAAAGACCCGGGGGAGGGGAGGCAGGGCGAAATTTTAAAAATGCAAGCGAGAAAGACTGCCTTGAAACAATTACTCAATGCACTTCTTGTTGCTGGCTTTATCTGAGAGAGAAAATGTGGAGGGAAAAAAGTGACCTTGGGGGTTTGAGCACCGGGAGCTGAACTTCATTTGAAATGCTGGCGACATGGCTGGGTGGAGGCTGGGCTGGGAACATTGTGAGCTGCGTAAATACTATGCTTTGATAAAGGAGTATCCTTTCAGCAGGCCATTAGCAGAAGGAGTTCCAGATTAAAAAATAATCACCTCTACAACTGAATACATAATTTACACCATTATCTGCCCTTGTGCAATATTCTCCATGGGAGAGAGGAGAAAGAATCAATTTGTATCTCAGCAGAGAAGTGACATCAAAGTACTGATATCAAAATGGAGAGAGTAGGGAAAACTAAGAGGAACGACAAGTTCTCAATCCTTGTGTCGAAATGCCTGTTGTGATAATCGCCCCAGCCCTTCAGGATCGCTCTGTGTCCCTCCAACCTTACGCTGTCAATCTCCCCTGCATTTGATTGTTCCACCTCTAATGGCCAAAGAACATAGAACAGAACAGAACAGAACAGCACAGGAACAGGCCCTTCGGCCCACAAAGTCAGTGCTAACCGTGATGCCAACTTAATTTGTTCATCTGCCTGTAATAGAACGGAGAACTTAGCACATCACTGCAATGTGCAGGCCCTTTCCCCCCCATAGCGTTGTGCTGATCTTTTAACCTACTCTGAGACCATTCTTTAGGTGGCGGGGTGGAGATATGCCTCTACCAAAGGAAGTGTAAGATGCTCCTTCCCTCCGTTAGCCTACAGGTCACTAGAGCATGGTCACGTGAAGTCATGGGAGCAGGTGGTGGATGGTCGTATGAGCAGCCGGTGCAGATCACAAGTCCTGGTTATGTGACCACTGACGTCAGGCAGACGATCTCTGAAGAGCATTGATGATGGCTGGGGTCACCCGTCCTGTAAAGACACTGCCCAGAAGAAGGCAATGGCAAACCAATTCTGTAGAAAAAATCACTTAAAGCAACTATGGTCAAAGACCATGATCACCTGCGTTATATGACATGGCACATAGCGGAGTTGATGAAGATCAGTCTAACCTTCCCTCCTTCATAGCCCTCCACTTTTCCATCATCCATGTACCAATCTAGGAGTTTCTTAGATGCCTCTAATCTCTCTGCCTCTACCATCACTCCTGGCAGTGCACACCCCCACCCCCACTCTCTGTAAAATAAACTTCCCTCATTACTTTCCTCAATCATCTCAAAAGTAGGTCTCCTCACTTTAGCCATTTCTGCCCTGGGAAAATTCCTCTGGCCGTCCACTCAATCTGTGCCTTGTTTCATCTGGAATAACGCTAACAAGTCATCTCCTATCCCTCTTTTCTCCAAAGTCAAAGTCAGAGTAAATGAATGATCTAAGCACATATATGTTAACATATACTAACTTAAGATTAAATTTCTTTTTGGCATTTGCAGGAAAGTGAAGAAATACAGTAAACCTTTACAGAAAACTATCTGTAAACAAAGCTTGACAAACAACCAAGAAGAAAAAAACTACAAATAAAAATAATACAGAGAACAAGAGTTGTGAAGAGTGAGTGTGTAGGCTGTAGAATCAGTCCAGAGTAGTGGTGAGTGAAGTTATCCACACTGGTTCAGGAGCCTGATGGTTTGAAGGATAATAACTGTTCCTGAACATGGTGGTGTTGGACCTAGAGTTTCTGTACCCCCTGCCTAATGGCAGTAATGAGAAATCAGCATGGCCTGGATGGTGGGGGGCCTTGATGATGGATTTGCTTTCTTGTGGCAGCGCTCCTTGTAACTGTACTCAGTGGTGGTGAGAGTTTCTCTGTGACGGACTGGGCTGTGCCGCCTCATGCTGTCGTCTTTTCCATTCCTGGGCATCGGTGTTTCTATTCCTGCCTGTGATGCAGTCAGCCACAAACCAAACTGAACCGTGGAGGCACGAGTGCAGGCTTCTGACCCTGAACCCTGATAAATAGGGCGTTACGGTAACATCATGGTTGGAGCAACGCTATTATAGCCTGGGGCGTCGGACTTCAGTGTTCAATTCCAGCTCCGGTTTCCTCTCACGTACCAGTTAGTAAGTTAATTGGTCATTAAATTGGCCTGTGATTAGGTTAGTATTACACAGGTGGTATTACACAGTAGTATTACACAGTAGTATTACACAGGCAGTATTACACAGTGATATTACACAGTGGTATTACACAGTAGAATTACACAGGTGGTATTACCCAGGTGGTATTACACAGTAGTATTACACAGGTGGGTTGCTGGGCAGCATGGCTCATTGGGCCAGAATTTTTATCCATTTACGGGATGTGGGCGTCGCCAGCTAAGCCAGCATTTATTGCCCATCCCTATTTGCCCTTGAGAAGGTGATGGTGAGCTGCCTTCTTGAACCACTGCAGTCCCTGAGGTGTAGGTACACCCACAGTGCTGTTAGGGAGAGAATTCCATGATTTTGACCCAGTGACAATGGAGGAACAGCGATATGTTTCCAAGTCAGGACGGTGAGTGACTTGGAGGGGGATTTCCAAGTGGTGGTGTTCCCAGGTATCTGCTGTTCTCGTCCTTCTAGATGGTAGTGGTCGTGGGTTCCAATTGGTAGTACCATTTTTTATTACTTACTGCCTGTTACGCCGCTGGCATTTACGGCAGCCATGAAGGTCCTCCATCTCTGGCAGTGTTCAAGACTTCCTTCATCACATCAGTACCTTCCTCTGGTTTTCACCACTGTCCGCCATGCAAGTCCCAGGTGGAGATTCAGGAATACCCTCACACTCAGAAGTGGAAGGACTCTTCATTGCTGTTTCCGTAACAGTTTTGTTTGACCAGTCAGGGTTGTAAGCTCCGAGCTGAACCCCCGAGCCTGGAGGACTGGTGAACCACCCTCTTGTCTCTACCCTTTGACCGGTTTGGCATGGGTGACCCTACCAAGAGCCAAAGCACAAGGCCCTGACCCCTCCGACACCGCTCTCCGGGTCACTGAGGCATGCAAGACTCCAAACCACGACAAGGTTGTGGTCCTCTTGGAGGTCTGTATTTCTAAATAAATGAATTAAATTCTTTCTCTTAACCTCGCCCCACCCCTCACCCACCTCCGTAAGAGCTGCTCGAGCTGCTGCATTCCTCTAGCAGATTGTCTGACGCTCCAAAGTGATGTGAAGTGGTGTCACTGAAATGAATACTATCGATGACAGTATTGTCAAAGCATTGAGAGTAGTGATATCAACTACCACTCTAACATATCCATGGAGGTGTTCGGTTTGTTTATTTGGAGCAGGTGAAAGCCCCTATTAGAGAAGTACAGAGACTTCTTGAAACAAGAACACTATGTGCTTGAACACTATATTTGCCAACACTAATTTGCAGCCCATTACAGCTCTCCATCTTACTCAAGCAGTGTGATAATTACAAGCACGTTAATGGTTTGAGACCCTATGCTGCTCATTGCATTTACCACTCTTCCCGCTCAGGCAGAAAATCATTTCGAAAGATCGTTTTGTGTTTTGTCAGAAATAAAATCCGGGGATTATTTACTTGATTGCAGGATGTGGCTGTCGGAGGTGGGGTGGCATCTAAGTAACGGCGTACAGGAGTGATATAGATCTGATATCTCACTCCTTGGCCTTACTGGCGTTGAGTGGTGTCACAACTTTGCACTCAACAGCAGTAAGACCAAAGAAGTGATTGTGGACTTTAAAATAGGGAAGTCGAAGGAACACACGCCAGTCCTCATTGAGAGGTCAGCAGTGGACAGTTTCGGCGTGTCAACATCTCTGAATATCTATCCTGGGCCCAATTCATTGATGCAATTTCAAAGAGTTGCTAGCAGCTTAATTTCTTTAGGAGTTTGAGGAGATATCATATGCCACCAAGGACTCAAGCAACTTTCTACAGAATTCTATCTGGGGTTGCATCACTGTCTGGTATGGAGGGGTCACTGTACAGGATCAGAAAAAGCTGCAGAGGATTGTAAACTCAGTCAGCTTCATCATGGACACAGGTCTCCCCAGCATCAAGGACATCTTCAAAAGCCGGTGTCTCAAAAAGTTGGCATCCATCATTAAGGACCCCATAACCCAGGACATGCCCCCTTCTCATTGTTACCATCAGGGAGGAGGTACGGGAGCCTGAAGGCACACATTCAATGATTTAGGGACAGTTTTTTTCCCTTCTGTCATCAGATTTTTGAATTCTATTTTGGATTGAGCGGGAAGGGGAATCATGGCTGGGAAAAGGGGAAGGGAGAGGGAAGGAAGCAGGAAGCACCAGAGAGACATTCTGTAATGATCAATAAACCAGTTGTTTGGAATCAGATGAACTGGTCTGGTGTCTCGTGCTAGGTGTGTCTGCACCCATGGCACTCCTTCTCCGCCACCTGTCCCACACCCCTCACCATTCTCAACAGTCTTTGCTCCTGATACAGTAGAGTGAGCAAAAGTCTTAGGTATCCTAGCCTGAGACTTTTTCACAGTACTGTATATATAATCTATATAGTGTATATAATTAAAATTTATAACATATTTGATCTATTGCTGATCATAAACAGTAGAGATCCAGAGCAACACACACGAAATGCTGGAGGAACTCAGCAGGTCAGGCAGCATCCGTGGAAAAGAAAGGACACTCGACGTTTCAGGCCAAGACCCTTCTTCAGGACTGTGAAGGAAAGGGGAAGATGCCAGAATATAAAGGTGAGGGGAGGGGACAGAGGCTAGCTGGAAGGTGATAGGTGAAGCCAGCTGGGTAGAAAAGGTCGAGGGCTGGAGAAGGAATCTGATAGGAGAGGAGAGGGGATAATAGGAGAAAGGGAAGGAGGAGGGGACACGGGGGAAGAAATCAGCAGGCGAGAAGAAGTAAAAGGTCAGTGGGGAATGGGGGGGGGGGGGGACTTTGTTCTGAAGAAGGATCTCTGCCCAAAACATCAACTTCCATAGATGCTGTCTGACCCTCTGAGCTGTTCCAGCATTTTGTGTGTTGTTATAAATTGCTTGTACTTACTTTTCTCCATAAAGCTGCTGCCATGATGCCCTGCTCCTGTGACGCCGCTGCTCGTAAGATTTTCTTTTCACCCGTGCGTACATAGTGAATATAACAATGAACTTGACTTTGTCTCTGAAGGGCGACAGTGTGACAGATCTGGTCATTTCATCTTCACTCTACTTAATTACTTGAAATTAAATTTCGTAGCTGTGCTGATTGGATTTGAACCCACGTTGATCAAGATCTCAGGGTCAAGCTTTCTACTGCTAGGCAGCACGCCTGTAAGGTGAGAGGGCGAAAGTTCAAAGGAGATGTGTAAATGGGCTGCCAGGAATGAGGGTGGAGGCAGAAGCTGTATGACAGTGTCATTTCAGAGACTCTAAGATGGGCACATGAATGTGCAGGGAATGGAGGGATCCGGTCCATGTGCAGGCAGATGGAATTAGTTTAATTAGGTGACATTATCTTAATTAGTTTGGCACAGCATGGTGGGCAGCAGGGCCCGTTCCTGTGCTGTACCGAACTGTGTTCTGTGTTCTAACCACACTGAGCCTCAGTGCTAACTTGGTGGCTACTGTTCCTCTGACTAAGAGCCAGAGAGCAGTGAGATATTTCCAGATGGCCGGGAGAAAGGAGATCGCAAAGAGAAAACGTGGGCTCCATCCAACGATCTGCTACACTGTTTACCATAAGACACAGGAGCAGAATTAGACCATTTGGCTCATTGAATCTGCTCAATCATTAAATTATATTTGACTTATTTTCCTTCTCAACCCCATTCTCCTGCCTTCTCCACGTAACCTTTGGCACTCTGACTAATTGAGGCCTATCAACTTCCACTTCAAATACGCCTCATGGCTTGGACCTCACAGCCAGCTGTGGAAATGAATTCCACAGATTCACTACCCTCTGGCTAAAAAAATTTCTCCTCATCTCTGTTCTAAAGGGACGTTTTTCCATTCTAAGTCTGTACCAGATGCAGCGATTCAGATCGTTGGGTTTGCTATGCACCGCCAGGATAGATCTATAGAATCTCTCAAAAGCAGAGGTGGAGGAGTTTGCCTCATGATCAACTCATTCCAGTAGCAGTTTACATTCCACCTCAGGCCAATGTCAATCAGGCTTTAGATGATCTGAGCAATGGGATCAACTTGTATGAAACAGCACACCCTAACGCCTTCACCATCGTTTTGGGAGATTTTAACCAGGTCAATCACGAAGCAATTACCATCAACAGATCACTTGCAATACCAGAGGAAACAACACACTGGTCCATTGCTACACCACCATCAAGAATGCCTACCGTTCTACTCCACGCCCTCACTTCGGGAAGTCTGATCACCTGGCTGTATTTCTACTCCCTGAGTATAGGCAGAGACTGAAGACTGCAACACCAGCAGTGAGGTTCAAAAAGGTTTGGACAAGGGAAGCACAGGAGCGCCTGCAGGATTGCTTTGAATCGGTGGGCTAGACTGTATTCAGGGATTCATCTTTGAACCTGGATGAGTATGCTGCAGTTGTTAGACTTCATTAAGACCTGTGTGGATGAGTGAGTGCCTACAAAGACTTACGGTACATTCCCAAACCAAAAGCCATGGATGAACCAGGAGGTATGTCGTCTGCTGAAGGCTAGATCTGTGGCATTCAAGTCTGGCAACCCAGGCCTGTACCAGAAAACCAGGTATGATTTGTGGAGGGCTATTTCAAGGGCAAACAGACAATCTTGAATGAGGTTGGAGGTGACATCGGATGCACGGCAACTCTGGCAAAGTTTGCAAGACATGACTTCCTGCAAAGCAAAACCCAATAGTATGAGTGGCAGCAATGCTTCACTACCAGATGAACTCAACACCTTCTATGCCCACTTTGAAAGGGAGAACACAGCTACAGCTGTGAAGATCCCTGCTGCATCTGATGACCCTATGATCTCCGTCTCAGAGGCCGATGTTAGGCTGTCATTAAAGAGAGTGAACCCTCGCAAGGCATAAGGTCCCAATGGAGTACCTGGTAAGGCTCTGAAAACCTGTACCAACCAACTAGCAGGAGTATTCAAAGACATTTTCAACCTCTCACTGCTACAGGCGGAAGTTCCCACTTGCTTCAAAAAGGCAACAATTACACCAGTGCCTAAGAAGAATAATGTGAACACAAAATAATCTGCAGATGCTGGGCTCAAAGCAACACTCACAATACACTGGAGGAACTCAGCAGGTTGGGCAGCATCAGTGGAAAAGATCAGTCGACGTTCCGGCCCGAAACGTCGACCGATCTTTTCCACTGATGCTGCCCGACCTGCTGAGTTCCTCCAGCGTGTTGTGAGTGAAGAATAATGTGAGCTGCCTTAATGACTATCGCCCAGTAGCACTCACATCTACAGTGATTAAATACTTTGAGAGGTTGGTCATGACTAGACTGAACTCCTGCCTCAGCTAGGACCTGGACCCATTGCAGTTTGCCTATCGCCACAATAGGTCAACGGCAGATGCAATCTCAATGGCTCTCCACATGGCTTTAGACCACCTGGACAACACAAACACCTACGTCAGGATGCTGTTCATCGACTGTAGCTCAGCATTTAATACCATCATTCCCACAATCCTGATTGAGAAGTTGCACAACCTGGGCCTCTGTACCTCCCTACCTCCCTCTGCAATTGGATCCTCGACTTCCTAACCGGAAGACCACAATCTGTGTGGATTGGTGATAACATCTCCTCCTCGCTGACGATCAACACTGAGGCACCTCAGGAGTGTGTGCTTAACCCACTGCTCTACTCTCTATATACACATGACTGTGTGGCTAGGCATAGCTCAAACACCATCTATAAATTTGCTGACGATACAACCATTGTTGGTAGAATCTCAGGTAGTGACGAGACACAGGAGTGAGATATGCCAGCTAGTGGAGTGGTGCCGCAGCAACAACCTGGCACTCAATGGCAGTAAGACAAAAGAGCTAATTGTGGACTTCAGGAAGGGTAAGGCGAAGGAACACATACCAATCCTCATAGAGGGATCAGAAGTGGAGAGAGTGAGCAGCTTCAAGTTCCTCGGTATCAAGATCTCTGAGGATCTAAGCTGGTCCCAACATGTCGATGTAGCTACAAAGAAGGCAAGACAGCGGCTATACTTTATTAGGAGTTTGAAGTGATTTGGCATGTCAACAAATACACTCAAAACTTCTATAGTTATGCCGTGGAGAGCATTCTGACAGGCTGCATCACTGTCTGGTATGGAGGGGCTACTGCACAGGACCGAAAGAAGCTGCAGAAGGTTGTAAATCTAGTCAGCTCCATCTTGGGCACTAGTCCACAAAGTACCCAGGACATCTTTAGGGAGTGGTGACTCAGAAAGGTAGTGACCATTATTAAGGACCTCCAGCACCCAGGGCATGCCTTTTTCTCACTGTTACCATCAGGTAGGAGGTACAGAAGCCTGAAGGCACACACTCAGAGATTCAGGAACAGCTTCTTCCCCTCTGCCATCTGATTCCTAAATGGACATTGAAGCTTTGGACACTACCTCAATTTTTTAATATACAGTATTTCTGTTTTTGCACATTTTTAAATAATCTATTCAATATACGTAATTGATTTACTTGTTTATTTATTATTGTGTTCTATTTTATTTATTTTTCCTCTCTCTGCTAGATTATGTATTGCATTGAACTGCTGCTGCTAAGTTAACAAATTTCACGTCACATGCCGGTGACAATAAACCTGATTCTGATTCTGATTCTGTTCTCTGGTCCTAGACTCCCCCACTACAGGAAATATCCTCTCCGTGTCCATTCTGTCAATACCTTTCAATATTTAGTAGGTTTCAATGGTCCCATTCTTCTAAACTCCAGCAAGTACAGGTACAAAGCCATTAAACACTCCTCATATGTTAACCCTTTCATTACAGCATCATTCTCATAAACCTCCTCTGGATCCTCTCCAACTCCAGCACATCATTTCTTAGATATGCAGTCCAAAACTGTTCATAATTTGAAGCTAATGTTGAAGGATCTCAGTCCAAAATGTCACCCATTTACCCTGCTCCATGGATGCTGCCTGATTTGCTGAGTTCCACCAGCATTTTGTGTGTGCTGCTCAAGCATTCCAGCATCTGCAGAATCTCTTGTGTTTCTTTCTGAAGTTGGGTTACTTGTGTTCAAAGTTCAACTCATCCCACTCTTTGAGCTGTTGCCATTCCCTATGGATCTGTGCTATCTACTTAACAGTGTGATCACCAGGGATTCAGCCCTTCTTCAACCCCTCCGCAAAAACCACTCATAACTGTACCATTAACTCCCCCATTAATTCCTATCTGTTCAACGGGGAACCTTAATAAAGCTGATGTTGATAGAGTAATAGTCTATCAACTATCGGTGCTGCTGTAACGAAACCCAATTTCCCTCGGGATCAATAAAGTATATCTATCTATCTATATCTAGTCATCAAAACAGACCCTTCAGCCCATCTAGTCCATGCTACTCCCATTGACCTGCACCAAGACTATAACCTTCCATACCCCTACTATCCATGTACCTATCCAAACTTATCTCAAACATTGAAATTGAGCTCGCGTGCATCACTTGTACTGGCAGCTCATTCCACACTCTCAGACCTTCTGAGTGAAGAAGTTTCCTCTCATGTTCCCCTTAAACTTTTCACCTTTCACCCATAACCCATGGCCCAAGAGCTCCCTGAGGGTCATGCAGCGAGAGACCCAATCGCCGTGCTCCTGCCGAGCAGTTGGCAGTGGGAGGGCTCCCCCCACGTGGAGGCCCACGCCTCCGTCTCCGAGCCCGTGCAGTTGGCCTGCACTCTCTCCAGGTAGTGATTTGGAAAAAAATACAGATAATGAAAGTGTGCAGCTGCTGTTTACCAAAGTCAACAAACAACAGCTGGCCGGACTTAGTAACTTTTCCGCCTCATTAGCTGATGAAGCTAAAAGCGAAAACCTGAACTCGAGTTGGGATAGCCACCGGTGCCCCCTCCTGGTACAGAGACACCTTCTGAAGGATTCACACAATATTCATGTCTTATCAAACTAATTGGTCTGCCTAGCGTTCTCTCCATCTCTATGACAGCACATCAATCTGTGCCTCTCTCTCTCTATCTAATCTCACGTTTCTCTATTTATATTATGGCATATCTATTTATCTTAATGCCTATTTAATAGTTATTTGCCTCTCAATTTATTTATTCAACTGTCAATCTATCTCTCTATTTGCCTGATTCCATATCTTTTATTTATTTAGTTGGCCTATCTGTAATTTGCTCATTCTAGTTATTTGATTGCCCTAACATTTACACATCTTCTTACGCCAGTGCATTTTTATGTTTGAAATGGTTTTCCATATGAGTTACCGGTCCCTCTTGATATGTAATTGGCATCCATTTGATTTGCCCCAACTGCCTGTTCTCTGCAGTAGCAACACTTAAACAGTTCACTTTTGCTTTGAATAGGAAGCACTGTAGTGACAGTTTAGACAGAAGCACTTTCTAATTCCAGTCAGCTCTCCCGCCCAGAAACACATGGCCTTCTGTATTAAATATATTGTCTAATGAGCACATCTCGATTTTCACACCAAGTGTGAGCAGCTTTGTGACCCACTTGTGAGCCGTTTTCCTGTGGTGAGGGAGTCCAGGAGCAGGCGGCCCAGCCTGTGAAAAGAGGGGTGCCCATTTAGAACAGAAATGAAATATTCTGAGTCTGTGCCCTCTGGTCCTAGACCCCCCCCCCCACCATAGGAAACATCATCTCCATGTTCACACTCTCTAGGCCTTTCAATATTCAATAGGTTTCAATGAGAACCTCCGCCTGTTCTTCTAAACTCCAGAGAGTACAACCCCAGAGCCTTCAAACTCTCCTCATGTGTTAAGACCATAAGGCCATTAGACATAGGAGCAGAATTATGCCATTTGGCCCATCGAGTCTGCTCCGCCAATTTATCTCAGCTGATCCAATTTTCCTCTTTCTTTCATGTTAACCCTTTCGTTCCTGGGATAATTCTCATGAACCTTCTGTGGACCCTCTCCAATGCCAACACATCTTTTATAGGTAAGGGGCCCAAAACTGCTAACAATACTGCAAGTGCGGTCTGCCCAATGCCTTATAAAGCTTTAACATTACATCTTTGTTTTTGTCTCTAGTCCTTTCGAAATGAATGCTAACATTGCATTAGCTTTCCTTAACTCGACTCTTCCTGCAAGTTAACTTTAGGGAATCCTGCACGAGGTCTCCCAAGTCCCTTTGCACCTCAGATTTTTGAATTTTCTCCCCATTTGGAAAATAGCCCACTCCTTTATTCCTTCTACCAAAGTGCATGACCATACACTTTCCAACACTATATTCCATCTATCATTTCTTTGCCCATTCTCCCAATCTGTCTAAGTCTTTCTACAGACACCCTCACTATGTCTGACTATATCTTCATATAGTCCACAAACTTGACAACAAAACTCAATTCCATCATCCAAATCATTAACATACAACATAAAAAGAAATGGCCCCAGCAATGACCCCTGCGGAACATCACTAGTCACAGGTAGCCAATCAGAAAAGGCTCCTTTATGATGATGATTATGAAGACACGCAGTCCTCTTTTATTGTCATTTAGTTATGTATGCATTAAGAAATGATACATTATTCCCTCCGGTGTGATATCACAAAACACAGGACAAGCCAAAACTGAAAAAACTGACAAAACCACATAATTATAAGATATAGTTACAAACAGTGTAATAATAGCATAACTTGATGAAGAAGTCCGTGAGCACAGTAAAGTTCAAAGTTTCTCAAATGTCCCACATCTCACGCAGGCAGGAGAAGGAAGAAAAACTCTCCCTGCCATGCCGACCACAATCCGACTCTGAGTCATCCGAAAACTTCGAGCTCTGATCAGCTCCCCGACACCGAGTACTGAGCGCCATCTTTGTCCGAGCGATTCGACCTCCTTGTCGGTCACCAAAAGCAGGCAAGGTTAGGGATTTTGAGGCCTACTCTCCGAAAGATTCCTGACCACACAGTAACAACAGCAGCGAATGAGTGTTTCAGAAATTTCTCCAGATGTTCCTCTGTGCTTTCACGTCCATTCTCCATCAAATCAGAATTGTCCACGGCCCCTATTTAACGGATACGATATCATTTTCACCGGAGAGCTGCGCACGCGCAACGCGCTGCCATCTTCTCCTCCTGCCATCCTTGCCTCTCTTTGCCTCCTGTCAGTCATCCAATCTTTTATCCATGCTAATATCTTTCCTATAAAGCCATGGGCCTCATGTGCGGCACCTTGCTAAAGGCCTTCTGAAAATCCAAATAAACAACATCCACTGACTCTCCTTTGTCTATTCAGCCTATTACTTCCTGAAAGATTTCCCTTAAGGAAACCATCCTGACTTTGGCCTATTTTGTCATGTGCCTCCAAGTACCCTGAAACTTCATCCTTAATAATAGACTCCAACAACTTTCCAACCACTAAAAATAGGTTAACTGGCCTATAACTTCCTTTCTTCTGCATCCCTCCCTTCTTAAAGAGTGGAATGATATTTTCAATTTTCCAGTTCTCCAGAATCTAGTAATTCTTGAAAGATCTTTAGTAATGCCTCCACCATCTCTTCAGCTACCTCTTTCAGAACCCTGGGGTGCAGTCCATCTGGTCCAGGTGACGTATCTACCTTCAGACCTTTCAGCCTCCCAAGTATTTACAAATAGCAACTACATTCACTTCTGCCCCCTGACATATTTGCATTTCTGGCATACTGCTGGGGTCTTCCACAATGAAAACTGACACAAAATTTTGTCCTAAACAAGAGAAAATCTGCAGTTGCTGGAAATCCGAGCAACGCACGCAAAATGCTGGAGGAACTCAGCAGGCCAGGCAGCATCTATGGAAAAGAGTGCAGTCGACATTTATTATTTTTATCCAGCATTTCTACCTCTCCAGCATCATTTTCCACTCGTCTTTCTCTTTTACTCTCCGGTCGTAATTTTATGTATTGCACTGTACTGCTGCAAAAATAAACCTAATTTCATGACGCATGTGAGTGCCCTGGTTAAGGTTTCCACTGTTACACTGTGAGGTAGCTTATATCAGCAGTTTTCTGTAAAAGCAGTTGTGCCGTGCTGGAAAGTGTGTTTTGGCTTCAGCCAATCAGGATTGTGGGGTGTGAGAGTAAGTTCCAGAAAGCTGTGGGAAGAGTTTTCTAGAGGCCAGTAGTCTGGTTTGTTTTTTTTTGCCGGAGCTGCTGAGTGGGACAGAAGATGCTGCAGAATGCCGTTGGAAGGAGAGTCCCCGTTGCAAGAAGTGATTTGTGCATTTGAATGGTTCCAAAGAGGAAGGGCCAATACTCCTGAGAGAGGGAGAGAGAGTGCCAGTTTGTTCGAGATGGTCTTCGAGGGGAGTTTGAAAATGTGGTGGGTGCTTTCACACTGACTGTGGGTTCAGCATGTGAGTAACAGATATACCCCCGAATACTCCAGTATGAGCTCCAGCAGTTACATATTCAGTGGGCTGGTTTAACTGTAGTGGCCCCTTTCTTTACTTTTCCTTTCTCTATTAACTGTTTGATAAAGCAGAAATTGGTAAATATACTTTCCTTTATAATTTTGTGCAGTGTATGATCTGTTAATTGTGCATGGGCAATGTTTACACAGCATTCGCTCAAATCAAGGTTTCTTTAATTGGAACATCACGATGTTCCTGTCTGGTTGAACCCCGTATCACACTGACTCTGGATGTACATTGCTTATGGAAGGTGGCCCTCTCTCGCTGAGTCCCATGGCTGTTAGCAGAGCTGGCTATCGAGCCGAGTTTGCATACGAGCCCAGTGAGAGGGTTACACCTGACTCTGATATGGGTCTCTATTGTGGACTGAGAGTGAGAAGGGGGCAAGGATAGGAGGAAATCAACATTGGGAAAAGGGGAAGGAAGCAGGAAGCATCAGAGAGACAATCTGCAATGACCAATAAACCAATTGTTGGGAATCAAATGATCCTGCCTGGTGTCTCAGAGCTGGGTGTGTCTGTGTCCGTGCTATCCCCTGCTGCTGGCACTCCTTCTCTGCCAACCTCCTCTGGCTTGGGGCATACGCCATTGCTTGAATTTTCTCAGCACACTTATGTAATCCTTGTGCATCGATGGTGTGACCACAATAAGTGATGGTTGGTTTAAAGAATTCACACTTGTTGCATTGTGCTCTGAGCCCATAATCTTCTAATCTCTATAACACTGTCTTGAGATTTTGGAGATATTCCTTGTCATCTTTACTGGTAACAATGATGTCATCCAGGTGACACTGAGTGCTTGGGCAGCCTTTTTGCATCTGGTCCCTAGTTTTCTGCCAGAGTGCAAGGGCAGCTGCTACTCCAAAAATAGCGATAAAGACCTTTATGAGTGTGAGAAGCACTTTGGACTCTTCTCCCATCTCCATCTGTAAGCATATCCCAGC
Organism: Mobula birostris; assembly: GCF_030028105.1. NCBI lineage: Eukaryota > Metazoa > Chordata > Chondrichthyes > Myliobatiformes > Myliobatidae > Mobula > Mobula birostris. The sequence goes on along the minus strand of NC_092372.1, from coordinate 216,405,171 downwards.
TAAGTCCACTTTGCTGAAATGTTTTCCTCCAGAAAGATTTGCAAAGTTACCCTCTATCCTAGGCAGAGGGCATTGATCTACTTTCTGTACGGGCTTAAGATCATCTCAGATGCTGAATGACTTTTTCTTTTCGGTTACTGGTGTTGCCCATGGGATCCACTCAACCTTGAGAAGATTTCCTTCATCCTCCATGCGATCTAGCTCACTGGTTACTAGATGGTATAAGAAAGCGGACAGACCTTGCAAAACTTGGGTGTGGCATTATTTTACCCTTGAAGTGTCTGAATTTTCCAATGCCATCCTTGAACAGTGCTGTGGCATCATCCAGTACTTTCTTCACTTGCTTTCAGTTGACTGTATTGCGGGGATGTGGCATGCAAAGGTTGGATGAATCTCCAATTGATTTGCAGTTGTTTCAGCCAATTATGACCCCACTATGCTGGCCCTCCTGTCTTAATCACATACAAATCCAATGAGGCTTGTTGGTTGTTGTATTTCACTGTCATGACTGTCATTTCCACCAGCGTTATCTCTTCTCCAGTATAAATTCTTAGTTGGATATCTGCAGGCTTCAGTTCAGTATCTGTGAAATGCCATTTAACCTCATTTTGTGGAATGATTGAAACAGCTGAGCCAATGTCCTGCACCTTTCCTCATTCCCTGTCACGCACTGTTGAGCCATTACACGCGCGTCGTCCATGTCAGCGCGGGAAGGAGATCAACTCCTCGCGCTTGCAAATGACGGCGGGCTGAAAAGTCTGTTTGACATAACATCTCTGCCGGCATTCTGGATCAAAGTCAAGGCTCAATATCCTGAGATAGCCACGGAAGCACCGAAAACGTTGCTTCCATTTCCAACATATCTCTGCGATGAATGCAACGAAAACTAAATTGCGGATTAGATTGGACATAAGGCACCCCGTTCGAGTATCGCTGTCCCCCATCACCCCTCGATAGGACCGTCTTGTTGCAGGAAAACAAGCCCAGGGCTCCCACTGATTCAGCGACATTGGTGCGTTGCAATGATTTTATAAGTTCATACGGGGAAAATATGCGCTGTGTTTAATATCCAAACGTTACTTAAAATGTTATGATGCTATTGACTTATATAGCCATATAACAATTACAGCATGGAAACAGGCCATCTCTGCCCTTCTAGTCCGTGCCGAACGCTACTCTCACCTCGTCCCACCGACCTGCACTCAGCCCATAACCCTCCATTCTTTTCCTGTCCATATACCCATCCAATTTTTCTTTAAATGATAATATCGAACCTGCTTCTGCCACTTCTACTGGAAGTTCGTTCAACACTTACTTCAAGATCCCCTGACCTCCCCTGATAATTGACTTATTGCTATATTCATGCGAGGAAAATGCGCTGTGTGTTTAATATTAAATTCGTTAGATAAACCCTTTTAGAAACGAAATTGAGTGTATTAGCCACTTATCACCGATATTCCGGTCATGATTAACACCCCACCCCCCCACCCTGAACAGAATCGCCAAAAATGATTTGTAGTAAAATAATCGGCAGGTGCGCGCAATAATACATGCGCACTGGTGGCCGGGCAAGGCTTCAATGGTCATTGTAGTCTTTCTCTGGGTAAACGCAATGTATTTGACTGCTACTCTTGTCCGTTGGCAACCATCCTGCGGCCCCCCCCCCCCCAGTCTGCCGGTCTGCCGGTCCGCAAGAATATTGTCAACATGAAACCGGTCCGCACTGCCAAAAAGGTTGGGGACCCCTGCTTTAGTTAAGATTCATAAATATACAGTAATCCCTTTAATTGTATGCAGTGTGCTCTCTGATATATCTTGGCATTGAATTTGTCACAGGGCAGCAAATTACCCAGCATCCACACAAACCGAGGTTTGGCGTGGGACAGCCGTCCCAGTCTCACGGGTTTGGTGGGACTGGGGTGGGTATTCCCTAGACTTACACAGCCAAGGAAACCAGCGAGGTTTCAGTCTTTTGGTCTTATGTACCAAGATACAGTGAAAAGGTTTGTTTTGCATGCCATCTATGCAAATCATTTCAAATATCAGAGAAATCAGTACATCAATGTGGTACAAGAGAAATCAATAACAATGCAGAATGTATTGGTATAGAGAAAGTTCAGTGCAGGCAGACAAGAAGGTATGAGGGTCATGATGAGGTAGATTGTGAAACCAAGATTTCATGTTATCCTACAAGAAGATCACAAAGAGTCTTATATTAGTGGGATAGAATCTGTCCTTAAGCCTGGTGGTGCGCGTTGTCAAGCTTTTTTAAATCTTCTGCCCCATGGGAGGGTGGAGAAGAGAGAATCACCTAGGGGGAAGAGGTCTTTAATTATGTAGACTGCTTTCCTGAGGCAGCGGGAAGTGAAGAAAGAGCCCACAGACCAGAGGAGGCTTACAACTCTGGTGCTGGGAAAAGAAGTTGTCCTACCAAGCTGTGATGGTCTGGTCATTCAGGGGGAAAGCAGTGGTAGACATGAAAATGTATCGTCATGCCAAACTCAAGGCTGCAGCTATTTGGTGCTGCAGGGTAGCATAGTGGTTAGCACAATGCTTTATAGTACCCGAGACCCAGGTTCAATTCCCGCTGCCTGCTGCCTATAAAGAGTTTGTATGCTCTCCCCGTGACCACGTCGGTTTCCTCCGGGTGCTCCGGTTTCCAACCACAGCCCAAAGACGACCCTGTTGGTAGGTTAATTTGGCATTGTAAATTGCCCTGTGTTTAGGCTCATATTAAATCGGGAGATTGCGGAGCAGCGCCGCTTGAAGTGCCAGAACGGCCCATTCCATGCTATATCTCAATAAATAAATCAATGAATTCAAAGTCAAAGTAAATTTATTATCAAAGCGTGTACATACATATATGTCATCATATGAAGTTCAAAGTACAAATTTCAAAGTAAAATTTACCACATATCATTTTTCCTGAGGGCATACTCAGCAACTCTATAGAATAGTAACTGTAAACAGGATCAATGAAAGGGTGCAAGAGCATAGAACATAGAACAGTACAGCACAGTACAGACCCTTTGGCCCACAATGTTGTGCCGACCCTCAAAGTCTGCCTCCCATATAAGACCCCACCTTAAATTCCTCCATATATCTGTCTAGTAGTCTCTTAAACTTCACTAGTGTATCTGCCTCCACCACTGACTCAGGCAGTGCATTCCACGCACCAACCACTCTCTGAGTAAAAAAACCTTCCTGTAATATCCCCCTTGAACTTCCCACGCCTTACCTTAAAGCCATGTCCTCTTGTATTGAGCAGTGGTGCCCTGGGGAAGAGGTGCTGACTATCCACTCTATCTATTCCTCTTAATATCTTGTACACCTCTATCATGTCTCCTCTCATCCTCCTTCTCTCCAAAGAGTAAAGCCCTAGCTCCCTTAATTTCTGATCATAATGCATACTTTCTAAACCAGGCAGCATCCTGGTAATTCTCCCCTGTACCCTTTCCAATGCTTCCACATCCTTCCTATAGTGAGGTGACCAGAATTGGACACAATACTCCAAGTGTGGCCTAACCAGAGTTTTATAGAGCTGCATCATTACATTGCGACTCTTAAACTCTATTCCCCCGACTTATGAAAGCTAACACCCCATAAGCTTTCTTAACTACCCTATCTACCTGTGAGGCAAGTTTCAGGGATCTGTGGACATGTACCCCGAGATCCCTCTGCTCCTCCACACTACCAACTATCCTGCCATTTACTTTGTACTCTGCCTTGGAGTTTGTCCTTCCAAAGTGTACCATCTCACACTTCTCCAGGTTGAACTCCATCTGCCACTTCTCAGCCCACTTCTGCATCCTATCAATGTCTCTCTGCAATCTTTGACAATCCTCTACACTATCTACAACATCACCAACCTTTGTGTCGTCTGCAAACTTGCCAACCCACCCTTCTACCCCCACATCCAGGTCATTAATAAAAATCACAAAAAGTAGAGGTCCCAGAACAGATCCTTGTGGGACCCCACTAGTCACAATCCTCCAATCTGAATGTACTCTCTCCACCACCACCCTCTGCCTTCTGCAGGCAAGCCAATTCTGAATCCACCTGGCCAAACTTCCCTGGATCCCATGCCTTCTAACTTCCTGAATAAGCCTACTGTGTGGAAGACAACAATCTGTGCAAATGCAAATATAAATAAGTAGCAATAAATAATGAGAGCATGAGCTGACAAGATAAAGAATCCTTAAAGTGAGACCATTGGATACCTTGAGATTAATTATCTTGCAGCGATTTACAGGAAAATCTCAAAATACGATAGAATTTATGAACAACTATACAGAAACAAAGACCAGGAAACAATCAATGTGCAAAAGGAGACAAATAGTGCAAATAAAAAAATCAATAAATAGTACTGAGACCATGAATGGTCGAGGTTTTGACAGTGAATCCATAGTTTATGCAATCAGTAAATGTTGAGGTGAGTGAAGTTATCCACTCTGGTTCAGGAGCCTGATGGTTGTAAGGTAATAATTGTTCATAAACCTGGTGGGACCTAAGGGCTCCCGAACCACCTGCTCGATGGTGGTAGCAAGAAGAGAGCTTGGTCTGTGTGGTGGGGGACCTTGATGAACGCAGAAAATCATAAACATAAAAGATTCTGCAGTTCCTGGAAATCCAGAGTAATACACCCTTGGCCCCAAAACATTGATCATTTACTCCTTTCAATAGATGCAGCCTGATCTGGAGAGTTCCTTGAGCATTTTTCCTGTGTTTTTTTTTGTGCCAAAACTCCTTCTAAATATAATCAGTAGTAGGGAGGGTTTTGCGTGTGTTAGACCGATCTGTGTCCACAATTTTCTGTAGAATTTTACATTCCACTGATCTTTCCATACCAGACCATGCATCCCAGTTGGTGCGATCTTTCTGCCAGTTGGTGCGAACTTTCTGCCCAGTTGGTCTGATCTTTCTGCCAGTTGATCCAATCTTTCTACCCAGTTGGTGCAATCTTTCTGCCCAGTTGGTGCAATCTTTCTGCCAGTTGGTGCGATCTTTCTGCCCAGTTGGTCTGATCTTTCTGCTGGGTTGGTGTTGTCTTTCTGCCAGTTGGTGCGATCTTTCTGCCCAGTTGGTCTGATCTTTCTGCTGGGTTGGTGTTGTCTTTCTGCCAGTTGGTGCGATCTTTCTGCCAGTTGGTCTGATCTTTCTGCTGGGTTAGTGTTGTCTTTCTGCCCAATTGCTGCGATCTTTCAGCCCAGTTGGTGTGATCTTTCTGTTGGGTTGGTGCAGTCTTTCATTGATCCTATTATGGGTATTATTCTATTCTGTATTTATTGCATATGAAAATGAATCTCATACTTTGATAATAAATTTACTTTGACTTTACTTAGAATTTTAAAACCAGTTTTGATACTCACCACAATTGCATGCCATGTTTTCACCATGCCAGATAATTGACTCAACAGATGAGTCAATTTATTTTCACAGAGTGGAACAATGTTGTTCTGCTTGCATTCTGCAATGGGCTTTTGTCAGCTCTTTCTTCAGCAAGTGCGTGGGCCCGATATCTCTGCTTTCTCTGGTGCTCACAAATAGCCGCAATGAAACAGCTGTGTGACTAAAACGTTGACTTCCATTTGCTGCCCGGGCTCAAGGCCAGCCCAGAGTCGGCAGTGGAAATATCAGATGGGTTGAAGATGAGGGCAAAAGAGTCTACACAGGGACAGTGTGCAGCATCTTGATGCACAGCCAGAATGCTGGCCCATTGATCCAAAGGCCTGAGTTCAAATCCCATACATAATCATAGAGTCAAAGAGCACAACAGTACACAATCACGCCCTTCGGCCCATTTAATCTGTGCTAAACTGTTATTCTACCTAGTCCCTATGACACACATGTGGACCATAGTCCTCCACAACTCTCCCATCTGTGTACCTATCTAAACTTCTCTTAAATGTTGAAATAGAACTCGCATCTGCCACTTGACTAGAATATATAAGCAAGGATGTAAGGCTGAGGCTTTAGAATGTGCTGGTGAGGCCTCACAGAGTGTTTTGAGCAGTTGTAGGCTTCTTATCTAAGAAGGGACGTGCTGACATTGGAGTGGCTTCAAAAGAGGCTCACCAGGATTGAAAAGGTTATGATCTGAGGCGTGTTTGATGGCTCTGGGCCTGTAATCATTGGAATTCAGAAGAATGACGGAGGATCTCATTGAAACCTTTTGAATATTAAAAGGCCTTGTTAGAGTGGATGTTTCCTATAGTGGAGGAGTCTAGAAGCAGAGCACACAGCCTCAAGATAGAGTGAGGTCAATTTAGAACAGGGATGAGGAGGAATTTCTTTAGCCAAAGAGTGGTGAATCTGTGGAGAGGCCAAGTCATTTGGGTATATTTAAGGCAGAGAACTGGTGGGTTCTTGATTAGTCAGTGCATGAACGGTTATGGGAGAAGGCAGGAGATTGGGGCTGAGAGGGAAATGGACCAGCTATGATGAAATGACAGAGCAGACTTGATGGGCCAGATGGCCAAATTCTGCTCCTATATCTTATGGTTTTATGGTCTTTCGCTGACAGCTCGTCCCACACTCTCACCACACTTTGAGTGAAGAAATTCCCCTCAGGTTCCCCTTAAATATTTTACATTTCACCCTTAACCTATAACCTCTAATTCTGGTCTCATCCAGCTTCAGTGGGAAAAGCCTGCTTGCATTTACACTATCTATACCCCTCATAATTTTGTATATCTCTATCAAATCTCTCCTCATTGTCTTACGTTCCAGGGATCAAAGTCCTAACCTATTCAATCTTTCCCTGTAATTCAGGTCCTCATATCTCAGCAACATCATTTATATACAGAGTGGAATCTGATTAATTGGGACCCATTGGAACCTTACTCACCTTCAGTTCCCACCGGCCACTCGGCTCCTTTCTGTGTCTCCGTGTGGCTGGTTGCATGCGACGGTGGCCACACTCCATTAAATCACTTCGACAGGTGGGTTAAACCAGGTGAGGATAGCTGGCGGGTTATCACACCCCAATAAGTTAGGGACACGCCTGTCCTAGCATGGGAAGTCTGCTCCAGTAGACTGGGCAGATGAGATCAACAGTGAGATCTAACGGCCAAGATGGCAGTTCTGCAACACTTCATGGAGAGCAACGGGCGTGCTAAGGCACAGAGGAAGTCATGGTTGTCCACTGCAATCAAGGAAAACCCCAGTTTATGACAACTACTCGTACCACTGGGCCCGAACTTCCGAGGTTGAGAGAGCGGAATGGCTTTTCCATTTTAAAGACGCTTCCACACAGGTTTCACTGTTGTCGTTGGAAATGGTGGACAACCAACACACTGCCATGTGCTTCTGATTGATTGTAAATGAACAAAACTAGTGCAGATGATGGACTGCCTTCTTACAATGCTTTCAATAATTGCATCTTCCAAAAGTTTATTTGCATTGCAACATTCAATTTGATTGTTGATACCTTCAAATGCTTTATAGTTCTTAATTTGTTGAAGTAGCAAAGTTGTTTTATTATGACTTCTGGCCGTTTCTGGCATCTCCAAGCCTGAATACTTGAAACTTCAGTGAGCAAAACAGTTCTGAATTGTCTTACTGCTTATTTTCCACCAACTCTCAGTGACCAAAATCCCATCCTCTGGGATTCCCCCCTCCCCCTTTCTTTCTCCCTGGGCCTCCCGTCCCATTATCCTTTCATATCCCTTTTGCCAACCAACTTTCCAGCTCTTGGCTCCATCCCTCCCTCTCCTGTCTTCTCCTATCATTTCGGATCTCCCCCTCCCCCTCCCCTTCCCACTTTCAAATCTCTTACTACCTCTTCTTTCAGTTAGTCCTGACGAAGGGTCCCGGCCCGAAACGTCGACTGTACCTCTTCCTATAGATGCTGCCTGGCCTGCTGCATTCACCAGCAATTTTTATGTGTGTTGAGTGACCAAAATCACTGCTTTTTGAACACAAACACTCTCAACTGATGTTATTGAAATACAGTATAGTGTCAGATGGCCACATGGCTTCACACGACTGATGCCAGTTAGAAAATGTTCGGTAACAGTGTCTCTCCCAATTAGATGGCATACTGTCCCAAATATAGAAGGGAATCCCAGCTATTTTCTCGATTAGTTTTTGTCCTTTAAGAGTTGTCCCAAATAAGCATCTGCCCCGATTAACCAATGCCACAGTTATCCAGAATCCACTGTATACATATACCATATATATGTGTGTGCGTGTGCGCATGTGTGTGCGTGTGTGTACAACATCCCCGACAATGCAATAAACCACGCCACTTAATTCACAATGCAAACATAATAAAAATGTAAAATAGAACTAAAGTCATAATAATTCTAAAAAATATTGGTGGTATCCCAAAGTGCAGCAAGGGTAACCTGTGAAATAAAATCTTTGTACTTCTTGATGCTAAGGAATTCTAATGCCTTGTTAATGACAGTCTTGTGGATAACATACTCAGAAGAACCCTTGGAATCAGACTCATCACAGCCTTGGTCTAAATGTGGACCAAAGAACTGAATTTGGGAGCTGAGGAGACAGAAGCCACTCTTGACATCTTGACTCTTGAATGTTGGATCAAGTTCAAATTGAGTGGGCTTCAAAAGGAAAAGAAACTCCAGTAATTCAAGTTCATCATGGTCATTGTGTGCCACCTTGTATGATGTAGTTAATCAGGGTCTCATGACCACGATTAATCTTGGCAAATTTTTCTACAGAAGTGGTTTTCCATTGCCTTCTTCTGGGCAGTGTCTTTACAAGATGGGTGACCCCAGCCATTATCAATACTCTTCAGAGCTTGTCTGCCTGGCATCAGTGGTCACATAACCAGGACTTGAGATATGCACTAGCTACCCATATGACCATCCACCACCTGTCCCCATGGCTTCACACGACCCTGATCGGGGGCTAAGCAGGTGCTACACCTTGCCCAAGGGTGACCTGCAGGCTAGCGGAGTGCCTTGCACCTCCTTTGGTAGACGGATCTCCATCCTGGCTCCCAAACATCAGGGGCATGTAGAGGCCCTTAGACAGGCACATGGATGATAGAAAAATGGAGGGCTACGCAGGAGGGAAGGGTTAGATTGATCTTGGAATAGGTTAAAAGGTTGGCACATTGTGGGCTGACGGGCCTTGTATTGTGTTATAATATGCTGTGTTCTAATTCCTATCTCCTCTGTAAACAGAATGCAAACTTTGTTGGCCAAAGAGGCCAGGAATAAATATTAACATTATTAATAATTAGGTGTGGTAACATTGGATGAACCAGAGATAGCAGAACAACTTATGAAGGTCAGGCTGGTGGGGTACAAACAGAGCAAAGAGGCATAGATATTGGCTCCAAACAGTCGGCCACGAATGATATCAAATATATATGAGAGACCAGGACATTGGGAACTACCTTTGGGCTCCAAGATGATAGAGAAGAAACAGTCAGGAGGGTCAGTATAAGTTGAAGCCCGAGCTTTGAGTAGGTAAACATGATAAAGGAATATGGATTAGGACAGAGGCATTAGACAGAGAACTCTTTTCTACTTCAAGGTAAGACTGCTATGCTTGGAATTTCACATTTAATTGCATACATTGATGATGTCATTGTAAGAACTTATAAGGAAGAAGTGGTGAAGGAGCGAGTAAAAGCAACAGAGACAGAACTGGAGGTGCTTCATTTCATTTGAATCAGTCGTGTTTGATTGACTGTATATTTATCTGTTTAGAGATACAGCACGGAGCAGGCCCTTCCGGCACAACGAGCCTCACCACCCAGCAACCCACACTAGCCTAAACACAAGCCAATTTACAAGGACCGACTAACCTACTAACCAGTCCACCTTTGGACTGTGGAAGAAAACAGGAGCACCACGCGGTTCACGGGGAGAATGTACAACCCCTTGCAGACAGCGCCAAAATTGAACTCCAAACTGTATCGAACGTCCTGAGCTGTAATAGCGTGGTGCTACCCATTACGCGACCATGGCGCCCACAGTGTTGGGTTAGCCTCCTGTTGGGTTCCCCTATAACAGGCAGCAAAGTAAGTTATCTCAGTAAATAGATCTCATGTGATCACAACTGTTCAGACTGAATGATCAGAGTTTTGTTGAGGTACGCCTGTCACTAGCTGCCATATTAGGACAGTCCTGTCAAACAAGATGCATTAATAACAGGGTTGTCGTGGTGAGCGATTTTAATTTCCCCAATATCAATTGGCATCTCCCTAGAGTGAGGGGTTTAGATGGGGTGGAGTTTGTCAGGAAGGTTTCTTGACACAATATGTATATAAGCCTGTAAGAGGAGAGACTGTATTTGATTTGGTATTGGGAAATGAACCTGGTCAGGTGTCAGGTCTCTCAGTGGGAGAGCATTTTGGAGATAGTGATCACAATTCTAGCTCATCTACCACAGCATTTGAGAGGGATAGGAACAGACAAGTTAGGAAAGCGTTTAATTGGAGTAAGGGGAAATATGAAGCTGTCAGACAGGAACTTGGAAGCATGAATTGGGAACAGATGTTCACAGGGAAATGTACGGCAGAAATATGGCAAATGTTCAGGGGATATTTGCGTGGCAGTCTGCATAGGTATGTTCGAATGAGACAGGGAAAGGATGGTGGGTACAGGAACCGTGGTGTACAAAGGCTGTTGAAAATCTAGTCAAGAAGAAAAGAAAAGCTTACGAAAGGTTCAAAAAACTAGGTTATGATAGAGATCTAGAAAATTATAAGGCTAGCAGGAAGGAGTTTAAGAATGAAATTAGGAGAGCCAGAAGGGGCCAGGAGAAGGCCTTAGTGAGCAGGATTAAGGAAAACCCCAAGGAATTCTACAAGTGTGTGAAGAGCAAGAAGATAAGACGTGAGAGAATAGGACCAATCAAGTGTGACAGTGAAAAGTTTGTATGGAACCGGAGGAGATAGGAGAGGTATTTAATGAATACTTTGCTTCAGCATTCACTTCAGAAAAGGACCTTGGTGATTGTAGGGATGTCTTACAGTGAGCTGAAAAGCCTTACGAGCCTGATTGAATTTTTTGACAATGTGAGTAAACACATTGATGAAGGTAGAGCAGTAGATGTAGTGTATATGGATTGAAGCAAGGCATTTGATAAGGTACTATATGCAAGGCTTATTGAGAAAGTATGCTGGCATGGGATCCAAGGTGACCTTGCTTTGTGGATCCAGAACTGGCTTGCCCACAGAAGGCAAAGAGTAGTTGTAGACAGGTCATTTTCTGCATGGATGTCGGTGACCAGTGGTGTGCCTCAGGGATCTGTTCTGGGACCCTTTCTCTTCGTGATTTTTATAAATGACCTGGATGAGGAAGTGGAGGGATGGGTTAGTAAATTTGCTGATGACACAAAGGTTGGGGGTGTTGTGGATAGTGTGGAGGGCTGTCAGAGGTTACAGAGGGACATTGATAGGATACAAAGTGGGCTGAGAAGTGGCAGAATGAGTTCAACCCAGATAAGTGTGAGGTGTTCATTTTGGTAGGTCAAATATGATGGCAGAATATAGTATTAATGGTAAGACTCTTGGCAGTGTGGAGGATCAGAGGGATCTTGGGGTCTGAGTCCATAGGACACTCAAAGCTACTGCACAGATTGACTCTGTGGTTAAGAAGGCATACGGTGCATTGGCCTTCATCAATCGTGGAATTGAGTTTAAGAGCCGAGAGGTAATGTTACAGCTATATAGGACCTTGATCAGACCCCACTTGAAGCATTGTGCTCAGTTCTGGTCACTTCACTACAGAAAGGATGTGGAAACTATAGAAATCTCATGGAAACCTACTCCCGGATGGAAACGTAGCAGAAACTGAAAGGCCTGGATAGAGTGGATGTGGTGAGGACCTGCATGAGTGGAGTTTGCTCATCTCCCCCAACTGCATGGCCTTCCTCCCACATCCCAAGGTTGTGTTGGTTGGTGGGATAATTGACCATCAGTCTGGGAGGAGCTGATGGAAGTATGGGGAGAGTAAAAAAATCAGACTAGTGGAACTGGGTGGTTGATGACTGGCAACGTACATCAAAGTTGCTGGTGAACGCAGCAGGCCAGGCAGCATCTCTAGGAAGAGGTACAGTCGATGTTTCGGGCCGAGACCCTTCATCAGGACTAACTGAAAGAAGAGCGAGTAAGAGATCTTTTAAGTAATCAACTCTTACTAGCTCTTCTTTCAGTTAGTCCTGACGAAGGGTCTCGGCCCGAAACGTCGACTGTACCTCTTCCTAGAGATGCTGCCTGGCCTGCTGCATTCACCAGCAACTTTGGTGTGTGTTGCTTGAATTTCCAGCATCTGCAGAATTCCTCGTGTTTGTGGTTGATGGCTGGCACCTGCTTGATGGGCTGAAGGTCCTGTTTCAGGGTTTTTTTTCTCTATGACTAATGATACTGGCTAGCCTGGCTTTAGAATTCTTATCCGAGTTTTCAGGTCAATCTCTGGCCTCACCCCTCATTTTTCTGCATGCTCCACCAGTCCTACTAACCTCCCAGGTGCTCTGTGCTATGATATTCCATAAGATGAAGGGGCATAGAAGATAGAACATAGAATAGTGCAGCACAGTACAGGCCTTTCGGCCCACAATGTTGTGCCAGCCCTTAAACTCTGCCTCCCATATAACCCCCCACCCTAAATCCCTCCATATACCTGTCTAGAAGTCTCTTAAATTTCACTAGTGTATCTGCTTCCACCACTGACTCAGGCAGTGCATTCCACGCACCAACCACTCTCTGAGTAAAAAACCTTCCTGTAATATCCCCCTTGAACTTCCCACCCCTTACCTTAAAGCCATGTCCTCTTGTATTGAGCAGTGGTGCCCTGGGGAAGAGGCGCTGGCTGTCCACTCTATCGATTCCTCTTAATATCTTGTATACCTCTATCATGTCTCCTTTCATCCTCCTTCTCTCCAGAGAGTAAAGCCCTAGCTCCCTTAATCTCTGATCATAATGCATACTCTCTAAACCAGGCAGCATCCTGGTAAATCTCCTCTGTACCCTTTCCAATGCATCCACATCTTTCCTATAGTGAGGCGACCAGAACTGGACACAGTACTCCCAAGTGTGGCCTAACCAGAGCTTTATAGAGCTGCATCATTACATCACAACTCTTAAACTCTATCCCTCGACTTATGAAAGCTAACACCTCATAAGCTTTCTTAACTACCCTATCTACCTGTGAGGCAACTTTCAGGGATGTGTGGACATGTACCCCCAGATCCCTCTGCTCCTCCATATTACCAAGTATCCTGCCAATTACTTTGTACTCTGCCTTGGAGTTTGTCCTTCCAAAATATACCACCTCACACTTCTCCGGGTTGAACTCCATCTGCCACTTCTCAACCCACTTCTGCATCCTATCAGTGTTTCTCTGCAATCTTTGACAATCCTCTACACTATCTACAACACCACCAACCTTTGTGTCATCTGCAAACTTGCCAACCCACCCTTCTACGCCCACATCCAGGTCGTTAATAAAAATCATGCAAAGTAGAGGTCCCAGAACAGATCCTTGTGGGACACCACTAGTCACAATCCTCCAATCTGAATGTACTCCCTCCACCACGACCCTCTACTTTCTGCAGGCAAGCCAATTCTGAATCCACCTGGTCAAACTTCCCTGGATCCCATGCCTTCTGACTTTCTGAATAAGCCTTCCATGTGGAACCTTGTCAAATGTCAAAAGCAGAGTTAGGGTATTTGGACCATCAAGTCTGTTCCACCATTCCATCATGGCTGATTTATAATCCTTCCCATGCCTTCTCCCTTTAACCTTTAATATCCTTACTAATCAAGAACCTATCAACCTCTGCCTTAAATATACCCAATGAATTGACCTCCGCAGCTGCCTGTGCCAATGAATTCCACAGATTCACTATCTTCTGGCTGAAGAAATTCCTCCTCATCTCTGTTCTAAAGGGATGTCTTGTATTCTAAGGCTGCTCCCATGGCACCTCGTGACCCTGATCGGGGGTCACCTTGCCCACAGGTGACCTGCAGGCTAGCAGAGGGAAGGAGCGCCTTTGGTAGAGACATATCTCCACCCCACCACCCCAATCCCCTACCCTGGGAAAAAGGCTGTGACTATCCACCCCTCATGGTTTTATATGCAATAAATGAATCTCAGCTTTGTATCCTACCAGGAAAATAGCCCCAGTCTATTGAGCTTCTCCTTATAACCCAACTCCTCCTGTCCCAGTGACATCATCATAAATCTTTTCAGCACATTTTCCAACATACAACATCCTTCCTTGGCAACCAGGACTGTACACTATAACGCAAACACGAGGAAAACTGCAGATGCTGGAATTTCAAGCAACACACATAAAGGTTGCTGGTGAACACAGCAGGCCAGGCAGCATCTCTAGGAAGAGGTACAGTCGATGTTTCGGGCCAAGACCCTTCGTCAGGACTAACTGAAGGAAGAGCTAGTAAGAGATTTGAAAGTGGGAGGGGGAGGGGGAGACCCAAAATGATAGAAGACAGGAGGGGGAGGGATGGAGCCAAGAGCTGGACAGGTGATTGGCAAAAGGAATATGAGAGGATCATGGGACAGGAAGCCTAGGGAGAAAGAAAAGTGGGAGGGGGGAAAAACCCAGAGGATGAGGAAGGGGTATAGTGAGAGGGACAGAGGGAGAAAAAAGAGAGAGAGAAAAAGAATGTGTGCATTTGAATAAATATCGGATGGTGTACGAGGGGGAGGTGGGGCATTAGCTGAAGTTTGAGAAGTCAGTGTTCATGCCATTAGGTTGGAGGCTACCCAGACTGAATATAAGGTGTTGTTCCTCCAACCTGAGTGTGGCTTCATCTTTACACTAGAGAAGGCCGTGGATAGACACATCAGAATAGGAATGGGACGTGGAATTAAAATGTGTGGCCACTGGGAGATCCTGCTTTCAATTTACACTATAACTCCAATTTGGTCCCACCAACAATTGTAACATAACATGTCTTGGATCAGAGGTTGTTTGAAAGTCAAGAATAAGGCATAAATCTTGGTAGCTACAACCAATTTATTAAATGTCCCAAGAACAAAGGAAAGGAAGTCATGGTCATCTTATAGCACAGATAGGTCTCTACCAAAGGAAGTGTAAGGTGCTCCTTCCCTCCGCTAGCCTGCAAATCTTGGTTATGCGACCACGGACGCCAGGCAGACAAACTCTGAAGAGTATTGATAATGGCTGGGGTCACCTATCTTGTAAAGACACTGCACAAAAGAAAGCAATGGCAAACCACTTCTATTGAAAAATCTGCCAAGAACAATCCTGGTCAAAGACCATGATTGCTCATGTCAGACAACAGGGCACATAATGGTGATGAGAAAGAAAGCACATTCCATTGAGAAAATGTAAACTATGAAATAGCCAGATTCAAGTGGTGTGACACAAGCTGCAGAGAAACCTTTAACAGGGTTCCTAACCTGGAGTCCACAAACCCCTTGCTTAATGGTATTGGTCTATGACATGAAAAATGTTGGGAACCTCTGTTCTACAATCAGCTATACTGCAATTACTGAAAATTCACTGAGCAATTACACACATGCACTATAGCAGATCATAAAAAAGTACAAGCAAGCATAGGAAAGTTAAACTACAGGCAAAATAACAATTCTGCCTCTCAAAGTCCAAACTTACATGTGAGGTAGAAATTAGTAAGGCCAGCCAACAGGGCTCTGGCAATGCTGTATAGGCCAGTCCCATGTACAGTGGATGCAATGGATTACAGAAACATTGATGAACTCCGAGCATACCATTGACTTTGACAATGGAAATGGGAGGTCATCAATGGCCTATCCTCCCACAGGAGCTAAGAGCCCAAGAAGAAGAAGAAGAACATTATAATACCACACCCTACTCCAGCATGTCCTAACTTCATCACCGAATGCTCTTTAGTCAAGTTCCCTTTCAATCTTCAAACTCCAGATGATATATCCCTGTCTCATCCAACCATGTCTCGGTAGGCAAAACCTTCCCTATGCTGCCTCCAGTGCAGGGGATTCCCAACCTGGGGTTCACGGACCCCTTGAATAATGGTAGGGGTCGATCTCATAAAAGAAATTGGGAACCCTTGCAGTCAGAGAATTTACAAGTGGTACTAAATAAACTCTGAGTTAAAAGGTGAGAAAATACGACCAGATAGATGCAACCGAGACAATATACACTCAGTGGCCTCTTTATTAGGTACCTCCTCTATCTAATAAAGTGGCCACTGAGTGTGTGTTCCTGGTCACCTGCTCAAAGATGCCCTTCTGCACACCACAGTTGCATTGGTCATGATCTTTCAAGAATCACTTGATTCTGGCATGGTTCCAGAGGACTGGTAGATTGCAAATGTCACCCTACTCTTTAAGAAGGGAGGAAGGCAAAAGAAAAGGAAATTATGGGCCAGTTAGCCTAACCTCAGTGGTCAGGAAAGTGTTGGAGTCTATTATTAAGAATGAGGTTTCGAGGTACCTGGAGACTAATGATAAAAGTCAAAGACAGCATGGTTTCAGTAAAGGGAAATCTTACAAATCTGATAGAGTTTTTCAAGGAAGTAACAAGTAGGGTGGACAAAGGAGAGGCAGTGGATGTCATTTAGATGGATTTTTAGAAGGCATTTTATAATTTTATGAGGCAGCTTAACAAGATAAAATCCTATGGCTTTACAGGAAAGATGCTGGCATTGATAAGAGGAATGGCTGACAGGCAGGAGGCAGCGAGTGGGAATAAAAGGGGCCATTTCTGGTTGGATGCCGGTGACTAGTGGTGTTCCTCAGGGTCAGTATTGGGACCGCTAATTTTCACATTGTTTGTCAATGATTTAGATAGTGGAATTGATGGCTTTGTGATGATACGAAGATAGGTAGAGGGGCAGGTAGTGCTGAGGAAGTAATGTGATTGCAGCAGGACGTAGACAAATTGGAACAATGGGTAAACAAGTGGCAGATGGAATACAGTGCTGGGAAATGTATAATGCATTTTGGTAAAAGGAATGATAGTGTGGACTATTATCTAAATGGGGAGAAGGTTCAAACATCAGAGGTGCAGAGGGACTTGGGAGTCCTCGTTCAAGACTCCCTCAAAGTTAACGTACAGGTTGAGTCCGTGGTAAAGAAAGCAAATGCAATTGTTGGCATTTATTTCAAGGAGAATAGAATATAAAGGCAAGGAAGACACTAGTCAGGCCGCACTTGGGAGTATTGTCGACAGTTTTGGGTACCATATCTTAGAAAGGATGTGTTGTCATTGGAGAGAGTCCAGAGGAGGTTCACGAGGATGATTCTGAGAATGAAGGGGTTTATATATGAGGAGCGTTTGGCAGCTTTGGACCTGTATTCACCGGAATTTAGAAGAAGGTGGGGAGATCTCATTGAAACCTACCGAATGTTGAAAGGACTAGATAGGATGGATGTGGAGAGGATGTATCCAGATCTAGAGGGCACAGCCCCAAAATTGAGGGGTGACCCTTTAGAACAGAGGTAAGGAGGTTTTTTTTAGTCAGAGAGTAGTAAATCTGTGGAATGCTCTGCCACAAAGTGCAGAGGCCAAGTCTATGCGTATGTTTAAGGTAGAAGTTGATAGTTTCCTGATCGGTCAGGGCATCAAAGGATACGGCGAGAAGGCGGGTGTATGGAGTTGAGTGGGATCAGATATCTGCCATGATGGAATGGTGGAGCAGACTTGATGGGCTGAATGGCCTAATTCTGTTCCTATGTCTTATGGTCTTATGCTATGGTTATTTGAGTTACTGTCACCTTTCTGTCAGCTTGAACTAGTCTGGTCCTTTTCCTCTGACCTCTCTAATTGACAAGGTGTATTTGTCCACAGAACTGCTGCTCACTGGATGTCTCTCTGTTTATTGCACCATTTTCTGTAAATTCTAGAGACTGCTGTGTGTGAAAATCCCAGAACAGCAGTTTCTGAGATACTCAAATCACCCCATAAAATCATTCCATAGTCAAAGTGATTTTCTTCCTCATTCTGATGTGTGGTCTGAACAACAATTGAATCTCTTGACCATGTCGGCATGCTTTTATGCATTGTTGCTGCCACATGATTGGCTGATTAGATATTTGCATTAACATACAGGTGTCCTGGTGTACCTAATAAAGTGACCACTGAGTGTAAATTGGGATTTGTTTAATGGTTTGGTGCTGGAGCTGGGGTTGCAGTGCATACTGCATTATCAATAAATCGTTCATTATTTTCAGTAACGACTGAACCTTGGGTGAGATTTTATTGGAAGAGTAGATGTCCCTGCCAGATCACGTTAAATCCGCCAGATTGCTTATTTCCTCTGATGTAGCCCGGCCTCCAGCCTGGCAACTGATCCATTGAGGAAACAGAGTCTGTGCCTGTGTGAGTGCCTTCGATTCTTACTGAGAGCCACACAGCACGGTTCAATACTTGCTTTTAAAAGTACTGACTGCACGCTTTTATTTTAGTGTATGTTGCTGAAAATTCAATAAAGCCACTTGAAAATACAACAGCAGTGTTGGCACCAGCAGCCACACTAAGCCTGAAGGAGCATTGAACTTTGTAAACTCGAGCCTCAGGCTTTACGGCCTATTATGGCCTGGTACTTGAATCGCTTCTGTTCCTGCTTTGGATTGAAAGTGTGGCTCCTAAATTGGTAAATTGGATTATTATTTCACCTGGGGGTGTTGGGATTGGAACTAGAATTGGAATTGGTTTATTTTTGTAAGGGACAGAGAGACAGTGAAGAGCTTGCGTTGCGTACTGTTCATACAGATCGGGTTACACAGAGCATTGAAGTAGAACAAGGTAAAATAATAACAATGAAAGATGGAATGAAAGTGCAGAGGAGGGAAACAATAGGTGCAAGATCATAACGAGGTAGATCAGGGTCAGGTTCAGTATCACAGGCATATGTTGTGAAATTGGTAATTTTACAGCTGCAGTGCAATGCAATACATGACAATAGAGACAAAAAGCAGTGAATTACAGTTATATGTATATTATATGCTGTAGTTAAATTCAATAACCAGTGTAAAAACAGTAGAAATACAAAAGTAGTGAGATAGTATGTTCATGGGTTCAATCTCCATTCAGAAATCGGATGGCAGAGGGGAAGAAACTATTCCTGAATCGCTGAGTGTGTGTCTTCCAGCTTCAGTACCTGCTTCCTGATGGTAGCAATAAGAAAAGGGCATGTCCTGGGTTATGTGGGTCCTTAATAATGGACACCATCTTTTTGAGGCAACCACATCTTGCAGATGTCCTGGATACTATGGAGCCGAGTGCCCATGGTGGAGATAACTAAGCTTACAACCCTCTGCAGTTTACTTTGGTCCTGTGCAGTAGCACCCTCCCCTACCCACCCCCCCCCCCATACCAGATGGTGATGCAGCCAGACTGTGAGGTCAAGAGCTCCATCTTATTGTACAGTGGGGTAGAAGCTGTCCTTCAACCTGGTGGTACGAGCTTTCAGGCTTTTGTATCTTCTGCCCAACAGGGCTACTGGTTGTCCTGAAGGAACACCTGCCAACCTTACCGGTCAATTGTGACTCCACGCAATATAGGTCATTACATAAAATTATAAGCTAGCACAGGAAAGTTAATCTACAAGAAAAACGACCAATCCAACAGAGACTATTTTGAATTATTGTTAATAGAAGAAAAAGGCTTCTAAAGCGTGAGTGATATAAACTGACCAAATCGGGACAATTATTCATTATAAAAAATATCAAGACCAATTACCAAAAAGAGCTGTTCTATTTCTTTTGTTGCTGCTAAAATTACTGTTACTGCCTCTTCGAAATTGATATATCCCAGTATAATGTATGACGTCATGGTTTATACCATGTAGCTATAAATCCCTATCAATGGGGTTAATCTGATGAACACAAATGAGGCTCGGCGGGGGGGGGGGTTAATTCATCAACTCTTGTCTCTGCTTTGCCTAAAGTTATAACTTTGCCCAGCTGAAGTAACCAATACTTATTAGAGTGCAATGTGGATGGATATCCCAAGAAATTGTATGCAAAATGCATCAGGTTGAATCAAACATGAAACGTTCGAGTGCTAGTGGAAGTGATAGATGGAAACATCACATTGAGCTCGCCCGACTGGTTCAGAGAACTATTTACCTCCCGCACACCACTGAATTAATACACGGTTCTGTAAAGGTACTGCTTCCATCTATCCGAGGGGCAAGGTAATGCCTTCTCAAGATTCAAGATTCAGGATTGTTGAATGTCATTTGCAACACACAAGTGTAAAGGAGAACAAAATAATTATTACTCCAGATCCAATGCAGCATAAAAAACAAACACATAAGATAAAGAACACTATAATTTAACATCACAATGAATATAAATACGTAAAATAGCTTATATACATGGATTGATTGGATGTCCATAAAGTGAAGCTAGGCACAGGAGTGTCTGTACGTCAGGTGACAGACAGGAATTGATAAAGTAGTGGTGGTGGGCAGAGTGGAGGGGTGGGTTAGTGGGGAAAGTAACGGTTTTTGAATCCGGTTGTCCCGGGGTGGATGCTGCGTAGCCTCCTCCTTGAGGGGAGTGGGACAGTCAACGAGCACTGCTGGTGGGAACCTTCATGATGTTACTGGCCAGGAACTACAGGCTAGTCAGCTTGACACCAGTAGTAGGGAAATTACTGGAGGGAATTCTGAAGGATAGGATCTACCAGCATTTGGAGGGGTCAGCATGGCTTTGAGCATGGAAAGTTGTGCTTGATAAATCTTTTTGAAAGTAACCAAAATATTGGATGAGACTAGGCCAGGAAATGTTGCCGAATTGGACTTCTGCAAGGCCTCCGTCAGGGTCCTACATGGCAGGCTTGTCTGGAAGGTTAAGTCGAATAGAATCCAGGGGGAGCATGGGAAAGATGGAGGTAGGAAGCTGAGGGTGGTGGTTGAAAGCTTTTTCTTGAAATAGAGGCTGGGAAGTGGGCCAAGGAGTGGCAAATGAATTTCAATGCAGTAAAGTGTGATGTGTGTAACTCCATTCTGCTCACCAGTCTCTAGGGTTGACAAAGAATGGTGGGAGAAACTGAAAACGTCCAGTGAACAGCAGTTCCGTGAGTGGAAACACCTTGTTAATGAGAGAGGTCGGAGGAGAATGGCCGGACTGGTTCAAGCTGACAGTAACTCAAATAAACACACGTTACAACAGTGGTGTGCAGAAGAGCATCTCTGAACGCACTCCAGATCAAACCTTGAAGAGGAGGGGCTACAGCAACAGAAGACCGCACTGGGTTCCACTCCTGTCCCTCATGAAGTGGCCACTGAATGTGCCTTGTGAAGGGGTGTTGATGGACTAATTAAGATGATCTAATTTAGCTCTGAAAAAGGGTCTCCTTCTAACCAGCATAGATGATATGCTGGAAGCTTCTTATTTGTTAGTTCCTCACAGAACTGAGTGAAAAGATTTCTCCGGGAGTGCCAGATGAAGTATGGGCCAGCGATGTGTGAACATCCCTCTCAATGCACGATCAGTGCTGACAGGGTAATTAATCTTCAATTCCCCCAGCACAGAGAAATATTCTTAACTCCCTGACATCCCTGAAGGAAACAACTTTTCACACTTCTTGCATTAACGTGCAGATATAAATCAGATCCAGTATGGTACAGCAATTCCCCTCTAGTTCAAGAGCCTGATGATCGGGGAGTAATAACTGTTCCTGAACCTGAGGCTCCTGTACCTTCTTCTTGATGGCAGCATGAGAAGAGAGCATGTAGAGAACTCAAGAAGGTGGATCTATCTCTCTCACTCTCTCACTCTCACTCTCTCCTTTTGTATAGCCATTTGCTGTAACTACACCCAGCCTGACATTTCCAATTGGGCTGTACTACCGTGTTATCATCCTAATGGATATGGGTTGCCATCCACACAATAGAAAACCAGTAACACAAACTAGCCGGATATAAAGCAGGATATAGAAACATAGAAACACATAGAAAATAGGTGCAGGAGTAGGCCATTCGGCCCTTCGAGCCTGCACCGCCATTCAGTATGATCATGGCTGATCATCCAACTCAGAACCCTGTACCTGCCTTCTCTCCATACCCCCTGACCCCCGTAGCCACAAGGGCCATATCTAACTCCCTCTTAAATATAGCCAATGAACTGGCCTCAACTGTTTCCTGTGGCAGAGAATTCCACAGATTCACCACTCTCTGTGTGAAGAAGTTTTTCCTCATCTCGGTCCTAAAAGGCTTCCCTTTTATCCTCAAACTGTGACCCTTCGTTCCGGACTTCCCCAACATCGAGAACAATCTTCCTGCATCTAGCCTGTCCAATCCCTTTAGAATTTTATACATTTCAATCAGATCCCCCATCAATCTTCTAAATTCCAACGAGTACAAGCCTAATTGATCCAGTCTTTCATCATATGAAAGTCCTGCCATCCCAGGAATCAATCTGGTGAACCTTCTCTGTACTCCCTCTATGGCAAGGATGTCTTTCCTCAGATTAGGGGACCAAAACTGCACACAATACTCCAAGTGTTATCTCACCAAGGCCTTGTACAACTGCAGTAGTACCTCCCTGCTCCTGTACTCGAATCCTCTTGCTATGAATGCCAGCATACCATTTGCCTTTTTACTAAAACTTCCTCAGGTTATATTATAGAAGAGTAAAAGGGAGGTGAGAGTTGACATTGGACCATTGGAAAATGATGCTGGTGAGGTAGTAATAGGGGGACAAGGAAATGGCGGATGAACTTAATGAGTAATAATCGTCTTCGCCGTGGAAGGCGTTAGCAGTGTGCCAGCGTTCTGTGAGTGTCAGGGAGCAGGAGTGAGTGCCATTGCTATTACAAAGGAAAAAGTGCTGGGCAAACTCAAAGGACTTAAGGTGGATAAGTCAGCTGGACCAGATGGACTACATCCCAGAGTGCTGAGAGATGTTGCTGAAGGGATGGAAGATGCATTGGTCATGATCTTTCAAGAAACACTTGATTCTGGCATGGTCCCGGAGGACTGGAAAATTAACCTCAGTGGTTGGGAAATTGTTGGAGTCTATTATTATGGATGAAGTTTCAGGGTACTTGGAGACTAATGATAAAATAAGTCAAAAAGGGAAATCTTGCCTGACAAATCTGTCAGAGTTATTCAAGGAAGTAACTAGCAGGGTGGATTAAGGAGGGGCAGTGGATGTCATTTATTTGGATTTTCAGAAGGCATTTGATAAGGTGCCACACATGGAGCTGCTTAACAAGATAAAATCCTATGCCGTTACAGAGAAGATACTGGCATGGATAGAGGAATAGCTGACAGGCAGGAGGCAGCGAGTGGGAATAAAAGGGGCCTTTTCTAGTTGGCTGCCAGTGACTAGTGGGGTTCCTCAGGGGTCAGTATTGGGACCGCTACTTTTCACATTGTTTGTCAATGATTTGGATAACAGAATTGATGGCTTTGTGGCAAAGTTTGCATATGATACAATGGTAGGTGGAGGGGTAGGTGGTGCTGAGGAAGCAATGCGATTGCAGCAGGACCTGGACAAATTGGAAGAATGGGTAAACAAGTGGCAGATGGATAGAGTGTTGGGAAATGCATGACAATGCATTTTGGTAAAAGGAACCATAGTTCAGACTATCACCTAAATGAGGAGAAGGTTCAAACATCAGAGGTGCAGAGGGATTTGGGAGTCCTCGTGCAAGACTCCCAGAAGGTTAATTTACAGGTTGAATCTGTGGTAAAGAAGGCAAGTGCAATGTTGGCATTTATTTCAAGGGGAATAGAATACAACAACAAGGAGATAACGCTGAGGCTTTATAAGACACTGGTCAGACTGCACTCGGAGTATTGTCAACAGTTTTGGGCCCCATATCTCAGAAAGGATGTGTTGTCATTGGAGAGGGTTCTGAGGAGGTTCACAAAGATTATTCTGGGAATGAAAGGGTTAACATTTGAGGAGCATTTAGCAGCTTGCTTTGGGCCTGTGCTCACTGGAATTTAGAAGAATACAGGAGATCTCATTGAAACCTGCTGAATGTTGAAAGGACTATATTGGGTGGACGTGGAGAGGATGTTTCCTACGGTGGGGGTATCCAGAACTAAAGGGCACAGCTTCAAAATTGAGGGGCAACCCTTTAGAACAGAGGTAAGGAGGAATTATTTTAGCCAGTGAGTAGTAAATCAGTGGAATGCTCTGCCACAGACTGCGGTGGAGGCCAAGTCCCTGCGTATGTTTAAGGCGGAAGTTGATCGCTTCCTGATCGGTCAGGGCATCAAAGGATATGGTGAGAAGGCAGGTGTATGGGGTGGAGTGGGATCCGGGATCAGCCATGATGGAATGGCGGAACAGACTCGATGGGCTGAATGGCCTAATTCTGCTCCCATGTCTTATGCTCTAATGATCTTATTGTCTGTCTGGTGTCAGTGGTCACATAACCAGGGCTTGTGATCTGTCCCAGTTGCTTTTAGGACCTTCCACCACCAAATGGACTCCCATGGATTCACGTCACACTGATTGGGAGTCTAATCAGGTACCACCCCTTGCCCGAGGGTGATCTGCAGGCTAGTGGAGGGAAGGAGCGCCTTACACCTCCTTTGGTAGAGATGTACCTCCACCCCACCACCCACATTATTATTTAGATACTTATACGTATTTATTATTTGCATGAGTTATCCTGTTTTGCAGATTGGATGTTTGTCAGTCTCTGTTATCAAAATTCAAAGTACATTTATTATCAGAGTATGTATACTATAAAGCACCTTGAGATTCGTCTCCCTACAGGCAGCCATGAAACAAAGGAACCCAACAGAATCATTAAAAACAGAAAACTGTCAAACACCCAATGTGCAAAACAAAACAGACCGTGCAAACAATAAACGTAAGTAAATAACATTCAGAACTGAAGCGCACCAAAGTGAGTCCACAGCCAGGAAGCCAGACGTAGCCGATCCAGGAGCCCGTTAGTTGCAGGTCACAGCCTCAGTTCAGTGCAGAGACTGTTGTGTTCTTTATACGTACCGTGGGCTACTAAGAACAAACCATATTCTGGAAGAATAAGAACTAGAACTTTTACTTACAACAGCAAACAGCAGCCACGTTTTCATCATTCAAGTTTCTCGATCATTCTGTCATTTCTGCCCATGCTCCGAACTCTGTCCAATCATGGTCTTACACGTGACACGTGATATCACCACATCTTCCTTTCCTTAAAAAGAAAGACAATTAGCAACATTGATCAGAACAAATACATAATTTAACATGTCTCTATCAGTCTCTCTGGGGGTTTATGAACATGAGTAGACCTTCTAAGTGGTTCAAACAGTTCTTGTGTTTCGTTGTTATTTCCATGTTTCGTCTGGTCTGCATCAGTTAACTGAAACTCTGAAGTTGGCTCTTTCTTGAGGTCTTTGCAATTTCTTCTTAACACTGTTCCTTCTTCTGTTTGGACCATGTATGATCTGGGTTGTACTTCTTCCAGTACTGTAGCTTTCTCAATTCCTTCCACTTCCATTTGTAAAGAAATACGAATCTTCTTTTCACGAGGTTGCTTTAGCAGATAATGTGAAGGTAAACCCGAAGGGTTTCTACAAGTATGTTAAGAGTAAAAGGATAGTAAGGGACAAAATTGGTCCCCTAGAAGATCAGAGTGGTCGTCTATGTGTGGAGCCTCAGGAGATGGGGGAGATCTTAAACAGTTTTTTTTCATCAGCATTTACTCAGGAAACTGCCAGAGTGTATATGGGAGGAAGGGAAACAAGCAGTAGTGTCATGGAACATATAGAGATTAAAGAGGAGGAGGTGCTTGCTGCCTTACAGCGAATAAAGGTAGATAAATCCCCCGGGCTTGACAGGACATTTCCTTGGACATTGAGAGAGACTAGTGTAGAAATTGCAGGGGCCCTAGCAGAAATATTTAAAATGTCCTTAGCCACGGGTGCGGTGCCGGAGGATTGGAGGGTAGCTTATGTTGTTCCATTGTCTAAAAAAGGCTAAAGAAGTAAACCAGACAATTACAGACTGGTGAGCCTGACATCAGTAGTAGGTAATTAATGGAAGGTGTTCTGAGAAATGGATATACAAGTATTTGGACAGCCAAGGGCTTATTAAGGATAGTCAGCATGGCTTTGTGCGTGGTAGATCGTGTTTAACAAATCTTATAGAGTTTTTTGAGGAGGTTACAAAGAAAGTAGATGAGGGAAAGGCTGTGGATGTTGTCTACATGGACTTTTGTAAGGCCTTTGACAAGGTCCCACATGGGAGGTTAGTTCAGAAGGTTCAGACACTGGGTATCCATGGAGCGGTTGTAAACTAGATTCGAAATTGGCTGTGTGGGAGAAGATAGAGAGTGGTAGTGGATCTGTGCTGGGACCATTGTTGTTTGTTGTCTATATCAATGATCTAGATGATAATGTGGAAAATTGGGTCAGCAAGTTTGCTGATGACACTAAGATTGGAGGCATTGTGGACAGCAAGGAAGGCTTTCAAAGCTTGCAGAGGGATCTGGACCAGCTAGAAAAACGGGCTAGAAAATGGCAGATGGAATTTAATGCAGACAAGTGTGAGGTGTTGCATTTTGGAAGGACAAATCAAGGTAGGATATACACAGTAAATGGTAGGGCTCTGAGGAGTGTGGAGGAAGAAAGGGATCTGGGAGTTCAGATACATAATTCCCTGAAAGTGGCATCACAGGTAGACAGGGTTGTAAAGAAGGCTTTTGGCATCCTGGCATTCATAAATCAAAGTATTGAGTATAGGAGTTGGGATGTTATGGCGAAGTTGTATAAGACATTAGTGAGGCCATATTTGGAATATTGTGTGCAGTTCTGGTCACCTAACTATAGGAAGGATATCAGTAAGATTGAAAGGGTGCAGAGAAGATTTACTAGGATGTTGCTGGGTCTTCAGGAGTTGAGTTACAGGGAAAGATTGAACAGGTTAGGACTTTATTCCTTGGAGCGTAGAAGAATGAGGGGCGATTTGATAGAGGTTTACAAAATAATGAGGGGTATAGACAGAGTAAATGCAGGCAGGGTCTTTCCACGGAGATTAGGAGAGATAAACATGAGAGGACATGACTGTAGGGTGAAAGGGGAAAGATTTAGGGGGAACATTAGGGGGAACTTCTTCACTCAGAGAGTGGTGGGAGTGTGGAACGGGCTGCCATCTGACATGGTAAATGCAGGCTCACTCTTAAATTTTAAGAACAAATTGGATAGATACATGGATGGGAGAGGTCTGGAGGGTGATGGACTGAGTGCGGGTCAATGGGACTAGAGGAATAAAGTTTTGGCACAAACTAGAAGGGCCAAATGGCCTGTTTTCTGTGCTGTAGTGTTCTATGGTTTTATGGTTTTTTCTTCATCTAATTCATTCATTAACTGTGTAATCTCTTTTTTATGCTGAGACTTCATCATTTCAATAAAACTTCTCAATTCCTTCAGTTGTGCTTTCACTTCTTCAATTGGATCCTGATTCTTATCACTCTTTGGCTTCAGATCAGTGTTGTACTGTCCTGACAAGTTTGGCCTCTGTCCTCCTGCAACACCTGGTTTTGGTGGCAGTGCTTTGTCAGATGCTGGTAACAAAGGGATGGATCTGGGAGCTTTCTTTGTGACTCCTTTTACTTTTGCCACGTTGGAATCAAACTCTATTCTCTCTTGCTCTTTCATCAAGTTACTGTATTCTGACTCTGTGTCACTATCCAGGACTAATACTCTTTTCACCAAACTCAGTCTCTCACAGGCAGATAAACCCAGTACATTTTTTGGCACAACCACAAATGAAAGCGTGTGCACAATGTTTTTGTGTGAGACTTTTGCCACACATGTTCCTTTAACTGGAATGTCTGCACCTGAATACCCAGTCACTTTTATATTTGTCTTATGTAACTTTGGTCTTGGCTTTAAAGCATTAAACTCAGATTCTGCTGGAACATTTACTTGTGCTCCAGTATCAAGTTTAAACAGAATATTGTTTTGGTTCACTTGCAATGGAATAGTCCAGTCATTCTTACTTTGTTTGTTTTCACAAAGCACATCTATATAAAACTCCTCACGTTCATTTTCAAGAACTGCATTTACGTGTTTTATTTCTACTTCTACAACAGCGTGAAAAATGATTACTCTTACTGATGTTGTTGCACATTTTCCGATATGCTGGACACTGTTTTGGTCAGTGCTGCCACCCGCAGCGATCACAAAGTTTTTTTCTTTCATATGATGTCTGGCTCCCTGTCGGTTTCGTTGTCACTTCATTATTTTTTCTAATATGTTCGCGCTTTACGGTGTCTACACCGCAATCAATAAAAAGCACTCTTGCCTGTGACATCACAGTCTCCGAAGCTTTGCAGAGCACCAAAGCCTTTTCCAAGTCGATGTCTTGTTCTCTTAACAGTCTTTCTCTCAGAGCATTATCCAGAATGCCACAAACAATTCCGTCTTTAATGAGAGAGTCTGTGAGCTCTGCAAACTTGCAAGTTTTACTGTGGTGTCTCAACTCCATAACAAATTGATCAATTGTTTGACCAGGTCTCTGCTGACATTTGAAAAATTTGTACCGTTCATACGTCACATTGCACTTCGGTATACAAAATGCGTCAAATTTGTCCATTATCGCTTTGAAATTTAAATTCTCTCCATTTTCAGAAGTAAAATGGTTATATACCTCAATTGCATTGTCCCCTATTATGTGGAGTAGAATTGCAGCTTTTGTCTCTTCCAATTTTTCATCTGCTCTGATTGCCGATAAATAAATTTCAAAACGCTGTTTAAATCTTTCCCAGTTATCAGCTACATTCCCAGTCAGCTGGAGTGTTTTTGGAGGTTTCAACCCTTCCATTTGTAAAACTGTTTGCATACCAAACAGTTTGCACGCTCTTTTTTTGATTATCTTCGCTTCCCATGTTTAGCGAATGTATTATTCTTCCAGACCCACTTCTGACACCATGTTCTGTTCTTTATACGTACCATGGGGTTACTAAGAACAAACCATATTCTGGAAGAATAAGAACTAGAACTTTTATTTACAACAGCAAACAGCAGCCACGTTTTTAACATACAAGTTTCTCGATCATTCTGTCATTTCTGCGCATGCTCCGAACTCTGTCCAATCACGTTCTTGCACGTGACATGTGATATCACCACAGAGACAAGTAAATCTCACTGAGCAGCAAGATGAACACCAGCCCGTCCCTCACCTTTGGCCCGGACACGCTGACTTTTTCAATTTGGCCTGACGCTTAAATCGACCAAGCCTCGTCTCCTCTCTTGCTCTCAGACCCAGGCCCTGTCGCTTTGATACAATCTCGGGCCCGGAACCCACCGCCTCGATTCGGACCCTGCCTAACCTTTCCAGTCTGGCCCAACCCTTAAATTCGTCAAACATCGGCTTATTTCTTACTCTTGGGCTCGGGCCCCGCTTCCTTGATCCGGCCCATACACACTCTACTGTGACCATCCTGCACCTTCGAGACTTCAGTTCACATCTCAGAACTGCCAGGTCGTGCGGTGATCGTTTACCAGAAAAAGTGTGAGTAATAGTGGTTTTATCTTGGTTACCAGCAAGTTGTCACTGTGTTCACCAGTGCCATCTTAAACCGGAGAATAGTTTTTCATAAATTCTATTTTATTCCTTCATTTTCCAGCGAATACGTGCAAGAAAATGTATCTCAAGGTAATCTTTAGTGATACATACGGTACTGCGTAAAAATCTTATGCACACACATGATGTAGCTAGGATGCTTAAGACTTTTGTACAGTACCGTGTTTGTCAACGTGGAGTGAACAGCAAGTTTGTAAATCTGGCTGGAGCAAAAGATGTTGGAAGTGGCAGGGGTGGGGCACTACGGGAGGGGTGTGCGACAGGTGGCAGGGTTGGTGTGTGGCACGGGTGCAGACACACCCAGCCCTGAGACACCAGGTAAGGTCATTTGATTCCAGACAATTAGTCTATTGATCATTAGAGAATGTCTCTCTGGTACTTTCCACTCCCTCCCCTCTCCCTTTTTCTTTTCCCAACCATGATCCCCATCTCCCTGCCCCCTTCCCACTTTCAGTCCACAAGAGACACCCATATCAGAATCAGTTTTATCATCACTCATGTACGTCATGAAATTTGCTTTTTTTTTTAATGACAACAGTACAGTGCAATATATAAAATTATGACAGTTCTGTTGAAAAGTCTTGGGCACCTGAGCTATATATATGTGCCTAAGACTTTTGTTCTGTGCTGTAAGTAACTTGATAATACATTTGCTTTGAATGCTGAACATTTTTCAAGCCTTCCCCACATTCAAAAGGATCATGGCACATTCTCCCAAGGCCTCATCTCCCTGTCTGTGCAGTTCCTCACAGCCCTCTGTCAACAATGTTTGATTTACGAACTTCGGCTGTTCAGGGAAGAAATCTGCAATTTACAAAATCATTTTTTTTTGCTTTATATATAAATAGGAATATCTGGCCCCAAAATGGCAGCCATTGCAATGGACGTCCAGGAAAACATCCCCATGGTAACTCAAGGATCCTCTTTATTATCACTGACTGAAGCTGTGAAATTGTCATTTTGCGGCGGCGCTGCAGTGCAAGCCGTAAGAAGTTAATAATGCGAAAAGAGTGTCCTGATGAAGGGTCTCGGCCTGAAGTGTTGACTGATTATTCCCCTCCATAGGTGCTGCCTGACTTGCTGAGTCCCTCCGGCGATTTGTGTGTGGTTGCTCAGGATTTCCAGCACCGGCAGCATCTCTTTGTTTAAAACAGTGAGGGAGAGCTCACGCCCTCAGGGACCACTAAGAAATCTGATGGCAGAGGGGAAGAAGCTGTTCCCAAAACAGTGAGTGCACGTTTTCAAGCTCCCGTACATCCTCCCTGGCGGCAGGAATGGGAAGAGAGCACATCTTGGCTGCCGGGGTCCTTAGTGATGAATGCCACCTTCTTGGGGTGTTGTCTTCTGAAGATGTCCTCAATGGGTTAAAGCTGGTGCCAGTGACAGAACCCTCTGCAGCATTTTCTAATTCTGTGCATTGGAGCTTTCATACCCACAAGAACCACTCTAGGATTAATCTAACACTCCATTTTTCTTCCATCCATGTGCCTGTATAAGAGTCTCTTAAATGTCCTTAATGTACCTCCCTCTACCCTCACTAATGGCAGGGCGTTCCATGCACCCGCCACTCTCTGTGTAGAAAAACCCACACCTGACATTCGCCCTATACTTTCCTCCAACCTTCTTAAAATTATGCTGCCTTATATTAGCCTGGGAAAAGTCTCAGGCTGTCCACTCTGTCTGTGCCTTTTATCATCTTGTACACCTCTATCATCACCTCTCATCCTCCTTCACTCCAAAGAGAAAACCTCTAGCTTGCTCAAACTGATGTCATAAGATATTCTCTCTAATCCAGGCAGCATCCTGCTACATCTCCTCAGAATCTTCTCTGAAGTTCAGAAATACATTTTTTATCAAAGTGCATACTGTATCTGTCAGCATATACAACCTGGAGATTTATTTCCTTGCAGGCATTCACAGGAGAAGAGAGAAATGCTATAGAATCCATAAAAAGCTAAAGCCGCCACTTTGTTCCTCTAATGAGGGGACCCAAACTGAACACAGTACTCCAAGTGCAGTCTAACTAGAGTTTTATAGAGCTGCAACATTACCTCATGGCTCTCGAACTCAGATCCCTGCTGCCTTCTTAACCACCCTATCGTCTTGAGTAGCAACTTTGAGGGATCGATGGATGCGGATCCCCAGATCCCTCTGTTCCCCAGCACTGCTAAGAATTCTGCCGTTAACCCTGTACTCTGCCTTCAAGTTTGAATCTCAGAGAGAGTTGATTCAGGGAAGGATGGTCTAAGCTGTGGGCCTTGGCAGTTGAAAGCACAGTTACCTGTGACAGAGCCATTGAAGTTCACAATGATCAAGGACTGAAAGAGTTTGTGGAACGTTGTGGGTCACGTGGATTTGGAAGGGGTAATACCTTAGAGAAGACTCTAATTTTGACTTATAGAAGATAAAAAGCACAGAAGAATGTTGAGTGATATTTTAGAGATGTATAAAATCATGAGGGACATAGAATATTCATAGTCTGTTTCCCCAGGTTGGGAAATCAGGGACTAAAGTGCACAAGGAGGGATGAGATTTAGTAGGAAGCTGAGGGACAACTTTTTCACCCAGCATATGCAACGAGCTACCAGAGGAAGTGATTGAGGTAGAATCATTAACGGCATTTAAAAGGCATTTGGACAGCTACATGGGTTGGGACAGTCCAAACATGGGTAAATGGGACAAATTTAAATAGGATATTTTCTTAACGTGGAGATACAGCATGGTAACAGGCCCTTCTGGCCCATCGAGCCTGTGTGACCAAGTAACCTCTGGACATCTTTGGACTGTGGGAGGAAACCAGAGCACCCAGAGGAAACCCACACCCTCTAGGGGGGAATGTACAAACTCTTTACAGACAGTGGCAGGATTTGAACCCAGGTTGCTGATGTTGGGCCAGCATGGGGCAGTTGGGCTGAAGGGCCTGGTGCTGGGCTGTATGACTTTGAGGGAGTTAAATTTTCCATATCGCCATCCTGTTCAGTATCAACAACACATGTGAGCTGGGACAGCCAAGCAAACAGCTGGAGGAGCTCAAGAGGTCAGCCGGCATCTATGGAGGCAGAGAGATGGTTTCGTGTTGAGACCCTGTATCAGGAGTATCCTGAGTCAGATAGCTGGGGTTCATGTCCCTCTAAAGTATAACCCTGAGTGAGTGTTCCATTATGAGAACTCCTGCCTCGTCCACCTACCACCACCCGGCATCTCACATTATTCCTCTTCCTCCCCGACGCTGCTGTTCCAGGGCAGTCGGCCGGCCCCCCTGCAGTTCTCTCCTGCCCGCACTCACCGTTCCCCCGCCATCCCCACTCACCATCTTGCCCAATTGGAGTCATGTGCCAGAGTAACCGGTCTCTCCCCTGCACCTCAGCCGCCCCATTCCAGTCCTGTCCCAGATTCCCAGAGTGGGCACCCAAGCAGAGACTAAGGCTAATGGTTGTTGTCATAGAAACAAACAAGTTAGAAATAGTGATGTGGCCTACTTACACCAGCCATGTACAAACGAAGGCAGAAAGTGCAGCAAATTCACAGCTGGTTAAAACAGCAACACACACAGGACAGAGAGAAAGAGAGAGAGAGAGAATGACAGGTAGAGAAACATATAGAAAGATAGACAGAGAGAGAAAGAGATAATGAGAGATGCAGAGAGAGAAAGACAGAGAAAAGGAGAAATGGACAGACACAAAGAGTGAGAGAGAGATAAAGACAGACATGGAGAGGGACAGACAGAGATCGAGACAGAGAGACGGAGAGAGAGACAGACAGACAGAACAGTTGGATTATGACAACGGAGGAGTTTATAAAATCAAATCAAATCATACATAGATACAGCTGAACAAGACACCGTTCCTTTGGGCCAAGGTGCAAAACATTCAAAATAGCAAGCAAACTTCAAAATAGCAAGTAACATTCAAAATAGCAATCATGAATATATGAATAGTGATCAATATAGCAAAATAAAAATCGTCAGGGGTGTAGGTAAAGTGGATGGCCACAGTCTTTTTCCCAGGGTAGGTGAGTCTTAAATTAGAGGGCATAAATTCAAATTAGAGTGGGGGTAAAGATTTAAAATGGACTTGAGGGGCAGCGTCTTCACACAGAGAGTGGTGAGTATATTGACTGAGTTGCTAGAGGAAGCTGAAGAGGCAGGTACAATTACAATATTTAAAAGATATTCATACAGATACATGGATACAAAAGGGTTAGAGGCCAACATAGGCAAATGGGACAAGCCCAGATGGACATTTTGGTTGGCATAGGCCTGTGTACAGTTCTGGTCACCATCTACAGGAAGACTACACTTCGTGGCCACACTATTGGGTACACTTGTACACCTGCTCATTAATGCAAATATCTAATCAGCCCATCGTGTGGCAGCAACTCAGGGCATAAATGCATGCGGACATAATTAAAAGGTTCAGTTGTTGTTCAGTTCAACCATCAGAATGGGGAAGAAATGTGATCTAAGTGATTTTGACTGTGGAATGATAGTTGGTGCTTTGAGGGTGGTTTGAGTATCTCAGAAACTGCTGATATCCTGGGATTTTCATGCACAACAGTCTATAGAATTCACAGAGAATGGTGCGAAAAACAAAAAATCCAGTGAGCAGCTGTTCTGAGGTAGAAAATGCTTTCTTAATGCTAGAGGTCAGAGGAGAAAGGGAAAATTGGTTCAAGCTGACAGGAAGGCAACAGTAACTCAAATAACCGTGTGTTACAACAGTGAACCTAGAACATAGAACCTAAAAATCTACAGCACATTACAGGCCCTTCGGCCCACAATGTTGTGCCGACCATGTAACCTACTCTAGAAACTGCCTAGAATTACCCTACCACATAGCCCTCGATTTTTCTAAGCTCCATGTGCCTATCTAAAGAGGCTCTTAAAAGACCCTATTGTATGCTGAAGAGCATCTCTGAACATACAACATGTTGAAGTTTGAAGTGGATGGGTACAACAGCAAAAGACCATGAACATACACTCAATGGCCACTTTACTGGGTACAGGAGACATCTAATAATGTGGCCACTGAGTGTATGATTAAGCTAGAGTGGATGCAGAGAAGATTCACAGGAACGTTTAAAGGACTGGATGGTTTGAGATACGAGAGATTGGATAGGCAGAGATTATTTTCCCTGGAGCAAAGGATGCCAAGAGGTGATCTTACCTAGGGGTGACTTTACAGAGGTGTATAACATCCCGACAGGCACGGATATAGTAAGAATTTTCCAGGAGTAGTGGGGTCTGAAACTAGAGGCTGTAAATTTAAGATGAGAAGGGAAAATTAATGTGGGACAAAGTGCATGTTTCTGTGCTATGTCATGGAACATAGAACAATACATCACAGTACAGACCCTTTGGTCCACAACGTTGTGACGACCTACTCTAAGGGTAATCTAACCCTTCCTTCACACGTAGACCTCTATTTCTCTATCATCCATGTGCTGATCTATGAGTCTCCTAGCTGGATCTGCCTCGACCTCAACCGCTGGCAGTGCATTCCACAGACTGACCACTCTCAGTAAATAAAACTTCTGACATCCGCTCTGTCCTTCCTTCCAATTATGCCCCCTTATCTTAGCTACTTCCATCCCAGGAAAAGCCTTTGGCTATTGACTCAACCTATGCCTTTTATCACCTTGTACACCTCTATCAAGTCCCCTCTCATCCTCCTTCATCCCAAAGAGAAAAGTCCTGGCTTGCTAAATCTATCCTCATAAAATGTGCCCTCTAATCCAGGCAGCATCGTGCTCCGCACCCTCTCCAAAGCCTCCACATGCTTCCTATAATAAGACAACCAGAACTGAAGACAATACTCCAAGTAAATATCACATGCAATTAATGGGTGAATTACAAAGGATAAGGATTGCCCCTCGTGGTCCAAGTAGATCATGTAACATTGGGGTGGGGGTGAGAGGAATAGACATTCACTAACATTCACTCCCCCCACCTCCCACACCAGGCTGAGACCACAGTCCATGGACCAGCCCTCCAGCTCTTCATTTCATTGTTCCCTTCTGGTAAACACTACAGGACTATTAAAACAAAAGTTTTACACCATCTTAAAAGTTTCTTCCCTCAGGCCAATTAATCTGATCAGCCACTCTAGATAGCCCCAACCCACCTCCCTCCTTCTACTACTTCAGTCACTGCACTGTAAACACTTGAACCCGCACTTTGTAATTACATTGTAAACCCGTGCTGCTATTTACATATGAGTGCACATCTTTTTCCATATCTGCACAATATTCTCCAACTTTACACAGTTCTTTATCATTGTTGACTGTTAAACACAAGAGATTCTGCAGCTGCAGGAAATCAGACACAAAATGCGGGAGGAACTCAGGAGGTCAGACAGCACCTGCGGAAGGGAATAAAGGACCGGCTGCATCCTGGTGAAGGGTCTTGGCCAGAAACATCGTCTCTTCATTCCTCCTCATAGATGCTGCCTGATCTGCGGAGGATTGTTGAA
The DNA here is from genome assembly GCF_030028105.1 of Mobula birostris. Taxonomy (NCBI): domain Eukaryota; kingdom Metazoa; phylum Chordata; class Chondrichthyes; order Myliobatiformes; family Myliobatidae; genus Mobula; species Mobula birostris. The sequence continues at coordinate 216,369,221 of NC_092372.1, read as the reverse complement.
TGCTGTTGTTTTTTGTTGCGTGTCACACCCTGACCAACACACATTCCTGACCCGTGTAGGTATATATGGGGAATGAAGTTGATCCTCAGTGCTTGAAAAGGGACAGCCGTCCCTTTATTAACTCATCAGGTACGTTGTCATCGGCACATATTCACGTATGAACAGATGCAATGACAAACTCACTTGCAGCAGTATCACAGACCCAGGGTGTCATACAGGCAAGAAAAAGGTACATTAAACAACTTATATGGATTTGTTTGACAAGAAAACACAATTAGAATGACAAAAAAGTCAATTCTAGAGCAAAGTGGTCAAACTGTTATTAGGGCGTTGCTGGTTGGTTCAAGAACCAAATGGTTGAAGGGAAGTAATTGTTCTTGACCTTGGTGGGTGCGAGACTGCAGGCTTCTCTACGTAGCTGAATCTGTATGTCATCGATGGAATCACTTGTCTTTTTTTTGCCTCATTTCAGATTGATTTACCTATCTCATCTACGTGGAATGAGTGCATTGTTGGCGTTAACATCCGACACAACCAAAGGAAGTGCTGGGGGGCAGCCTGCAGGTATCACCACACATTCTGGCAGCAACATAGCATGCCCACAATGTTCATGAGCAACAACAACAGCAAAGCGAGTCCTTTTCCTCCTTACCACCCACCCACTCACACACTCGTACAGTCGTCCAATCCCAGGACAGGCCTCTGAGCCTCCAGTGGTCTCGCAGGTATCGGGCAGATGACTTCCACAGTGGAATCACAGACTTGTAGACCCAGGGCCGTCAGACCTCGACTTCTGTCCTTCTAATTGACCTTCGGGCTTTGCTCTTTGATATTGCCGATGACGGGACCCCGAACTCCAGGCCTCAGACTACGGGCACGCCAATGACAGAACCCCAAACCCTGGACTTGCTGATGACAGGACCCTGGCCTCCAGGCCTGGAACTCTGCACTTGCCTCATTGCTGCACTTCGAGGTTTCCATCCTTAAATCTCTCCCACTCGATGGTGCTGGGGAACCGCAACGACGTTCCGTTGGCTGCGGAACAGCATGTAGGAACTACTACTACTATGTCCACTCAGGCCTAGGGGGCCGGCGTCGGGCACAATGACGGACTCTCCACTTCTCCCTCTCCCTCATCAGTGTGTTCAGTTCATCTACATTAGCCGCGCCGCTGCCTTCTAGGAGCGTGTTGACCATAGGCTTGGGAGGGCGCCCAGGGTTCATCCTCCCGTGCTTGGGCTCCCATATGATGACTAGGCTGGCAGGTAGCTCGGGGTGGTGTAGACGGTGCCCCGCTAGTTGCAGTCTTCTCGCCTCAATTTTAGTGGAGAGCATCGGTAGTTTGTTACAGAGCTCAACGTTCGTCATGTGCTGTTGCCAACTCACATCAAGAGCCATCCGGAGCATTCATGTATAGCAACCATCTCGAGACTTTCGCATAGTCTTGATGAGTGTCCACGTCTTGCATCCGTATGTGAGAATGGACTCTATGACTGCTATGAAAATCCTCTTTTTAAGCCCTCTGGTCAGGTTCGACTTCCAGATTTCCTTCATGTCGTTCATAGCCCTCCATGCCAGCGCCTTCCATATGTTTATGTCCTTCTCCAAACTCATCATTCTTGACCCGAGGTACTTGTAGTCAGGGACTTTCTTAATGGTATCATTCTCTATGGTCTTGAGAGTACCTTCGTCGCAGTTAAACACCATGTACTCTGTCTTTTTAGCGTTTAGGTGAAGTCTAACTTTATTGCACTCAATTTCCACCTTTGTCAGTAGCTGCTGTGCTTCCTCCATCTGGTCAGAGAGCAGGACTATGACATCTGCAAAATCGAGATCTGTGAGCGTAACTGGTCTGACCCTTTTGGTTTGTCCTGGTTTTATGGTAAAACCAAGCTTGTCATGATCTTTGGTAGCTTGACGCAGAGCGTAATCAAGGACGATTATAAAGATGTAGGGTGCCAGAGTGTCTCCTTGCAGCACACCAGCTAGGAGCTCGAACACTGCTGTTTCTCCGTCTGGTGATACAACTTTCGCCATGGTTTTGGTATAGCTGGACTCTATTGTTCTAAGTAGATGGTCTGGCACTCCGTAAGCTTTCAGGATCTTTAGCATTTTACCTCGGTGAATGGAGTCAAAAGCTTTGCGAAAATCGATGAAAGTAAGCATGGCTGGTAGGTTGTTCTTCTTGACTTCCTCGATGATCCTACGGAGAGCAAGTATTTGCATTACTGTTGTGTGCTTCTGTCGAAAACCATTCTGATGGAATCTTAGCTTAGGGTCAATGGCGGTGCGAATCCTGTTCAAGATCATCCGATTCTATAGCTTTGCTAAGATGCAGATCAAGCTGATACCACGGTAGTTATCTGTCTTCATGAGGGATCCAGACTTGGGGACTGGGATAATGCTTGAGAGTGACCACTGTTCTGGTTTGTCGCCTTTCATCAGTGCCGTATCACATATGTCCAGCAAGATGTCGTCCAGGTCGCAGTTCTTCAGGACATCTGGTGGTATCCCATCTGGTCCAGCGCTCCTGCCCTGTTTGAGTGCATATTTGGCCTTCTTCAGTTCCTCAATGGTGAGTGGGCCGTCATCCATGTCGACTTGAGTTAGTATTGTGGGTATGTCCTCTTCTTCTTCTGTGATCGTTGGAGGGCTTCCCAGCAGGTTCTTAAAGTGGGTAAACCATGTCAGGACACGGTCCTCTGTTGTCTTACCACTTATTTGACCTGATGGGGACTTCTTCCGTCTACTGATCTCATTGACTAGGCGCTATGCATCTCCATGCTGCATGTCTTCATTAGCAGCTTCTATCTCTCTAATCCTCTCAGCTAGTTCCTCTTCCTTCAGTCGGTTGTAGGTGCCAAAGAGATTCTTCTTTGTTGTCCTGAGCTTGTCTCTTAGCTCATCTGTTTTGCTCCTTCTAAGTTCGGCATGACAAGCATTGACCACACTACTTGCTGAGACAATGTCAGGATGATTCGAGATCTGACTCTTCTTGATTCGCTTCACAGTAGACAAACACTTTGTTGCATCTGTGTGTGCGTCTATGAGCCATTGATAGTGGTCGGTGACAGTCTCTTCCTCCCCCCTTTCCAGTGGGCACTACTCTGCGATCAGAACTGACCGAGTTGAAGGTGCGAGTTGAATTGATCACACAATTACGCCATTTTGTTCTTACGAGGATGTAATCGAGCTGTTTCCTGTAGATGGAGGCTCTGTTTTCATATGTCCACAGTTTACCAGCTCGCTTCTTGAATTGTGTGTTGGCTGCAATGAGACTGTGTTCCTGGATGAAATCAACTAGATATTGTCCATTTCTGTTGGTAATGTCTTGGTATGAGTATGGAACTTCTCCCAGTCCGACCTGGGCATTAAAATCGCCGAGCACAGCCAGGAAGTTATGTGCTGGTATTGAAGAGACAGCTTTGTGAAGTTTACTGTAGAAGGCCTCCACATCCTTGTCCTCTCTGCAGTTGTGCAGGGAGTAACAGATGATGACAGAGGTCGCCGGGTTTCCATCAAATTCCGCAGTAAGGATTCTGTCACTGACTGAGACTACGCCCCTCAGTGCCTCCTTCACCTTGTGGTTCAACATCAGCCCTACTCCACCTTGTGCTGGCTCTCTCCATGCAGACGAGGTGATGAGGTGCATCCCCTCTACCTCTGTCAACCTTATCTCTTCATCAGGGTGTACATGACGGTGTTCTTGGATCCCCAGGATGGAGATCTCGTATCTGCTTGCCTGTGAGGCCAACTCTGTGCATCGAGGCAAGAGGCGGATGGTGTTTGCATTGAAGGTTGAGATGATCGATTTTACCTTACAACGCAAACGAGGCGCAGTTCCCTCAGCATGTAGGAAGGAGATTGAAAATCTGGCTGAGAGGTACCATAACAGCAATCTCTTACTCAGTGTCAGCAAGACCAAGGAGCTGATTATTGTCTTCAAGAGAAGAGAACCAGAAGTCCATAAGCCATGGCTCATCGGGGATCAGAAGTGGAGAGGGCCAGCAACTTTAAATTCCTCAGTGTTATTCCGGAGGACCTGTCCTGGGCCCAGCACATATGTACAATTATGAAGAAAGAAGAGCAAAGTCTATACTTCATTAGGAGTTTGCAAGACTTGGCATGACATCTAAAACTTTAACAAATTTCTATAGATGTGTAGTGGAGAGTATATTGACTGGCTGGATCGCAGCCTGGTATGGAAACACCAATGCCCTTGAATGGAGATTCCTACAAAAAGTAGTGGATATGGTCCAGTCCATCACGGGTTAAGCCCTCCCCACCATTGAGCACATCTACACGGAGTTCTGTTGCAGGAATGCAGCATCCATCGTCAGGGATTCTCACCACACAGGACATGCTCTCTTCTCACTACCATCATCAGGAAGAAGGTACAGGAGACTCAGGACTCACACCACCAGGTCCAGGAATAGTTATTACCCCCTCAACCATCAGGCTTTTCAACCAAAGGGAATAACTTCACTTGCCCCATCATTGAAATGTTCCCACAACCAATACATTCACTTTCAAGGACTCTTCATCTCATGTTCTCAATATTTATTGCTTATTTTATTATTATTTCTTTCTTTTTATATTTGCACATTTTGTTGCCTTTTGCATACTGGTTGAGTGCCCAAGTTGGTGTGATCTTTCATTGATTCTGTTATGGTTATTACTCTCGGATTCAAGAATTCAAAGAACATTTATTATCTAAGTATGTATGCAGTATACAAGTGACCTGTACAAAAAAGGCGGGTTGCAGTTGAATCCGAGGGGGACCAATATCCTGGCAGGGGGATTTGAAAAGCCCACTGGAGAGAGTCTAAACTAGAATTGTTGGGGAGTGGGAACCGAACTGAAGAGACTGGGGAAGAGGTGGTTGGCTCACAAATAGAGAAAGCTTGGAGACAGTGTGTGAGGGAGGATGGGCAGGTGATAGAGAAGGAACGTGCTCAGACCAATGGTTTGAGATGTGTCCATTTTAATGCAAAGAGTATTATAAACAAAGCTGATGAGCTTAGGGCGTGGATCAGTACTTGGAGCTATGATGTTGTGGCCATTACAGAGACTTGGATGGCCCAGGGGCGGGAATAGTTACATAGAATGCCAGGCTTTAGATGTTTCAGAAAGGACAGGGAGGGAGGCAAAAGAGGTGGGGGCGTGGCACTGTTGATCAGAGATAGTGTTACGGCTGCAGAAAAGGAGGAAGTCATGGAGGGATTGTCTACTGAGTCTCTGTGAGGGGAAGTTAGGAACAGGAAGGGGTCAGTAACTCTACTGGGTGTTTTTTATAGACCACCCAATAGTAACAGGGACATTGAGGAGCAGATAGGGAGACAGATCTGGAAAGGTGTAACAGGGTTGTCATGGTCAGAGACTTTAATTTCACAAATATTGATTGGCATCTCCCGAGAGCGAGGGGTTTATTAGAGTTTGTTAGGTGTGTTCAGGAAGGTTTCTTGACATAATATATAGATAAGCCTACAAGAGGAGAGGCTGTACTTGATCTGGTATTGGGAAATGAATCTGGTCAGGTGTCAGATCTCTCAGTGGGAGAGCATTTTGGAGATAGTGATAAGAATTCCATTTCCTTTACCATAGCATTGGAGAGGGATAGGAACAGACGTTAGGAAAGCGTTTAATTGGAGTAAGGGGAAGTATGAGGCTATCAGACAGGAACTTGGAAGGATAAATTGGGAACAGATGTTCTCAGGGAAATGTACGGCAGAAATGTGGCAAATGTTCAGGGGATATTTGTGTGGCGTTCAGCATAGGTACATTCCAATGAGACAGGGAAAGGATGGTAGGGTACAGGAACCACGGTGCACAAAGGCTGTTGAAAATCTAGTCAAGAAAAAAAGAAAAGCTTACGAAAGGTTCAAAAAAATAGGTAATGATAGATATCTAGAAGATTATAAGGCTAGCAGGAAGGAGTTTAAGAATGAAATTAGGAGAGCCAGAAGGGGCCATGAGAAGGCATTGGCAACCAGGATTAAAGAAAACCCCAAGATATTCTACAAGTATGTGAAGAGCAAGAGGATAAGACATGAGAGAATAGGACCAATCAAGTGTGACAGTGGAAAAGTACGTATGGAACCGGAGGAGATAGCAGAGATACTTAATGAATACTTTGGTTCAGTATTCACTACGGAAAAGGATCTTGGCGATTGTAGTGATGACTTGCAGTGGACTGAAAAGCTTGAGAATGTAGATATTAAGAAAGAGGATGTGCTGGAACTTTTAGAAAGCATCAAGTTGGATTAAGTCACCGGGACCGGATGAGATATACCCCAGGCTACTGTGGGAGGCGAAGGAGGAGATTGCTGAGTGTCTGGAAATGATCTTTGCATCATCAGTGGGGACAGGAGAGGTTCTGGAGGATTGGAGGGTTGTGGATGTTGTTCCCTTATTCAAGAAAGCCAGTAGAGATACCCTAGGAAATTATAGACCAGTGAGTCTTACTTCAGTGGTTGATAAGTTGATGGAAAAGATCCTGAGAGGCAGGATCAATGAACATTTGGAGAGGCATAATATGATTAGGAATAGTCAGCATGGCTTTATCAAAGGCAGATCATGCCTTGCGAGCCTGATTGAATTTTTTGAGGATGTGACTAAATACATTGATGAAGGTAGAGCCGTAGATGTAGTGTTTATGGGTTTCAGCAAGACATTGATAAGGTACCCCATGCGAGGCTTATTGAGAAGGTAAGGAAGCATGGGATCCAAGGGGACATTGCTTTGTGGATCCAGAACTGGCTTGCCCACAGAAGGCAAAGAGTGGTTGTAGACGGGTCATATTCTGCATGGAGGTCAGTGACCAGTGGTGTGCCTCAGGAATCTGTTCTGCGACCCCTTCTCTTTGTGATTTTTATAAATGAAGAAGTGGAGGGATGGTTTAGTAAATTTATGATGACACAAAGGTTAGGGGTTTTGTGGATAGTGTGGAGAGCTGTCAGAGGTTACAGCGGGGCATAGATAGGATGCAAAACTGGGCTGAGAAGTGGCAGAATGAGTTCAACCCAGATAAGTGTGAGGGGGTTCTCTTTGGTAGGTCAAATATGATGGCAGGATATAGTATTAATGGTAAGATTCTTGGCAGTGTGGAGGATCAGAGGGATCTTGGGTTCCGAGTCCATAGGACACTCAAAGCTGCTGTGCAGGTTGTCTCTGTGGTTAAGAAGGTGTACGGTGCATTGGCCTTCATCAACCATGGAATTGAGTTTAGGAGCCGAGAGGTAAATTTGCAGCTATATAGGACCCTGGTCAGACCTCATTTGGAGTACTGTGCTCAGTTTTGGTTGCCTCACTACAGGAAGGATGTGGAAGCCATAGTAAGAGTGCAGAGGAGATTTACAAGGATGTTGCCTGGATTGGGGAGCATACCTTATGAGAATAGGTTGAGTGAACTGGGTCTTTTCTCCTTGGAGCAACGGGGGATGAGAGGTGACCTGATAGAGGTGTGTAAGATGATGAGAGACATTGATTGTGTGGATAGTCAGAGGCTTTTTCCCAGGGCTGAAATGGCTAACACGAGAGGGCACAGTTTTAACGTGCTTGGGAGTAGGTACAGAGGAGATATCTTGGGTAAGTTTTTTACACAGAGAGTGGTGAGTGTGTGGAATGGGCTGCTGGTGATGGTGGTGGAGACGGAAACGATAGGGTCTTTTAAGAGACTCCTGGATAGGTACATGGAGCTTAATAAAATACAGGGCTATGGGTAACCCTAGGTAATTTCTAAGGTAGGGACATGTTTGGCACAGCTTTGTGGGCCGAAGGGCCTGTATTGTGCTGTAGGTTTTCTGTGTTTCTTTGTTTCTATGTTATACAACCCTGAAGTTCCTTTTCCCCTCAAATACATAGATTTACTGAGTATGCCTGTCCACTTTGACAAGCACTCCTCAGGAGGCTGCCTGTCCACACTTTCCTGATCGCACCCCTGTGAAGTCGCTGAGGAACTCAAGGCCACTATAAAAATGGATGTTATATTGCCCTATTGTTAAAGTTTTGTATGTAACTCCACTTAACTGTGCTCGGTGATGTTTTCCCTGCATTGGAGAATGTGCTAATTTGAATAAAATATTCTGCTCCAATTTACAGAAAATAAATAATTAGGAATCTAAAGCAGCATAAGAGGCCTTTCGTTGACATGAGACATTGAATAATTCAGTGTGTTGAATGATAGCTGAGAGCCAGGTGGTTCTTCATGTGGAGCCAGTAGCTATCCATATATTACAGTTTGGTGATTAGAATAATCTGATGCCCCATCCTCATCGTGTTAATGACCAACACAGTCCGAGAACGTGCTGGGGGTAGCCATCTAGTGTCGCCACGCTGCCGGCCCCCAACACCGCATTACTGACCCTCACCTGCACATCTTTGGACTGTGGAAGGCAACCGGATCACCCAGGGTTAAGTTTTCTACCAGCAAAACGTTAAACTAATTCAAAGGAAAACAAGAGAGCAGGGAGACGTGCGACTTAGTTTGGTCTTTATTTTATTTATGTATCGAGGTACAGTGCAGACTTGGCCCTTCCAGTCCCTCAAGCCGTGACACCCCAATTTAACCCTCACCTAATCAAAGGACGATTTGCAAAGACCACAAAACCTACCGACCAGTATGTCGTTGGACTGTGGGAGAAAACCCAGGTGGTCAAGGTGAGAACATACAAACACCTTACAGACAGCCACAGGAAATGAACCCGGGTCTCTGGTGCTGTAAAGCGTCGTGCTAACCACTACACTATCACGCCACCCCTTCACCTTAAGCGGGGAGCACACATATCATGTGGTAATGTGATGGTGTTGGCAATTCATGTATTATTTCTCACTGTTACCATCCGATAGGAGATACAGAAGCCTGAAGGCACTCACTCACCAATTCAAGAACAGCTTCTTCCCCTCTGCCATCCGATTTCTAAATGGACATTGAAGCTTGGGACAGCACCTCACTTCTTAATATATAGTATTTCTTTTTTGATCTTTTTACTAATTTCATAGAATGAAAACATAACATAGCAAATTACAAATAGTAGGAGATACATTGTTACAGTTAAAATAAGTAATTGTAAGACCAAATAGTGTAAATTGACAAAACTCCCAATCGTGTAGAATAGGAATGAGTAATACAAAGCAAAAAAAAACTGAAAAAAAACATGAAAAAGAAAAAAAAAGAAAAAAAAACCCTATCCCCAAAAAAAACACTAAACTAAACAGAATTAGTCAACTAAACTAAAGACTTGGGCAGTACTAACAACTTAAAAATGGGAAAGAAGAAAACCTTAGTGTCGACAACTCCGCTCCTCTCAACCAGCAGTACAGAGAGATAAAACAAGTTTGGAAATGGTCAACTTACATCAAATGAAAATGCCGAATAAATGGCCTCCAAGTTTTTTCTATTTTTAATCTATTCAATATACATATACTGTTATTTATTTATTAATTATTATTATTATTTATTTTTTCCTCTCTCTGCTAGATTATGTATTGCATTGAACTGCTGCTGCTAAGTTAACAAATTTCACATCACATGCCAGTGATAATAAACCTGATTCTGATTTGATAATATATGTAGTAGTAGGCAGCCGTCGATCCCAGGGGATCATGGGTTTGTGCCTCTGCTGGACTGTGTCCTCTCCAGGGGTCAAGCCTGGGCGGGAAGATTTGAAGAACTGGCTGCTTCCCATGCAGTGGGTTCCCTCTCTCCACATCACTGGTGTAGTCCAAGGGAAAGGCAAACACTGATACAGCTTGGCACCAGTGCTGTCACAGAGGTTGCCAGAGTGAAGCTGTAAACAACATCAAACTGCCTCAGGGACTCTGGCTCCACATTTCTTCCTCTGGGTTTACTCCTGAAGCCTTTCCCAAGGGTGAGTATGGCTGCCAGGCAGTGGAGGTTTAAAATCAGAATTTTCCTTCTCCTGGGCAGGCTGTTGTCCAAGGCTGATGAGCCCCACCTGCCCGAAGCAACTCGTTTTGAGGCCCCTGTGGTCCGCCTTTGCCCCTCCTCGTCAGTAGAAACAGCTCCGCTGGGCCCTGTAGCTAAGCCACATGTGAAGGCCAAGAGTTGGACTTGGTTGTCAGAGGCTGTTACAGTTGCACGCCATTTGGAGCATGTTTTAGTTATTGGGAGCTTATCCCCACTACCACCCTCAGCTATGACAACCTTGGGAACTGTTATAATGTGTATATCTATATCTATCTATCTATCTGTCAATATGTATACATATATATTCACATATTCTAATATATATATTTACCTATTACACATATAACGCATAATGAATTTTTTGAATGAATATTTCATTTTAACCCAAACAAGAATGTTTGATCAACCAACATATATAACCAATCACCATATATACTCAAATATTACTGGAGTATTAAATACACCACATCTATGTGGTTTCAGTGAGACCATAGAAACCTCTTACAGACAGCAGTGGGAATTGAACCCTGACCTCTGGTCCTGTAAATCGTTATGCTAGCCGCTAGCTGGCGGACTGCCCCCTGCCCACAGTAAGCTGCCCCCTGGTGTGCTGTGTGATCCTGTGAACGACAGGAACTGTAGATTTCCCTTTGATCTAAACTGCTTATGCGCTTCCCTCATTTCCTGGCCTTCGCTAACGATTGTTGAGCAACCCATCCCATTTTTTGTCCCAAGTGCTATTATAATTTTAATGTAATGTCAGAACTTTAGATGATCAAACACAGCATCAGTACTTACAATGGGAGCACAGCTTACATGACGAAATAAAAGAAATTGAACTTCTTAACACGCCTACCTTCTGCTGTTGAACTCAGGGAAATAAGTGGGAGGACATTAGAAGACTGAAACAGGAAATCAATAGGTTGAATAAACGAGCAAAGAATCTGAATCAGGTCTATAGTCACTGATACATGCAACAGTAGAACAGTACAAAACATAAAAATCACTGTACAGTACTGTGCAAAAGTCCTTGACACAATGTGTGGCTAGGGTGCCTAAGACTTTTGCATACTACTGTAGTAATTTTATGTATTGCACTCTACTGCTGCCACAAAATCAAAAACAAATTTCATGACGTACATGAGTGATGATAAACCTGATTCTGATATGGGTCTCTACTGTGGACTGAGAATGGGAAGGGGGCAGGGAGAGGGGAATCATGGTTGGGAAAAGAGGAAGGGAGTGGAAAACACCAGAGAGACATTCTGTAATGATCAATAAACTAAATGTCTGGAATCAAATGACCTTGCCTGGGGATTCAAGGCTGGTTGTGTCTGCACCTGCGCCAACCCCCACCCTGGCACTCCTCTGCCACCTGTCCCACAGCCCACCCACGGCACTCCACCCTCACCATTCCCAACAACCTTTGATCCGGCCAGATTTACAAACTTGATCTCCACTCCACACTGACAAGTACGGTACTGTAAGAAATCTTGGGCACTCTAGAAATTTATATGTGCCTAAGACTTTTGCACAGCACTGTATGTACATGGGCCTCGTTTCTGCAACAGTCCACAATTTACAGTGTTCCTTAGGCCTTGCTCTTCACTGTGTACAGAACATAGAAAATCACAGCTTTGGCCAACGATGTTGTGCCAACCATTTAACCCACTCCAAGATCAATCTAACCCTCCTCTCCTACAGAGCCCTCCATCTTTCTATCATCCATGTGCCTATCTAACAGTTTCTTCAATCCCCTAATGTAATTGCCTCAACCACCACCTCCCCAGGGTGTTCATGCACCCTCCACTCTCTGTGAAAAAAAACCTACCTCTAACATCCTTCCTCGGTAGACTAGATGGTGAAGAAAGCTTATGGCCCACCTGTATTTATCAGAATCAGGTGAGGCATTGAGTACCAGAGTTGAGCTGTCATGTTACCACCATCAGGGAGAAGATACAGGAGCCTGAAGATATACTCCAAGTTTTAGGAACAGCTTCTTAGCCTCCATCATCAGGTATCTAAACAGATCATCAACCCATGTACACTACCTCATCTTAGTGTTTTTGCACTTATATTTTTTCACATTTCTTATTGTAATTTATAGTTTTATTTCATGCATTGCACTGTGCAACAAATTCTGTGACATACAGCCGATTCTCATTCTGGTTCTGGTGTGCTTCAGGGACTACAATTGGGCCTCAGTCTCTTCACAGATGATGACTTGGGCAAGCTGATTGAAGGTAATGCTCCTAAGGCCGTAAGACATAGTATGACGAGAATACACATAGATTAAGATGTTAGCTGTCCTGTGCTGGCACCAGTGGGATCAGCAGTTGGTCTGCCACCTGTCTTCAGGAGAGAGCGAGATAAGGAAAACAATGGAGCAGCATTTGGAGGTGTTAATGAAGGGGAGGGAGAGCTGTCAAGATCGGCTCCCCCTTTGAACCCTGAACTGTTTGAAGTGATGGACAGGCGATACCCCAGCAGGGGGATAAAAAGGGACAGGTTCGCTAAGGCAGGACACACACGACACCCGAGGTAACGAGACCCTGGAAGCGGTGCGTCTCTCACAAGTCGGTGGGAAGTTTTGGACGGCCGGTTGCGGGACCAGGCCATAGACGCTCAGGGTGGAAAGGCACGATCAGCGGGAACCTGGTGTGTGTCCACCCTTGCCTGGGTGCTGGGTTCACCGCAGAGAAACGATTGTATCTGGAAACGGAGGGGTCACGGTTGGTGACCTCAGATGACATCACAAAGGACTCGCCCGAAAGCTGACTGCGAAGGTCTGTGTGGAAGCCTTGAATATTCATTTGTTTTGCTCTCTCTCTCCTTCCCCCACACTGTCCATCGCCACGGCAGCGATTACTGCGAACTGAACTGAACTAAATTGAACTGAACTTTGCGTCACTTTGAAACTGGTCATTTACCCATAGACAACGATAGAGCTTGATTGATCCTGTTATCTTAATCCTGTGTACATGTATGTTTATCATTGCTGAACTGTTGCATTCATTATCCTTTTGATTAGAGTACTGTGTTGCTTGTTTCTTTAATAAAACTTTCTTAGTTCTAGTAATCCAGACTCCAACTGAGTGATCCATTTCTGCTGGTTTGGCAACCCAGTTACGGGGTACGTAACACAAGGAACAGAATTGTGCCATTCTGCCCTTCGAGTCTGCTCCGCCGTTCCATCATAGCTGACTTTTTATTCCTCTCAACTGCATTGTCCCGCCTTCTCCCCGTAACCTTTGACATCCTTCCTAATCAAGAATCTATCAACCTTCACTTTAAATATACCCAATGACTTGGCCTCCACAGCCATCAGTGGCAATGAATTCCACAGATTCACCACTCTCTGGCTGAAGAAATTCCTCCTCATCTCTGTTCTAAAAGGGGCGTCCCTCTATTCTGAGGCTGTGCCCTCTGGTCCTAGACTCACCCTCTATCGGAAACATCCTCTCCACATCCACTCTATCTGTGCCTTTCCACATTCAACAGGTTTCAATGAGATCACAGCCATTCTTCTAAATTCCAACGAGTACAGGCCCAGAGCCATCAGATACTCCTCATACGCCATTACCCCATGCTTTCCATTCTGGTGGTGTGGCTCTTGTGGATAATGCCCAGAACACCCGATAAGTGAAATTTTCAATGCTCGCAACGAGAGACTGGCCGGAAATGAACTGGGGCAATCAAAATCTGAAGTTAACACAGGAAACAAAAGAGGTTCAACATCAAGTGGGCTGAGTCATTGCCCTTGGGAGTGCAGGAGAATGAGGAAAAATTTGACAGAGATTTGACATAATTTTGAAAAAAATATGAAGGGTTCAAAATTATGGGGAGGGTTCAAAGGGGGTTCAGGAAAATGATTCCAGCATTGAACGGCTGTCATATGAAGAGCGTCTGATGGCTCTGGGCCTGTATCCACCAGAATTCAGAAGAATGAGGGGTGACCTCATTGAAAACTATCGAATAGTGAAAGGCCTTGATAGAGTGGATGTGGAGAGGTTGTATCCTTAGGTGGGAGAGTCTAGGACCAGAGGACACAGCCTCAGAATAGAGGGGTGTCCTTTTAGAATGGAGTTGAGGAAGAATTTCTTTAGCCAGAGAGTGGTGAATCTGTGGAATTCTTTGCCACAGGCAGCTGTGGAGGCCAAGTCTTTATGTATGTTTAAGGCAGAGGTTGATAGATCCTTGATTGGTCAGGGCATGAAGGGATACAGGGAGAAGCAGGAGATTGGGGCTGAGAGGAAAATTGGATCAGCCATGATGAAATGGCTGAGCAGACTTGATGGGCCAAATGGCCTAATTCTGCTCCTCCATCTTATGGGTCTTATGGGTACAGATAGGGTAAGTGCAAGCAGGCGTTTTCCACTGAGGTGGGGTGAGAACCTAACACAATGTTTAGAGAGCCTCTGCTTGGGAGGGAACAAAAGAACTAATGGAGGAATTCATCAGGTCAGGAGGTATCTGTGGGGGAAGTGGACAATTGACGTTCTTGGCTGTGGAGGCCATATCATTGGGTATATTTAAAGCAGAGGTTGATAGGTTCTTGATTTGTCACAGTGTCAAAGGTTATGGGGAGAAGGATAATAAATCAGCCATGATGGAATGGTGGAGCAGACTTGATGGGCTGAATGGCCTAATTCTTCTCCCATGTCCTCTGATCATATGATCTTGAGCTGCTGAGTTCCTCCAGCAGTTTTGCTTCTCTCGGGGTGGCAGACTTGGAAGCCAGTGGGGAAAGAGGCAGAGGTAGTGGTCAGCTCAAGCTGTTTAGAGACGGGTGATAAAATATGAACGGCATTGCACTCCAAATAAACGGAGAAGTAACCGAAAGGAACAAAACCGCAAATGCTGTGAATCTACAATAAAAACATTAGGTCTTGCATTTGCTCAGCAAGTCAGTCAGCATCTGTGGAGAGAGAAACTGTACCAGTGTCCCCAGTCAATAATCCATCACCAGAATGAGAGTTCTCATGAACTGAAAGGGTGGCTCAGATTTTCCTCAATACTGAAGCTGAATAATTCCAGCTTTTTAGTCTCATTTGGGCACAGATGTAGAGGCACAGAGGCAGAGAGCACAGTAACTGCACCTTTAGAGGATTAGAGTCATAACACACAAACAGGCCCTACAGCCCAACTGGTCCCTGCTGACCACAGCGTCTTCTCTGCTAGTCCTAGTTGCCTACAACTCTCCAAGTCCTCCTCCACCATGTACTATTGCCTCACATAAAATTGCAGGGAGCGGTGCTAACTGAATATCTCCTTCAATGATCTAGCATCTGCTCAATGGGCTAAATGGCCTCATCTGCACTGCAAGCTCGCAAGACTGACAGGATTTTCCCCGCAAAAGACCAAATGACCTAGGAGCAGAATTAGGCCACCTGACCCCTCGAGTCCATTCCTCCATTCCTTCATGATTTATTCGTTATCCCTCTTAACCCCATTCCCATGCCTTCTCCCCATAACTTTTGATGCCCTGACTAATCAGAACTTATCAATCTCCACTTTAAACATACCCAATCACTTGGCCTCCACAGCCACCTGTAGCAACGAATTCTGTAGCAAGGAAGGACCACAAGGAACCTGGTTCTTCTCCCACACGCCGTCCGAAGCCTGGATCTTCGTGGAGAAGCCGTTCCTTTAAAATCATCATTACCGAACACCACCTCAAAACCATTACTGAATCACTCCCAGATGATTCAGGCCTGTTCTTTTTATGATAGTATTTAATTCCTCGCGCAGTAAAGAACAAACACAACATTAACTTTTAGAGCTCTTAAGCACCAGTTACAAGACGCACCTCCATCAAAGCTGCCATCGCCCAGGGTAATAAAGTAAAATTAAAATGCATTAATAGGTTGTCATCAGCCACAGAATAAATCACGAGAGCCAGAGCTCTCTTTATCGAGAGTTGGCGACACAGCAGCTGGGCAGCACAGAAGGAGCAACAACAGAGAAGGAACTTCAATTCGTGTAGCACCATTTGCAACGTCAGCATCACTGACAGTGACCTGCATTTCAATAGCACCTGTCACCCTGCAAGGCATGCTAAGTCACTTCACAGGGGTCATTATCGAACAACTTTTGACTCCAGGAGACACAAGGGAACCTGGACAAACACACAAGATGCCAGAGGAACAAAGTGCGCCAGCGACCCAGACTCAATTCCCGCCATTGTCTGTAAGGAGTTTGTACTTTCTCCCCATAACTACGTGGGTTTCCTCCGGGTGCTCTGGTTTCCTCCCACATTTCAAAGATGTACCGGTTGGGAGATGATTGGTCACACAGGCGTAACTGGGCAGCGTGGACTTGCTAGACCAGAATGCCCCCTTAGCGCAATGTATTGCCAAATAAAAATACATCAATTAAATTAAAAATAAAAGTATAAACATGGTGAATCTGAAATAAAAACATTAGGTGTTGGAATTACTTAACAAGTCAGGCAGTGCCTTTGGACGGAAGTGGGCAGTTGGCAATTTGTGTTGGCACCCTTTATCTGGACTGAAAGAGTAGGGCAAGGGGAGATGAGGTTATAAAGAGAGGGAGGGGAGATGAGACTATAAAGAGGGCGAGGGGAGATGAGGTTATAAAGAGAGGGAGGGGAGATGAGATTATAAAGTGGGAGGGGAGATGAGACTATAAAGAGGGCGAGGGGAGATGAGATTATAAAGAGGGCGAGGGGAGATGAGATTATAAAGAGGGGGAGGGGAGATGAGATTATAAAGAGGGGGAGGGGAGATGAGGTTATAAAGAGGGCGAGGGGAGATGAGATTATAAAGAGGGGGAGGGGAGATGAGATTATAAAGAGGGCGAGGGGAGATGAGATTATAAAGAGGGCGAGGGGAGATGAGATTATAAAGAGGGGGAGGGGAGATGAGATTATAAAGAGGGCGAGGGGAGATGAGATTATAAAGAGGGGGAGGGGAGATGAGATTATAAAGAGGGCGAGGGGAGATGAGATTATAAAGTGGGAGGGGAGATGAGACTATAAAGAGGGCGAGGGGAGATGAGATTATAAAGAGGGCGAGGGGAGATGAGATTATAAAGAGGGCGAGGGGAGATGAGATTATAAAGAGGGCGAGGGGAGATGAGACTATAAAGAGGGCGAGGGGAGATGAGATTATAAAGAGGGCGAGGGGAGATGAGACTATAAAGAGGGCGAGGGGAGATGAGATTATAAAGAGAGGGAGGGGAGATGAGATTATAAAGAGGGGGAGGGGAGATGAGATTATAAAGAGGGCGAGGGGAGATGAGGTTATAAAGAGGGCGAGGGGAGATGAGATTATAAAGAGGGCGAGGGGAGATGAGATTATAAAGAGGGCGAGGGGAGATGAGACTATAAAGAGGGCGAGGGGAGATGAGATTATAAAGAGAGGGAGGGGAGATGAGACTATAAAGAGAGGGAGGGGAGATGAGATTATAAAGAGAGGGAGGGGAGATGAGATTATAAAGAGAGGGAGGGGAGATGAGATTATAAAGAGAGGGAGGGGAGATGAGACTATAAAGAGGGCGAGGGGAGATGAGATTATAAAGAGGGCGAGGGGAGATGAGATTATAAAGAGGGGGAGGGGAGATGAGATTATAAAGAGGGCGAGGGGAGATGAGGTTATAAAGAGGGCGAGGGGAGATGAGATTATAAAGAGGGCGAGGGGAGATGAGATTATAAAGAGGGCGAGGGGAGATGAGACTATAAAGAGGGCGAGGGGAGATGAGATTATAAAGAGAGGGAGGGGAGATGAGACTATAAAGAGAGGGAGGGGAGATGAGATTATAAAGAGAGGGAGGGGAGATGAGATTATAAAGAGAGGGAGGGGAGATGAGATTAAAAAGGGGGAGGGGAGATAAGATTATAAAGAGGGGGAGGGGAGATGAGACTATAAAGAGGGCGAGGGGAGATGAGACTATAAAGAGGGGGAGGGGAGATGAGATTATAAAGAGGGCGAGGGGAGATGAGATTATAAAGAGGGCGAGGGGAGATGAGATTATAAAGAGGGGGAGGGGAGATGAGATTATAAAGAGGGCGAGGGGAGATGAGATTATAAAGAGGGCGAGGGGAGATGAGATTATAAAGAGAGGGAGGGGAGATGAGACTATAAAGAGAGGGAGGGGAGATGAGACTATAAAGAGGGCGAGGGGAGATGAGATTATAAAGAGGGCGAGGGGAGATGAGATTATAAAGAGAGGGAGGGGAGATGAGATTAAAAAGGGGGAGGGGAGATAAGATTATAAAGAGGGCGAGGGGAGATGAGATTATAAAGAGGGCGAGGGGAGATGAGATTATAAAGAGGGGGAGGGGAGATGAGATTATAAAGAGGGCGAGGGGAGATGAGATTATAAAGAGGGCAAGGGGAGATGAGATTATAAAGTGGGAGGGGAGATGAGATTATAAAGTGGGAGGGGAGATGAGATTATAAAGAGGGGGAGGGGAGATGAGACTATAAAGAGGGCGAGGGGAGATGAGATTATAAAGAGAGGGAGGGGAGATGAGATTATAAAGAGGGCGAGGGGAGATGAGATTATAAAGAGGGGGAGGGGAGATGAGATTATAAAGAGAGGGAGGGGAGATGAGATTATAAAGAGGGCGAGGGGAGATGAGATTATAAAGAGGGCGAGGGGAGATGAGATTATAAAGAGGGGGAGGGGAGATGAGATTATAAAGAGGGGGAGGGGAGATGAGACTATAAAGAGGGCGAGGGGAGATGAGATTATAAAGAGGGCGAGGGGAGATGAGATTATAAAGAGGGCGAGGGGAGATGAGATTATAAAGAGGGGGAGGGGAGATGAGATTATAAAGAGGGGGAGGGGAGATGAGATTATAAAGAGGGGGAGGGGAGATGAGATTATAAAGAGAGGGAGGGGAGATGAGATTATAAAGAGGGCGAGGGGAGATGAGATTATAAAGAGGGCGAGGGGAGATGAGATTATAAAGAGGGGGAGGGGAGATGAGATTATAAAGAGGGCGAGGGGAGATGAGGTTATAAAGAGAGGGAGGGGAGATGAGATTATAAAGTGGGAGGGGAGATGAGACTATAAAGAGGGCGAGGGGAGATGAGATTATAAAGAGGGCGAGGGGAGATGAGATTATAAAGAGGGCGAGGGGAGATGAGATTATAAAGAGAGGGAGGGGAGATGAGATTATAAAGAGGGGGAGGGGAGATGAGATTATAAAGAGAGGGAGGGGAGATGAGATTATAAAGAGGGGGAGGGGAGATGAGATTATAAAGAGGGCGAGGGGAGATGAGGTTATAAAGAGGGCGAGGGGAGATGAGATTATAAAGAGGGCGAGGGGAGATGAGATTATAAAGAGGGCGAGGGGAGATGAGATTATAAAGAGAGGGAGGGGAGATGAGATTATAAAGAGGGGGAGGGGAGATGAGATTATAAAGAGGGCGAGGGGAGATGAGGTTATAAAGAGGGCGAGGGGAGATGAGATTATAAAGAGGGCGAGGGGAGATGAGATTATAAAGAGAGGGAGGGGAGATGAGATTATAAAGAGGGGGAGGGGAGATGAGATTATAAAGAGGGCGAGGGGAGATGAGATTATAAAGAGGGCGAGGGGAGATGAGATTATAAAGAGGGCGAGGGGAGATGAGATTATAAAGAGGGGGAGGGGAGATGAGATTATAAAGAGGGGGAGGGGAGATGAGATTAAAAAGGGGGAGGGGAGATAAGATTATAAAGAGGGGGAGGGGAGATGAGATTATAAAGAGAGGGAGGGGAGATGAGATTAAAAAGAGAGGGAGGGGAGATGAGATTAAAAAGGGGGAGGGGAGATAAGATTATAAAGAGGAGAAGGGGAGGGGTAAGTGATGTGGATTCATGAGAGGATGAGGTAATCAAGGGAAACTGAACATTCCTCAACTCTTCCAGTGACTTTGTGTTTTGATATTTTACATTCTGTGTTTCTCACTAATTTCTGCCATTTGTGCAATTTGTTCTATTTTTTGCATATTTCGGATTTGAAGTTTTTCTTTCACTGTGTTTGACGGTCTGTGGGAAGAGGAATCTCAGGGCTGTATACTGCATAGATTGTTGATCCTCCCCGAGCCTCGTGGTGAATCGGATGGCAACCTTGCCGTTTTTTACAAGGCTCAGTTGCCAGCTCGATGCTCAACCCAGCACAGAAGGAAAGTGTGCAAGGGGCCAGCCGAGTTCAAACCCGAGACCACTCGTTTCGATGTCTGGTGCTGATGCCACTACACCACCAGCCAGCTGCACTGCATATGTACTTTGAAGCTTTGAAATAGCAACAGAGGCTGGGAGGTAATGTGTGGAGGAAACGGGGGGCTACGGATGAGGGATTCTGATTGGAAAAGAACGTGGGACATGGAAGGGAGTTGGGTAGGCAGAAGGGAACACCGCAGGGAGGGGTAGGTGGAGGTCCAATGGGAGGAGTGTGAGGATGATGGGAAGATGGAGTGGATGGAGGGTGATGGGAATTCGGGGGGGGGTGTAGGAGGAACTAGGTAGATCAGGAGGAGGGAGAAAAGGGAGAGAGGAAGAGCTGTTTATCTCAAATTGGAGAGCTCAGAGTTCATTCCATCACTTTGTAGTTGCCCAGCTGGAAAATAAGGTGCTGTTCCTCTTGCCTCGTCCTGGCAAAGGAGGAGGGCAATTAAAATGGCCCAATACAACAGTACTTTCTCTACAATACAACAGTACGTTCTCCACAATACAACAGTGCGTTCTGCACAATACAACAGTACATTCTCCACAACAGTACGTTCTGCACAATACAACAGTACGTTCTCCACAATACAACAGTACCCTCTCCAGAATACAAGATTACGTTCTCTACATTACTACAGCAGTCTACAACAGTACATTTTCCACAATACAACAGTACGTTCTCTTCTATACAGCAGTGGTCTACAATACAACAGTACATCCTCTACAATACAACAGCACGTTCTCCACAATACGACAGCATGATCTCTACAACACAACAGTACTTTCTCCACAATACAAGAGTATGTTCTCTACAACAGTATGTCACTACAATACAAAACCAGTCTACAATACAACAGTTCGTACTCTACAATACATCAGTATGTTCTCTACAATGCAACAATGTCTTCTCCACAATACAACAGTATGTTCTCCACAATACAAGTGCGTTCTGCACAACACAACAGTGCGTTCTGCACAATACAACAGTAAATTCTCAACAACAGTACGTTCACCACAATACAACAGTACGTTCTGCACAATACAACAGTAAATTCTCTACAATACAACAGTACGTTCACCACAGTACAATAGTGCGCTCTGCACAATAGTCATAGTCATACTTTATTGATCCCGAGGGAAATTGGTTTTCGTTACAGTTGCACCAACCAAGAATAGAGTATAAATAAAGCAATATAAAACCACAAATAATTAAATAGTAATATGTAAATGCCAGGAAGTAAGTCCAGGACCAGCCTATTGGCTCAGGGTGTCTGACCCTCCAAGGGAGGAGTTGTAAAGTTTCATGGCCACAGGCAGGAATGACTTCCTACGACGCTCAGTGTTGCATAGAACATAGAACATAGAATAGTACAGCACAGTACAGGCCCTTCGGCCCACAATGTTCTGCCAACCCTCAAACCCTGCCTCCCATATAAGCCCCCACCTTAGATTCCTCCATATACCTGTCTAGTAGTCTCTTAAACTTCACTAGTGTATCTGCCTCCACCACTGACTCAGGCAGTGCATTCCACGCACCAACCACTCTCTGAGTAAAAAATCTTCCTCTAATATCCCCCTTGAACTTCCCACCCCTTACCTTAAAGCCATGTCCTCTTGTATTGAGCAGTGGTGCCCTGGGGAAGAGGCGCAGGCTATCCACTCTATCGATTCCTCTTATTATCTTGTACACCTCTATCATGTCTCCTCTCATCCTCCTTCTCTCCAAAGAGTAAAGCCCTAGCTCCCTTAATCTCTGATCATAATGCATACTTTCTAAACCAGGCAGCATCCTGGTAAATCTCCTCTGTACCCTTTCCAATGCTTCCACATCCTTCCTATAGTGAGGTGACCAGAACTGGACACAATACTCCAAGTGTGGCCTAACCAGAGTTTTATAGAGCTGCATCATTACATTGCGACTCTTAAACTCTATCCCTCGACTTATGAAAGCTAACACCCCATAAGCTTTCTTAACTACCCCATCCACCTGTGAGGCAACTTCCAGGGATCTGTGGACATGTACCCCGAGATCCCTCTGCTCCTCCACACTACCAAGTATCCTGCCATTTACTTTGTACTCTGCCTTGGAGTTTGTCCTTCCAAAGTGTACCACCTCACACTTCATAAAAGTTGCTGGTGAACGCAGCAGGCCAGGCAGCATCTCTAGGAAGAGGTGCAGTCGATGTTTCAGACCGAGACCCTTCGTCCTGGTGAAGGGTCTCGGCCTGAAACGTCAACTGCACCTCTTCCTAGAGATGCTGCCTGGCCTGCTGCGTTCACCAGCAACTTTTATGTGTGTTGCTTGAATTTCCAGCATCTGCAGAATTCCTGTTGTTCACCTCATACTTCTCCGGGTTGAACTCCATCTGCCATTTCTCAGCCCACTTCTGCATCCTATCAATGTCTCTCTGCAATCTTTGACAATCCTCTACACTATCTACAACACCACCAACCTTTGTGTCGTCTGCAAACTTGCCAACCCACTCTTCTACCCCAACATCCAGGTCGTTAATAAAAATCACGAAAAGTAGAGGTCCCAGAACAGATCCTTGTGGGACACCACTAGTCACAATCCTCCAATCTGAATGTACTCCCTCCACCACCACCCTCTGCCTTCTGCAGGCAAGCCAATTCTGAATCCACCTGGCCAAACTTCCCTGGATCCCATGCCTTCTAACTTTCTGAATAAGCCTACCGTGTGGAACCTTGTCAAATGCCTTACTAAAATCCATATAGATCACATCCACTGCACTACCCTCATCTATATGCCTGGTCACCTCCTCAAAGAACTCTATCAGGCTTGTTAGACACGATCTGCCCTTCACAAAGCCATGCTGACTGTCCCTGATCAGACCATGATTCTCTAAATGCCTATAGATCCTATCTCTAAGAATCTTTTCCAATAGCTTTCCCACCACAGACGTAAGGCTCACTGGTCTATAATTACCTGGACTATCCCTACTACCTTTTTTGAACAAGGGAACAACATTCACCTCCCTCCAATCCTCCGATACCATTCCCGTGGACAACGAGGACATAAAGATCCTAGCCAGAGGCTCAGCAATCTCTTCTCTCGCCTCGTGGAGCAGCCTGGGGAATATTCCGTCAGGCCCCAGGGACTTATCTGTCCTAATGTATTTTAATAACTCCAACACCTCCTCTCCCTTAATATCAGCATGCTCCAGAACATCAATCTCACTCATATTGTCCTCACAATCATCAAGTTCCCTCTCATTGGTGAATACCGAAGAGAAGTATTCATTGAGGACCTCGCTCACTTCCACAGCCTCCAGGCACATCTTCCCACCTTTACCTCTAATCGGTTCTACCTTCACTCCTGTCATCCTTTTTTTCTTCACATAATTGAAGAATGCCTTAGGGTTTTCCTTTACCCTACTCGCCAAGGCCTTCTCATGCCCCCTTCTTGCTCTTCTCAGCCCCTTCTTAAGCTCCTTTCTTGCTTCCCTATATTCCTCAATAGACCCATCTGATCCTTGCTTCCTAAACCTCATGTATGCTGCCTTCTTCCACCTGACTAGATTTTCCACCTCACTTGTCACCCATGGTTCCTTCACCCTACCATTCTTTATCTTCCTCACAGGGACAAATTTATCCCTTATATCCCGCAAGAGATCTCTAAACATCGACCACATGTCCATAGTACATTTCCCTGCAAAAACATCATCCCAATTCACACTCGCAAGTTCTAGCCTTATAGCCTCATAATTTGCCTTTCCCCAATTAAAAATTTTCCTGTCCTCTTTGATTCTATCCTTTTCCATGATAATTATAAAGGCCAGGGAGCGGTGGTCACTGTCCCCCAGATGCTCACCCACTGAGAGATCTGTGACCTGACCCAGTTCATTACCTAGTACTAGATCTAGTATGGCATTCCCCCGGTCGGTGGAATCTCGGTGGAATGTATCTCGGGCTGAATGTACTCCTGTGCCCAACCAGTACATTATGTAGTGGATGGGAGTCATTGTCCAAAATGGCATGCAACTTGGTCAGCATCTTCTTTTCAGACACCACCGTCAGAGAGTCCAGTTCCATCCCCACAACATCACTGGCCTTACGAATGAGTTTGTTGATTCTATCGGTGTCTGCTCCCCTCAGCCTGCTGCCCCAGCTCACAACAGCAAACATGATAGCACTGGCCACCACAGACTCGTAGAACATCCTCAGCATCGTCCGACAGATGTTAAAGGACCTCCGTCTCCTCAGGAAATAGAGACAGCTCTGACCCCTCCTGTAGACAGCCTCGGTGTTCTTTGACCAGTCCAGTTTATTGTCAATTCGTATCCCCAGGTATTTGTAATCCTCCACCATGTCCACACTGACCCCCTGGATGGAAACAGGAGTCACCAGTGCCTTAGCCCTCCTCAGGTCCACCACCAGCTCCTTAGTCTTTTTCATATTAGGCTGCAGATAATTCCGCTCACACCATGTGACAAAGTTTCCTACCGTGGCCCTGTACTCAGCCTCATCTCCCTCGCTGATGCATCCAACTATGGCAGAGTCATCAGAAAACTTCTGAAGATGACAAGACTCTGTGCAGTAGTTGAAGTCCGAGGTGTAAATGGTGAAGAGAAAGGGAGACAAGACAGTCCCCTGTGGAGCCCCGGTGCTGCTGATCACTCTGTGGGACACACAGTGTTGTAAGCACACTTACTGTAGTCTGCCAGTCAAGTAATCAATAATCCATGACACCAGGAAAGCATCCATCTGCATCGCTGTCAGCTTTTCCCCCAGCAGAGCAGGACGGATGGTGTTGAACGGACTGGAGAAGTCAAAAAACATGACCCTCACAGTGCTCGCTGGCTTGTCCAGGTGGGCGTAGACATGGTTCAGCAGGTAGATGATGGCATCCTCAACTCCTAGTCAGGGCTGGTAGGCGAACTGGAGGGGATCTAAGTGTGGCCTGACCATAGGCTAGAGCAGTTCCAGAACAAGTCTCTCCAGGGTCTTCATGATGTGGGAGGTCAATGCCACTGGTCTGTAGTCATTGAGGCCACTGGGGCGTGGCGTCTTCGGCACAGGGACGAGGCAGGACGTCTTCCACAGCACAGGAACCCTCCGGAGCCTCAGACTTAGGCTGAATACATGGCGAAGTACTCCACATAGCTGAGGGGCACAGGATTTGATCACCCTGGTACTGACACCATCTGGTCCTGCAGCCCTGCTTGGGTTGAGACGTTTCAGCTGTCTTCTCACCTGTTCAGCTGTGAAGCCCACCGTGGTGGTTTTGTGTGGGGAAGGGGTATAGTCATGAGAGCAGGGTGGGGGACTGTGAGGAGGGGTAGGAGGGGAGAGTGGAATATGTGTTGGTTGGGGACCGACAACAGGTGACTCATGTGGGGGATGGGCAGGGGCCACTATGTCAAATCTGTTAAAGAACTGGTTAAGTTCGTTGGCCCTGTCCACACTGCCTTCAGCTCCTCTGTTGCTAGTTTGCCGGAACCCAGTGATGGTCCTCATCCCACTCCAGACCTCTCTCATGTTGTTCTGCTGGAGTTTCCACTCAAGCTTCCTCCTATACCTGTCTTTAGCCTCCCTGATCCTGGCTTTCAGGTCCCTCTGTATTGCCCTCAGCTCCTCCCTATTTCCATCTCTAAACGCCCTTTTTTTTAGCATTCAGGATGTCCTTAATGTCCTTTGTTACCCATGGCTTGTTATTTGAATAACAAAGGGCAATTCTTGTTGGAACATTGCAGTCCACACAGAAGTTGATGTAACCAGTGATGCATTCTGTGAGCCCATCAATATCCTCTCCATGTGGCTCACAGAGTGCCTGCCAGTCTGTCACAATATAACAGTAAATTCTCTGCAATACAACAGTACGTTCACCACATTACAACAGTGCGCTCCGTACAATACAACAGTACATTCTCTACAATACAACAGTACATTCATCAGAATACTACCGTACTTTCTCTACAACAGTACATTCTCCACATTACAACAGTACATTCTCTACTATACAACAGAGGTCTACAATACAAGAGTACGTCCTCTACAACAGGGGTCCCCAAAACTTTTTTGCACCGCGGACCGGTTTAATATTGACAACATTCTAGCGGACCAGCTGACCCGGCGGGGGGGGGTGGTGACGTTCAACTAGGGTTAAACTCATCTCAACATGTCTTCTACAGTTCGGATTGCCAACTTTCCCACTCCCAAATAAGAGACAAAAGTAGCAGTCAAACACAGGACACTTGTGCTTACCCTGAGAAAGACTACCATGACCATGAAGCCTTGCGCGGGCACCTCTGTGCGCATGTGCGTACGTGCCGATTTTTTTTCCACAAATCGGTTTTGGCTTAATCTTCCCGACTATACTGTACATATATTATTTCTACTTTATATAGGCTGTGTATTTATCATATCATTCCTGCTTTTACTATATGTTAGTGTTATTTTAGGTTTTATGTGTTATTTGGTAGTTATTTTTTGGGTCTGGGAACGCTCAAAAATATTTCCCATATAAATGAATGGTAATTGCTTCTTCGCTTTACGCCATTTCAGCACGAAAGGTTTTATAGGAACGCTCTACCTTAACGGGGGAAATACGGGACAAGGGCAGTCCTGTATGGGACAAATCAATTTAGCCCAATATACGGGATGTCCCGGCAAATACGGGACAGTTGGCAACCCTAGTGAGGAAAGAGGAAAGAGGAGTGAGGAAAGGTGCAGCTGACTCATATCGTTTCCTCGCGGCCCGGTAGCACATGCTTTGTGGCCTGCTACCGGTCCACGGCCCAGTGGTTGGGGACCGCTGCTCTACAATACAACAGTACATTCTCCACAATACAACAGCATGATCTCTACAACACAACAGTACTTTCTCTACAATACAAAAGTACATTCTCTACAATACAACAGTATGTCTCTACAACACCAGACTACAACAGTCCATTCTCCACAATACAACAGTATGTTCCCCACAATACAACAGTATGTTCTCCACAATACATTACGTTCTCTACATTACAACAGCAGTCTACAACAGTACGTTCTCCACAATACAACTGCAGTCTACAAACAATACAACTGCAGTCTACAAGAGTATGTTCTCTACAATACAACAGTACATTCTCCACAATACAACAGTATGTCTCTACAACACCTGTCCACAATACAACAGTATGTTCTCTACGATACAACACCACGTTCTCCACAATACAACAGCACGTTCTCTACAATGCACAGTACGTTCTTCACAATATAACAGTACGTTCTCCACAAAACAACAGTATTTTCTTTATGATACAACAGAACCTTCCCTACAACACAACTGTACTTTTTCCACAATACATCAGAAAATTCTCTACAATACAACAGTACGTTCACCACAATACAACAGTACTTTCTCTATAATAGAACAGTACTGTTGTATTGTGGTGAACATACTGTTGTATTGTAGAGAATGTACTGTTGTATTGTAGAGAGGTACTGTTATATCGTAAAGAAAACACTGTTGTATTGTGCAGAACGTACTCTTGTATTGTGAAGAACATGTTGTATTGTGGAGAACGTACTGTGTAATGTACTGAATGTAAAGAAGCTACTGTGGTACAGTTTTACTGTGGTAAACGTACTGTTGTATTGCGGAGAATGTACTGTTGTTTTGTGGAGAGCGTACTGTTGTATTGGGGGGAAGGTACTGTTGATTTGTGGAGAATGTACTGCTCTATTATAGACTGCTGTTGTATTGTAAAGAAGCTACTGTGGTACTGCTTTATTACGGTAAACGTACTTTTGTATTGTGGTAAACGCACTGCTGTATTGCGGAGAACATACTGTTGTATTGCGGAGAACATACTGTTATATAGTGGTGAGCGTACTGTTGTATTGTGGTGAACGTACTGTTGTATTGTGGGGAACATAGTGTTGTTTTGTGGACAACGTACTGTTGTGTTATAGGCTGCTGTTGTATTGTAGAGAAAGTACTGTTGTATTGTGGGGAACATATTGTATTGTGGAGAACGTACTGTTGTATTGTGGAGAACGTACTGTTGTATTGTGGAGAACATATTGTTGTATTGTAGACTGCTGTAGTATTGTATAGAATGTACTGTTGTATTGTGGGGAACATAGTGTTGTTTTGTGGACAACGTACTGTTGCGTTATAGGCTGCTGTTGTATTGTAGAGAAAGTACTGTTGTATTGTGGGGAACATATTGTATTGTGGAGAACGTACTGTTGTATTGTGGAGAACATATTGTTGTATTGTAGACTGCTGTAGTATTGTATAGAACGTACTGTTGTATTGTAGAGAATGTACTGTTGTATTGTGGAGAATGTACTGTTGTATTCTGAAGAATGTACTGTAGTATTGTGGAGAACATACCATTGTATTGTAGACTGCTGTTGTACTGTAGAGAACGTACTGTTGTATTGTGGAAAACTTACTGTTGTATTGTAGATAATGTACTGTTGTTTTGTGGATATCGTACTGCTGTATCGTGGAGAACATACGGTTCTATTGTAGAGAAGCTACTGTGATACTGTGAAGAACCTGCTGTTGAATTGTGGAGAACCTGCTGTTGTATTGTGGAGATCTTGCTGTTGTATTGTGGAGAATGTACGGCTGTATTGCAGAGAACATACTTTTTTTCGTTGAGAACATACTGTTGTATTGCAGAGAATGTACTGTTGTATTGTGGAGAACATACTGTTGTATTGTCGAGAACGTACTGTTTTATTATAAAGATCGTGTTGTATCGTGGAGAACATACTGTAGAGAACATACAGTTGTATTGTAGACTGCTGTTGTATTGTGGTGAACGTACTTTTGTATTGTTGACTGGTGTTGTATTGTGGACACATTCTATTGTATTGTGGATAATCTACAGTTCTATTGTGGAGAACGTACTGTTGTATTCTGAAGAACGTACTGTTGTATTGTGGAGAACATACTGTGTATTGTAGAGAATGTACCGTTAATATTGTGGAGAACCTGCTGTTGTATTGTGGGGAAATTGCTGATGTGTTGTGGAAATCATGCTGTTGTATTGTGGTGAATGTACTGTTGTACAGAACGTATTGTATTTTGGAGAACGTACTGTAGTTTTGTGGAGAATGTGCTGTTGTACTGTAGAGAACATACTGTTTTATTGTGGAGAACATGCTGTTGTATTGTAGAGAACGTACTGTTTTATTGTGGAGAATGTGCTGTTGTATTGTACACTGCTGTTGTATTGTAGAGAAAATACTGTTGTGTTGTGGAGAACCTACTGTTTTATTGTGGAGAATCTACTGTTGTTTTGTGGAGAATGTACTGAGGTATTGTAGAGAATGTACTGTTGCATTGTGGAGAATATACTGTTGTGTTGTGGAGAACATAGTGTATTGTGGAGAACATACTGTTGTATTTTAGAGAACGTACTGTTTTATTGTGGAGAAGATGCTGTTGTTTTGTGGAGATTGTACTTTTCTACTGTGGAGAACGTGCTGTTGCATTATGGAGAATGCAGCAGCAAAATTGTGATCTCATGTCAATGTAACAATCACCTTCACATCTTAACCACAAGAGATTCTACAGATGCTGGAATTCCAATGTAACACTCACTAAATGTTGGAAGAGCTCAGCAGGTCAGGCAGAATCCATGGAGAGGAATAAACAGTTGTCATTTTGGGCTGAGAACCTTCATCAGGGCTCATCTGAAACATTAACTTTTTGATAAATAAACAGATGTGAAAACACTTCAATTTGTGCTGTACTGGTCAGTGTTTTATGTTCTATGTTCCACACATAAACACGAGAGATTCTGCCGATGCTGGAAATCCAGAGCGACTGACACTAAACGCTCTAGGAACTCAACAGTCTAAGCAGTATCTATGGAGGGGAGTGAACAGTCAACGTTCAGGCTGAGACCCTTCATCAGGACTGAAATGGAAGGGGGAAGGAGTAAGAATAAGAAGCTGAGAGGAGGGGTGGAATGAGTACAGGCTGGAAGGTGATAGGTGATATCAGGTGAGTGGAGGAGGGGGTGATGAAGTAAGAAGCAGACAGGTGATAGGTGGGAAAGGTAAAGGGGCTGAAGAAGAAGGAATCTGATAGAAGAGGAGAGTGGACCATGGGAGAAAGGGAAGGAGGAGGGGCACTATAGGAAGGTCTTCACATCTGTGTTTTTAAGATATTAATAAAGATATTAATACAATATTCATAATTTCATTGCCTGGAAATTTGTTGAAAGTCCACTGGTTCAAAACACTGTAAAAGGCCATATCTCAAATAATGACGAGTTGGAGTACGTGAAGGAGATGGAGAGCCTAGTGACGTGGTGTCAGAACATCAACCCTCCCCTCCTTGTCAGCAAGTCAAAGTCTGGTCATTGACTTCAGGAAGTTAGAAGGTGGCACTCTCTTGATCAGATCAATAGTGCTGATAAGATATGACTCTTGACCTCATAATCTACTTTGTTATGACCTTTCACCTCATTGTTTGCCTGAACTGCACTTTCTCTATAACTGTAACTATGAAACTTTCTTTATTGAGAGATACATTACAGCAACAGGCATTGTCCAATTACACCCATGTGACCAATTAACCCTCTACTCTGTGTAATGCCCTGCGAGAGGTTTCGCTGCTAATGTAATGGTTTTTCTGTAGCGGCAGTCTTCGGGTTATGACTAGAGATAACAGGGGCTTTGGAATGTGCGCCATCAATGAGGAGAGTGTTGTTTCTGTATGCCTGAGAACGAGGTGATCTGGGTCTTTTGTTTGGTGGAAGATGAAGAGAGAAGATGCCTGAAAGGAGTGAACTTGGAGTGGGGCTGGGAGTTGACGGAGCCCGGGGGAATCGATGGAGGACCACCAGAAGGGAAACTGTGAGCTCCAACGTGCACGTAAGACTGTTTCATTAAAATGGGCCCTTTTCTTCTTGTTTTTCCTTTACTAACCCTCTGATCAAATTAAGAATTACAAAGCTAAATTGTTTAATTGCATATGGTGTACTGTCAGTTATTTTGTGGTACTGATTTGTAGCAGGGGAACACATCACACAGCATTCAAACATACAAAGAGGTTTTGTACCTCAGATTTCACACGTTTGGCGGGGCCAGAGATTGTCTTCTCTAGACTAACGCCACCGGCCGAACCCGAGGGTTTCAATTGTGGGGTATCATTCCGGGATTGATTTTGTTGGATGCTGTGTGATTGCCCTGAGCACTGAACCCAGGGGCTGTGTGTTTAAGTCTGTGCTGGTATGGATACTGCTAGAGTTGAGTGGTGGTGTGCATCCACGGGGTTATCAGTAACCAATGCATACATGTTGAGTGGGGTAGATATTTGTACTCCTGATGAATTGTTAATTTGACTTTTAAGTACTGTTAAAGCTGTAGGCAAAGTTATGATTGTGGGGTGGAGATTTGATAAAATGGCTGGCACAGACTTTGTTTTAGTCCAGACTAGTGCTGACGTAACAGCAGTGGAACTGCCTGGTACTACTGGGGGTCCCAGGTGAGGGGGGGCCGTGGGCTGTCCATACTTTCCGGGAGGAGAGTGGGCTGAATCGCAAGTCGAGTCACCCGTAGCTGGAGACAGAGGCTTCAGAGACCGGGTTCTCTCATTTCTGCTTAGCGAGGGGAAGGAGTGGTCTGATTTGGAATGTCTAATGAGTCCCTGTCCCCCAGGGAAGAGTGAGAATTCTGAGTTAGTATCCGCCCTTACCTCTCTGCCGAATGAATGGAAAAATGCCCAGGTCCGAAGTCCCAGCCATCGTAGGCTCCGCCTATTCTCAGGAAGAAAGCTCACCCCTAAAGGGGAAGAGGAGTATGAGACTCGGGCGAAGCAGACCTCTCAGCTGTTAGATGAGTGGCAGTGCTCTGATGATGTAAAACAACAGCGACTGGGTGAAAGTCTGAGGGGGCAGGCTGTGTTGTGAGAGCCATAAAGTCCCAGGACCCCCTGGTACTGGGAGAGGAGATTGTGACAGGGTTGAGAACTGAGGTGTCCCGGTTGTTATCAGCGGGTGTGGCCCCCCCCACCATATGATGGAGCTGATAGGGAGGCAGATCTCTAAGGGGATGGGCTATGCAGAGGGCTGCTAGCAGCCGGGGTCCCAGGAGAAGGGGAGCATCCGGTATTGTCTGTTATAACTGTGGTGAAGAGGGACACTTCAGACGGGAGTGTGAATGACAGCAAACACATTGGAGAGTGAACCCCCGGGTACCTAAGCAGAGAGAGTCGTTTGGAAAACTTAAAAGAGACCCAGTGAGGGGATAGCCTGGTGTATCGGTGGGGACATGTTCCTGGCAGTATATCAAGGAACATCCTAAAGCAAAGAACCATATTCCTGAAGGCTTAGTGGGGCCAAGCTCCAGTGTATCACTACAGATAGAGGGTATTTATGCTCGAGCCATGCTTGACACGGGGTCACAGGTCACTTTGTTCCAGTGTTTGACACATTTACCATTGACACTATTCAGTACACTAGAGATCTGGGGTCTTAGTGTGGGTAAATACCCTATGATGGTTGTTTGTCAGTTAAGCTGGAGTTTTCGGAGGCCGATGTGGGAGTGGCTGAGGTGCTTGATACATTAGCACTAATTTGTCCGGACCCCGTTGAGAAGGGCAGCGTTTCGATTCTTGTGGGGACCAACACTCCCATTTTGAGGAGGCTCATGTGAGCCTGCAAGGAGAAAGCTGGAGAGAGGTTCCTGAGAACGTTGTCCGTTCACCCAGAGTTTCGAGCTGCTTTTGAGGAAATGCATGGCTGCATTGGGCCAGATAACAAGTTTAGACGAGGGAATGTGTGGTTCACCCAGTCCAAGCCAATCGTGCTACGGCCCGGGGAAGTAGCAACAGTGACAGGGACCCCCAAATTTCCCGGAGTGCCTGAGGGCGAGGCCATCTTAATGGACGCTCCGGAAGACCACAAGGAGGAGTCGGGATTACCTGCTGGGATACTGGTGAGGCCCGAACTGCAGAAGCCCTCGGTTGTACAGGCCAACAGGGTGGCTGTGATTGTCAGGAACACCACGAAGAGGGAGGTCACCTTCAAGCAGGGGATCCCCCGGCGCATCTGTTCCCGGTGATGGGGGTAATGTCTAGTGCCCCTGTGAGACAAGCCGGGGAGAAACTATCTGCAAAAGGGGGAAAGTTTACCACTGAGTCATTCAGCTTCAGGGATTCCCCAGTTCCTGTGGGTTGGAAGAGGAGGCTGGTAGAGAAGATGTTGAAGTTGGAAGGCGTCTTTTCAACTGACGAGTTTGATGTGGGTTGTTCCAAGAGCACTCATCACACTATCCGGGTGACCAAGGATACCCTGTTCAGAGAGAGGTTATGGCGACTGGCCTCTGCAGAGGTGGAAGACGTTCAGCAGTATTTGTGTAAGTTGAAGGAAGTTGGGATCATCACCCGAGTCCCGAAGCCCCTATGCGTCCCCAATAGTAGTGACCAGAAAGAAGAATGGGAAGGTATGGATGTGTGTGGACTACAGGTCTCCAAACAGGCGTAACGTCCCCGACCAGTACACGGTCCCAAGGATCGAAGATGCGCTGGCCTGTCTGAGTGGTGCGAAGTGGTTCAGTGTACTGGACTTGAGGAGTGGATATTACCAGATCCCCGTGAGTGACGATGACAAAGAGAAGACGGCATTTATATGTCCCCTGGGATTGTTCCAGTTCGAAAAGATGCCCCAGGGCATATCGGGAGCCCCAGTAACCTTCCAGCGGGTCATGGAGAAGACAGCGGAGGATATGAACTTGCTTGAGGTATTGGTGTATCCAGATGACCTCACAGTATTTGGGTCCACCTTGGAAGTGCATGAAGTGAGGATACTGAAGGTGCTGGGCTGCCTGAAAGCTGAAGGGTTAAAACTTTCCCTGGACAAGTGCCAGTTCTGCAAGACGCCTGTCAGCTATGTTGGGCACATAGTCTCAGGAGATGGAGTGGCTATGATAGAGGTGGTGACCACTCCTGGCCAAAGCACCAGACTGTGAGCGCTTTGCGCTCGCTCCTTGAGTTCTGTGGGTACTATCAGAGGTTCGTGAGGGACCATGCGAAAGTAAGTCACCCGTTAAATCAGCTTCAGTGCGGTTACCCTTCCTTGGGAAGGAAAGGAAGGAGGACAAAAGGAGAGGAGGGTAGAGAGTATTTTAGCCCTTCAGACCCTTTAGGACCGAGATGGGATGCGGAATGTGAAGAGGCCTTTCAGTCGCTGAAGGAGATGCTGACCCAGGCGCCTGAGCTGGCTTCTACAAACCTCCATTTGCCGTATGTACTGCATACAGACGCCAGCAGAGAGAGCTTAGGGGGTGTCCTGTATCAGGATAAGATCAGGGCATCGGGTCGAGACCTGCTGCGTTTGTCAGCCTGCGTCTGTCACCCTCTGAGAAAAACAATCCCATGCACAAGTTGGAGTTCCTGACATTGAAATGGGTTGTGGTGGATAAGCTGAGCTGCCACCTCTATGGTGCCAAGTTTGAGGTGAGCACGGACAACAACCCCTAACTTATATCCTGACCTCGGTGAAACTGGATGCCACAGGTCTTTGGTGGTTGGTGGTGTGGTCTGCCAATGATTTCAGCCTGAAGTACCGGCTGGGAAGCAGGAACATTGATGCTGATGCTTTGTCCCGGTGTGTGCATGATGGACTGGACAGGGACGGAGAGTGGGAGAGCGTTCCTGCCCCGGGAGTGAAAGCCACATGCCAGTTTGCCATCACGGTGAAGGCAGATGGAAAGCAGGGGCAGGATCGAGCGGTAGATCAACTGGGAGCTTCTGATGACAAAATTTCACAAGTTTACTGTAACCAGACCACTCTGAAGACAAACCAGTTACCGGAATTGAGTCCTGGGGAAGTGGCAGCTGTTCAGCGAGATGACCCAGGCATCGGTACCATTTGGTCAGCAGTTGAAAAGGGAGACCTGGCCCAAGCGGAGAAGATGAAACTCGCTGCAGTGCCTCCATTACTGAGAGAATGACCCAGATTGGAATTGAGGAACCAGATCCTATACCAGGTCACGTCGCTTCCAGTCCAGCCTCGGCGTTGCCAGCTGGTTCTGCCCAAGAAGTATTGGGGGATTGTGTTGAAGTCACTTCATAATCATTCTGGACATTTGGGGGTTGAAGAGACCTATGGATTGCTCAGAAATCGATTCTACTGGCCCCGAATGAAGCCGGAGGTCAAAGAATATTGCTCATCCATGAGTTACTGAGCATGCTTGGAGTCAAGAAGTTGAGGACTACTCCTTATTACCCACAGGGTGATCCTCAACTCGAAAGGCTTAATTGGACGTTGCTAGACATGCTCGGAACCTTGGAGATCAGCAAGAGAAGGTGGAGTCAACATATGGGACATCTGGTTCACTGCTACACTGTACCCGAAATGAAGCTACCAGGTACTTGCCATATTATCTGATGTTTGGGCATGAGGCAAAGTTGCCCATTGACCTTTGTTTTGGGACTGACGAGGATGACCTACCACCGAAGGCTTATCTGAAGTATGTGTCTGACAAGAGAAAAGAGCTGAAAAAGGCTTATGAATTAGCTGGGGTCGCGGCTGCCAAGCAGGATCAAGGAAATAAGAGGAGGAATGATCAAAAGGTGAGGTTCTCCCAGCTCATGCCGGGAGACCAAGTCCTCATTAGGAATTTGAGGCTCCCCGTGAAGCATACGTTGGCTGACCGCTGGGCAGCTGCACCCTATGTAGTGGAGAGTCAGGTGCCAAACGTACCAGTTTTCCGGGTGAAATCAGAGGATGGGAATGGGCCTGTCAAGATTCTCCATCAGAACCACCTTCTGCCTCTGGGACAAGAGGTGCAGGTCGACCCAGAGTCCAGCCTGGAGCCGACACCGAGTAAGAGGGCTCTGCGGTGATGTGGTGCAACTGACAGACCCACAGCAGGAGAGATTAGACCGGTCCCCGCCCCGAGTGGGATGCTGATTCCGAGTATGGGGAAATGGGGGTGTGGTAAATGCTGCCTTATGCTAATTCCCCACTGATTAAGGAAGAGATTCCCAACCCTTCTCACGTTGAGTCAGATGAAATCGGGGAGAGGGTGCTATCTGTGGACAGCCTGGGTTGCAGTGGGACCATGAAGGGGGTGAAGCGGGGTTTGATCATGGAACAGAGGGGACGAAGTTGTAGAATGGCACAATAAAAGACCGGGGGAGGCCTCGCCAGGTAGACCGGAAGTATCCCCAGTTGCGTCGGAACATGATGAGGGGGTACGAAGGTCTGAAAGAATCAGGAGACCACTGGATAGGCTGGGCTATGTAGCACCGGGGGAACAGAGTATGGCCCCCACCACTTTGGGGAGCTATGTCACTGCCTTTTACGCCTGGGTTGGACTTTTACACCTGGATGTAGCAAGGTGTAGCACCTGCTTAGCCCCTTCCCACCTGATCAGGGTCACGTGAAGCCATGGGAGCAGGTGGTGGATGGTCGTGTGAGCAGCTGGTGTGCACATCACAAGTCCTGGTTATGTGACCACTGATGCCAGGCAGACAATCTCTGAAGAGTATTGATAACGGCTGGGGTCACCCGTCTTGTAAAGTCACTGCCCAGAAGAAGACAGTGGCAAACGACGTCTGTAGAAAACTTGCCAAGAACAATTGTGATCATGTGACCATGATCGCCCATGTCTTATGACACGGCAGATAATGGATGGTGATTAGTTATTGCAGTTGTATTAGACGGGCTGTCTTTTCATGCTTGTCACTCACTGTGTGTTTGTGCAAGTTTATTGATTCTCATCGACTGGTTTTCTTTGCCACATCTCTGTTAAGTGGATTTTGAAAGGTGTTAAATCCAACCCTCCAGCCACCGTGAGCTGCCCACTGAATGACTTGAAGTGGTTTGCTCTTGTCTTCTCCTGGGCAGTGTCTTTACAAGACGGGTGACCCCAGCCATTCTCAATACTCTTCAGAGATTGTCTGCCTGGCATCAGTGGTCACATCACCAGGGCTTGTGATATGCACCAGCTGCTCGTATGACCATCCACCATCTGCTCCCATGGCTTCTTCCCATTCCAGAAACATGAATTTTTAAAGTTTTTGTTCTGTCCAACAAGCCTGCACCACCAATGTGACCATTTAAATTACTAACCTGCACATCTTTGGACTGTGGGAGGAAACTGGAGCACCCAGAGGAAACCCACGCAGTCACGGGGAGAACGTACAAACTCCTTACAGACCGTGGTGGGAATTGAACCTGGGTTGCTAGCACCGTAATAGATTATGCTAACTGTACCCTACCATCACACCCCAAGCAAAGAGCACGTCAGCCTATGCCAGGGGGCATTTAAGGCCGCTTTTCTGCTTTTCCTGTTGTGTTCTGCCTATAATATATATCCAATGGTTATGAAGCACCTAGATGTGTGGGAGTGCTATGTTGATGCCAGAATGGGTGGTGACACTTGCAGGCTGCCCCCAGGACATCCTTCAGTTGTGTTAGCTGTTAATGGATATGTCATATTTAATATTAGTTTTGATGTATGTCTGATAAATAAATGAATCTGAATCTTAAACACAAGAGATTCTGCAGATGCTGGAAATCCAGAGTAACACACACAAAATGCTGGAGGAACTCAGCAGGTCAGGCAGGATCTGTGGAATTAAAGAGTCGATGTTTCAAGCCGAGACTCTTCATCAGGGCTCCCTGAATCATCGACTCTTTGTTCACATATTTTGTGTGTGTTACTCCGAATCTGAATCCGACCTGATTTCAGACATCCCACCCTGCAAAAACTCGTTTCAGGAAGGTAGCACCATCAATTTGCGGGGGACTTCTGGGAGAGGTGGGATGTCTGCAATAGAGTAGCTCCTTAGCAGCTGACCAGCTAGTTTAAATAACATTAGCTGTACTAATGAACGAATGACACCTGTTAAACTCACCTCAGTGTGTCTTTTACAGTCTTAACCCACCATGGGCAATAGAAAAGTCACTGTTGCAAACAGTGCAGCGAGCAACACTGTCATTATTTTGATCCCTATTAGGCAGGCGTACACTTTAGTGTAGTCTGGGGTGACGTACGTTTTATATTTTTTTTGGAACACTCTGCAATGGCACGGTCTCGCTCGCGCTCTCTCTCTCTCTCTCGTGGTCGCTCGCGCGCTCTCAAGCGCTCTCGCTTGCTTTCTCTCTCGCTCGCTCTCTCTTTCGCTCGCTCTCTCTCCCTCTCTCGCTTGCGCTCTCGCTTTCTCGCTCGCTCGCATGCTCTTGCTTGCTTTCTCTCTCGTGCGCGCTCTCTCTCGTGGTCGCTCTCGCGCTCTCTCTTGCTTTTCTCTCACTCGCTCTCAAAAAAATTGATTTCCATGATATTGTATATAATTTGCGGGCATCAGGGAGCGGCTATTAATATGCGGGAGACTCCCGGAAGTTCTGGGAGAGGTGGGATGTCTGTGATTCTAACCTGTCCCTCCCAGATGCCGCATGATTAGAGCTGAAATCATATTGAGAGTGAGAGGGTCCAAGTGATTCTCCGGGTAACGGGGTAGAACACAGTCCAGATCAGGGCTCTCTATTTGCTTGCGGTGGGTGCTACAGAATAAAGCACTCTTCCATTCAGTGGGAATGGGAGGCCTTCTTCCCTTCAGGCTGTTCCTTTCTTAACCAAAAGTACAATGATCGAAGATCAAAGGCCGAAGGTCGAATATTGAAGCCTGAAGTCAATCGGAAGTCCAGAGATGCGGCCCGATCACAAGCGCCTCGAGTCTGTGAATTCCTGTGAGTCCGCTGCGGAGTTGAAGGCCCAATGTCTGTGAATCTCTGTAAGTCCAAAGGGGAAGTCAAAGGCCCAATGCCTGTGAAATTCTGTGAGTCCTTTGGGGAAATCTAAGGCCCAGTGTCTGTGACTCTCTGCGAGTCCAGTGGGGATATCAAAGGCCCAATGTCTGTGAATTTCTGTGAGTCCAAAGGGGAAAATCGAAGGCCCAATGTCTGTGAGTCTCTGTGAGTCTGCTGGGGAACTCGAAGGTCCAATGTCTATGAGATTCTCTGTCCAAAGGGGAAATCGAAGGCCCAGTGTCAGTGAATCTCTGTAAGTCCAAAGGGGAAGTCAAAGGCCCAATGTCTGTGAAATTCTGTGAGTCCTTTGGGGAAATCTAAGGCCCAATGTTTGTGACTCTCTGCGAATCCAAAGGGGAAATCTAAGGCCCAGTGTCTGTGAGTCTATGAATGTGATGCAGGCTGCAGGTGAAGAGGACCCGGCCTGGGGTCTGTGCAGGGAGGAATGGGCTTGTTTTGTTGCTTGTTGTGTTCTGTGTTGTACTTCTGAGCGTTGTGGGAAAGCTATGCCTGCGCTGGAATGTGTAGTGACAATTGCGGGCTGTCGCCAACACACCTTTAGGTTGCGCTGGTTGTTAACGCAAATGTCGCAGTCCCCTGTGTCTCGTTGTACGCGTGGTAAGTGTGGCTGAATGATTAGCTGGAGGAGGAGTAGGAAACATATAACTGCAAGAAATGAGACACTAAATCCACTGAAAATGAAGCAGAATGGCAGTTTGATTTCATGGCATTGCCGGTGGCTGCAATAAATTGTTAATTTATTTTATGGCTTAAAATAAAGAGAAAGATTATAACCATCTCTCCGCTGGCTTCTTAGCAAATGATATCTTTGAGCAAAATTCTGGCCATTTGGTAAATTGCTAGTATAGTTGCTAACATGTTGTACGTTTACTAACTTCACAGTATCCTGATGATTTTGAAAAGTTTAATCTTTAAATTTTACTTTGACATCTCCAAGGAAGGAGGACTGAGTAAATGTACGTGTGCAAGATTGTGTGTTTGTGTTCATGGTGACTGAATGATCAGTGTACATCCACGTGTGTGTGTGTGTGTGTGTGTGTGTGTGTGTGTGTTTGTGAGTGTGTGTGTGTGTGTGTGTGTGTGTGTGTGTGTGTGTGTATGTGTGTGGGTGTGAGAGTGTGTGTGTGTGTAGGTCTGTAGGTGTGTGTGTATGTGAGTGTGTAGGTGTGTGTGTGAGTGTGTGTATATGTGTGTGTGTAAGTGTGTGTGGGTGTGTGTGTGTGTGGTGGTTTAGTGTGTGTGTGTGTGTGTGTGTGTCTGTCCATATGTGCACCAGAGTTGGGTACCAGTAAGCCATTCTCACCCCTGGGATGAAGTGCACCTCACAGGTCTACAGTGGAGTGTGCACCACTGGTGCAAACATCGATTTTCAGGTAACATTTTCAATCTCATGCTCCCTAGATCCAAATAAACACTTAGAACTACTTTGAGGATTATTGTCACTGTTCAGACAGTCCGTAATTCAACAAACCACTTAGAACATTGATTACCTGATTATTATTTCCTTGCTGATTGTTTGACTGTCACATTTCCAACATTGCAATAATTAGTCAAACGAGCTTCAGATGCAGAATCATTGAACATCTGGAACAGATCGCTGAACATCTGGACCAGGATCACTGAGTATCTGGAACAGATCCCTCAACATCAGAAGCAGATTACTGAACATCTGGAGCAGGTCTCTGAACATTTGGATCAGGATCACTGAACATCTGGGACAGGTCCATGAACATTTAGATTAGGATCACTGAACGTGAAGCTGGATCTTTTCAAAGGTAACACATGCTTCTCATGTGTTCAGGTGCCATGATAGTGTAGCATTTAGTGCAAAACTATCACAGCTTGGAGTTCGGAGTTCAATTCCAGCGCTGTCTGTAAAGAAAGTTCAAAGTTCAAAGTACATTTATTATCAAAGTATGACAACCTTGAGGTTCATCTCCTTACAGACAGCCACAAAAAAAAGAAACCCAAAAGAAACCATTAAAAAAGACTGTCAAAGATCAATTGCATAGAGAGAAAAAAACAAATCGCACCAGCAATAAAAGCAATCAAATAGTATTCTGAACCGAATCCACGAAACAGAGTCAGTCCAGAGACATGAAGCCCTATTCTTGGTTCAGCACAGAGTCGAATAAACATCACACAGCAGCGAGCTGAACTGGTCTGTCCCTCCACTCCGGTCCCAACACCCTGACCTTTTCAAACTAGCCCAGCACTTAAATCGCCATCCAAACATTGGGTTCTGTTGCTTCAATACGCCTGGACCTCACCACCTCAACTCAACCTGTATCCGACCTTTCCAATTCGGCCCGGTGCTCAAATCGATCGAACATTGGGTCTTACCTCGCTCTCGGTGACAGGCCCACTGCCTCGACTCTACATTGCTTCTGCTCGTCTCAACTCTGCCTCAGCTCAGTTCTGCCGCATCGAATTGCCTCCAAGTCTAAAGGGAAGTTGCAGGCTATTGTTTGTAGTGTTGTTTACCAGAAAAGGTGTGGTTAATAAAGTATTTAGATGTTTCCTTTGCTTTGTTTGCAACCGATAGTCACTGAGCTTCACCAGCGCCACCCTAAACCAGAAGTGACCACACGGTTTCCTGCGGGTGCTTTGGTTTCCTCCCACAGTCCAAAGTTGTACTGGTTAGTTAGTGAACTGGTCCTTGTAAATTGTCCTAGATGATGCTGGAGTTAAATAGGTGGGTTGCTGGACAGTGAGGCTCATTGGGCCAGAAGGGCCTGGTCTGTGCTGTATTTCTAAATAAAATTGTAACACAATGGTTAACATTTTTACTGCTATGCTGTAGGTATTTCATTTAGCAGTTCTGTTTTCAGCCTGTTTGGGTTTGAGCTGAGATAAGGGGTTTTGTTGTTCAACTTAGGAACGTGCTGTCAGCTAATCAGGATGGTGGAACTGGGAGAAGCTTCTAGAGGACGCTGGGCAGAGAGGTTTTTGTGAGGGACGCTGGTGTGGGTTCAGGTCTTTTTTGGCGGGAGCTGGGAGAGGACAGGAGGGAAGATGGCTGAGGATGCCATCCCTGTTGCACAAGGTGCTTCCTGCAGATGAATGGCTTCAAGGAGGTAGGCCCAATAGTCCCGGGGCTAGCCTGTTTGTTTGAGGTGGATTATGAGCAACATCCAGAAGGTGGTGAAGGCTTTCACGCAGACCGGGGGTCCAATGCGTGAGTTACAGACAACTTCAGGAACAGCTTCAACTTACGTGCATATCTGACCATTGGATTATAATAGGCCCTTTCTGTTTTTATCTTTCTTTTCTTTAATAACTTTTTGGTTAAGTTAACATTCATAAATATACTTTCTTTATAATTGTATGCAGTGTAGGATCTGTTATTTCTTGCTGACAACGGTTGCAGGGGGAGGGGGCAGTAAATCTCACAGCATTCACACAAACCAGGGTTTGGCTGGGCGAGACATCCCAGCCTCACGGGTTTGGCAGGACCAAAGCCAGATACACCCGAGACGTACGGAGCCTGAGAAAAATGTGGCTTTCTCGCCACCGAGTCCAGTGGCTGTTAGCGGGGGGCTAATGAGCTGCATTTCCAGAGACGCCCAGTTAAAAGGGGTTTCAAAATAAAATAAAAATATTGTATATCATCTGGCATGCCCTTGCTGCATTAGACTCCAACACAGATTATACTGCAGTGCTCTTCCTCTGGTCCTCAGTGTACCTCATTCCTGCCTCCACACTAGCACCGAGAGATGGAGGGAGGCTCAGCAGGATGGGATTATTTTCCATTGGAGCACAGGAGATTGAGGGGTGACTTAATCATTGCCATCATTATGTGGCTTGCTATATGATATAGGTGATCATGGGTCTTTCCGTGATCATGATTGTTCTTGGTAAATTTTTCTACAGAAGTGGTTTGCCATTGTCTTCTCCTGGGTAGTGTCTTTACAAGACAGGTGATCCCAGCCATTATTGATACTCTTCAGAGATTGTCTGCCTGGTGTTAGTGATCGCGTAACCAGGACTTGTGATCTGCACCGGTTGCTCGTACGACCATCCGCCACCTGCTCCTATGGCTTCCTGTGACCCTGATCGAGGTGGGGGGGGAGGCCAAGCAGGGGCTACACCTTGCCCGAGGGTGACCTGCAGGCTAGCGGAGGGAAGGAGTGCTTTACACCTCCTTGGTAGAGACCCATCTCCACCCTGACACACCGTGATTTAATGATGATGACGACTGGTTCTTCACCTGTGAAGATCGGGAGGGAAATAACCATCGCTGTAGGACTTTTCTTCCTGCCTGCGCTGTGTAGGTTTATAGTGAGGATCAGTACACGCGGACGGACTCCATTCTTTAGACCGGGGGATGTTCTACAATGGCACAGCGAGCTGCGACAACTGCAGCGACTTCAAGGCTGTGCGTTGAGTATCGGAGTTTTCCTTCTCCTTGGCAGACTGCCTGGCAAGGCCAGTGAGTCCCATCTACCTGGGTTTGGAATCGGAGTCGTCCTTCTCCTAGGCTGGCTGCCAGCCAAGGCTGGTGAGCCCACCTGCCCACCTGGTTATACCGCTGGACACTCAGCCGCACCGTGACATAGAAAACTCAGTAAGGAAAGGGACGCCACGGGCACAGTAGTGTAGGAGAGGCCATGTGCAA
Organism: Mobula birostris; assembly: GCF_030028105.1. Classification (NCBI taxonomy): domain Eukaryota; kingdom Metazoa; phylum Chordata; class Chondrichthyes; order Myliobatiformes; family Myliobatidae; genus Mobula; species Mobula birostris. Next base: position 216,325,738 of record NC_092372.1, on the reverse strand, counting down.
GTGACCTCTGCATGGCAAGCCAAACAGTGGTCCTGCTGTGATCACTACACCTGGAAAGGAGAGGCTATGAGAGACGCTTCACCTTCCTTAGGTGAGCAGGACGTCCTGCCCAGGACTCACCCATCCCCACTCAGTGATTTAATAGTGTATAAACAAAAGTCATGAGGAGTTACAGACAGGGTTGGAGGGGCAAGTACAAAAGGGCATAGATTTGAGGTGTGAGGACAGAGACTAAATAGGGATTTGAAGGGCAATTTTTTCTCCCAGAGGGTGGTCAGTATTTGGAATGAGCTGCCAGAGGAAGTGGTTGAGGCAGGTACATTAGTAGTAGGCTGCCGTCGATCCCAGGGGATCATGGGTTTGCGCCTCTGGTGGACTGTGTCCTCTCCAGGGCGCAAGCCGGGGTGGGAAGATTTGAAGAACCGGCTGTTTCCCATGCAGTGGGTTCCTCCTCGCCACGTCACTCATGTAGTCCAAGGGAAGGGCAAGCGCTGATACAGCTTGGCACCAGTGCTGTCGCAGAGGCTGCCAGAGTGAAGTTATAAACAACATCAAATTGTCTCAGGGTCCCCGGCTCCGGATTGCTTCCTCGGGGTTTACTCCTGAAGCCTTTCTCATGGATGGGTACGGCCGCAAGGCAGCGGAGGTTTAAAATCAGAGTTATCTTTCTCCTAGGCGGGCTGCTGTCCAAGGCTGTCAAGCCCATCTGCCTGAGGTACATTAACAACATTTAAAAGGCACTTGGACAGGTTCAGGGGTAGGAAGGCTTTAGAGAAGATATGAGCTAAACATGGCAGAAGGAACTCACTTAGATGGAACTTAGGCTGGCGTGGACCAGTTGTGCTGAATGGGCTGTTTCTGTGCTGTGTTATCCTATGACGCAGGTGGATATCTGGAACTGCTCTAAGTATTGGTAGCAAATTGAGTCAAAGAGCCACAGCAGGGAAACACACTCACCAACCGAGTCTGTGCTGACCATCAACCAGCCGTCTATACTAACCCATTCCAGTCTCTCCACATTCCCACCATCTCACCCCTGTGTCAACCACTCGCCTACACAGCAGCAGCAACTCACACTAGACAACCAACCTACCAAACCACACGTCTTTGTGTTGTCCATAAGACCATAAAGACCATTAACCACTGGGTCTTCTGCACCATTCCTTTTTGGCTGATTTATTATCCCTCTCAACCCCATTCGCCAGCCTTCTCCCTGTGCCTTTGACACTCAATAATCCAGAGCCTATCAACTTCTGCTTTAAATATACCCAATGACTTGGCTTCCACAGATATCTGTGGCAATGAATTCCACAGGTTCACCACCCTCTGATTAAAGATATTTTTCCTCATCTCTGTTCTAAAGGGACCATCTTTCTATTCTGAGGTTCTTCTCTCTGGTCATAGACTCTCCCACTACTAAAAACATCCTCTGTGCATCCACTTGGTCTAGGCATTTCAATATTCAGTAGGTTTCATTGATGTCCCCCTCATTCTTCTAAACTCCAGCAAGTGCAGGCTCAGAGCCATCAAATACTCCTTATACGTTAACCATTTTGTTCCCGGGATCATTCGTGTAAATGAGGGAGTATAGTGAAGCGTCCGGGAGAAACCTGCCCAGTCACATGCCAACTCCACCCAAACAGTCCAGAGCCAGGATCAAACGCTGGTCACCGGAGGTGAGAGGCTGTGGCTCTACCAGCTGTGCCACAGTAGAACCAGCATTTCATTAACCTAGTCTGCAGAGCCACCATCCCGCACAATGGACATCTTTGGTCACCTCCAGTGTGAAGTCAGCAGGTGGCTTTCAACATCTCCATGCTGTCCATACACAGCAAATCGCTTCCACTCAAACAACCCAGTCAGCGAGTGTGTTAACCAAGCCACGGCTCACCGGTTATTAATAGAACCTTTTCTTTTGCAGTTAGTGGTAGTTTCCTGGTGCCAACTGTGAAGGTGAGAACTCGAAATCAATTTGTAGTTGCTGAATACCTTCTAACTTCACCTCTCCTTTGAAGACATCTGGTGCTCGAACACAGAGCCGTGTTCGTAAGGTTTCATGCAGTCTCCAATATCACAACACACCCCTGAATCACTCTCACATGCTACGCACGTTGAACGGCACCAGCACCTCAAGAAGTCTGATATCCATCGCTTCTCAGCCATTTGGCTAAGATCAAGTGAAGAAGACTGATATCCACTGATGCACTTGAGACTCAGTCATCTTTCGATACAGGTCCTCACTAACCTCACACTCACCTCTCTGTAGTATTGATATTCTCATGGGTGCCACCCTCACCACCAGCAAGAACACCTTCAAAAGCTGGCATTGTCATTAATGACCCTTGCCACCCAGGGCATGCCCTCTTCTCATTACTACCAGCAGGTAGGAGGTACAGGAGCCTGAAGACACACACTCGACTGTACCTCTTCCTAGAGATGCTGCCTGACCTGCTGCATTCACCAGCAACTTTTATGTGTGTTGCTTGAAATTCCAGCATCTGCAGATTTCCTCGTGTTTGCACAGTCAATGTTTAAGAACAGAGTCTTCCTCTCCGCCATCAGATGTTTGAACGGCCAATAAAACCATGAACACTAACTCACTGTTCCTCTTAGGGTCATAGGGTCATAGAAAAGTCCAGCCCAGAAACAGGCCTTTTGGCCCATCTAGTCCATGCCAAAATCATTTAAACTGCCAACTCCCATCTACCTGCACCCAGACCATCGCCATCCATATCCCTACCATCCATGTACCTACCCAAACTTCTCTTAACGTTGAAATCAAGCTTGCATGCACCACTTGTGCTGGCTGCTCATTCCACACTCTCACGACCCTCTGAGTGAAGAAGTTTCCCTCATGTTCCCCTTCAACTTCTCACCTTCCACCCTTAACCCATGATCTCTGGTTGTAGTCCCACCCAGCATCAGTGGAAAATGCCTGCTAGCATTTTGTATACCTCTATCAAATTTCCTCTCAATCTTTTACATTCCAAGGAATAAAGTCCTAATCTATTCAATTTTTCCTTATAACTCAGGTCCTCCAGATCCAGCAACATCCTTGTAAATTTTCTCTGCACTCTTTCAACCTTGTTCACATCTTTCCTGTAGGTAGCTGACCAACACGGAACACAATACTCCAAATTATGCCTCACCAATGTCACCAATGTCAACGTTACATCCCAATTCCTGTACTCAATACATTAATTTATGAAGGACAACTCCCATTTGCACCATTTAGGTCAGTTTGCAGAGCCTCTCTTTGCACATTCCATTGAGTTTGTGCTTATTGCCTCATTTATTGTCAAGTTTCTGATTACTATAGACTCAGTTTACTCTGTAAGCAAGGAATTTCATCACAGCTTTGTTACAACACTCACTACACCTAATGTACCTAATAAAGTGGCCACTGTGTGTATGTTCGTGGTCTTCTGCTGCTGTAGCCCATCCGCTTCAAGGTTCGATGTGTTGTGCACTCAAAGATGCTCTTCTACACACCACTGTTGTAAACTATGGTTGTCTGAGTTCCTGTCACTTCCTGTCAGCTTCAACTAGTCTGGCTATTCTCCTCTGACCTCTCTCATTAACAAGATGCTTTTTTGCCCACAGAACTGCCACTTACTGAATGATTTTTGTTTTTTTTTTGCACCATTCTCTGTAAACTCTAGAGACTGTTATGTGTGAGAATCCCAGGAGATCAACAGTATCTGAGATACTCAAACCACCCCATCTGGCACCAACAATCATTCCACCGTCAAAGTCACTTTGATTACATTTCTTCCCCATTCTGTTGTTTGGTCTGAACAACAGTCTAACTGCTTGACCGTGTCTGCATGTTTTTATGCTGCTATATGATTGGTTGATTTGATATTTGCAATAACGAGCAGGTGTACAGGTGTATCTTCATCACCTTCAAGGCTTATCGTCGCGATTGAAGATTTAGGAAGAGGGCTGCCCACATCTGCTGCAGGCTTGCTGGTAGCTGTCAAGGCCAATACGGGATAGGGAGGTTCAACCACAGCGGCTGCAAGGGAAGTTCTGTTCTGGGTTTGGTGCTGCTGTGTCATGGTTCTTCCTCCTTCTCCTTTTGTCCTTAATGCCAGCCCTACGTGCGTTCTCAGAGGAGGAGACAGACTGGTGAATGGTGTGTTGCCAGGCCTCGCGATCGGAGGCTAGATTAGACCACTGGCGATGGTCAATGTGACAGGCACCAAGGGATTTCTTCCGAGAGTCCTTGTCCCTCTTCTTCGGTGCCCCTCTGTCACGGTAGCCAGTGGAGAGTTCGCCATACAGCACAATCTTGGGCGGGCGACGATCCTCCATCCTGGAGACGTGCCCTGCCCAGCGCAGCTGCGTCTTCAACAGCATGACCTCGATGCTGGTGACCTCCGCCTGTTCGAGGACTTCGATGTTGGTGACGAAGTCACTCCAGTGGATATTGAGGATGGTGCGGAGGCAGCGCTGGTGGAAACGCTCAAGGAGTCGTAGGTGGTGACGGTAGATGACCCACGACTTGGAGCCGTACAGGAGGGTGGTCAGTACAATGGCTCTGTACAGGCTGATCTTTGTGCCTTTCTTCAAATGCTTGTTGTTCCAGACTCTTTTGTACAGGCTGCCGAATGCGCTGTTTGCCTTTGCCAGTCTGTTGTCAATCTGTTTGTCGATCTTGGCATCCGACGAGATGGTGCACCCCAGGTAGATGAACTGGTGGACTGTCTTTAGCTCTACCTCACCGATGGTGACGCCGGGAGGGTGGTAATCTTCCCAAGGTGCGGGCTGATGGAGAACTTCTGTCTTCTTCAAGCTGACTTCCAGTCAGAAGAGCTCGGCAGCCTCTGCGAAGCAGGATGTTATACGCTGCAGGGCTGTCTCTGTGTGGGCAACAAGGACAGCATCGTCGGCGAAGAGTAGCTCTCGGATGAGTTGCTCCGATGTCTTGGTGTGGGACTGTAATCGCTTCAGGTTGAACAGGCTGCCATCGGTGTGGTATCGGATGTAGACACCGTCCTCGTAATCAAGGTCTTCTGTGGTTCTCTCGAGCATCATGCTGAAGAAGGTGGTGAAGAGTACCTAATAAAGCGGCAAAGAGTGTAAATGACAATTATCTAAATAAACTTACCCATTAGCATAAGGATTAGGCAGGATACATAGTATGGAGGAATTTAAGAACATAATTTCAGAATAAGGCGTGGGGCAGCACTGTAGCGTAACGTTAGCATAACACTATTAGAGCACCAATGATATGGCAGTTTACAGTACCAGCGACCCAGGTTCAATTCCCGCCGCTGTCTGTAAGGGATTTGTGCGTCCTCCCCGTGACTGCTTGGGTTTCCTCCGGGTGCTCCAGTTTCCTCCCACAGTCCAAAGACGTACCGGCTGGTAGGTTAATTGGGCACTGCAAGTTGCTCTGTGATTAGGCGAGGGTTAAATTGGGTGTCGCTGGGTGGCACATCTCGAATGGCTGGAAGGGCCTATTCCGCTCTGTATCTCAATAAATAAATTAACATTTGTTAATAAAACAGCCATAAGCAACAAGTTTTATGTCTTATTCTTGACTTCTGAAGACCTTTTATGTCACAAAACATCAGGATCACAGCCGCCTCTACCAAAGAACTTGTTTGATACTATATAACGGTACTATCAATCAGCAGAAAGAGGCCAACCTATCCACGGCGGCTGTTGAAGAAGACTATCCAATTAGTCCCCAACCCTCGTTCTTTCCCTGTGACCAAGCACAACGGCTAAAGAGGTGGGGGCTGAACCCCCATCACATGGAGCTGTAAGCCGGCAGCTCCTATTAGACGTGTCACTCGGGCTCAATGACTTGGCTTCCCCCTCCTGCCAGGGCTCAGACTTCCAAACTCCCACCACTGACTGAAGCTTTGATCCTGCCGTTCCAGCCCAGGCCAGTCGCAATGAATCAGTTTATTGTCACTCACACATGTCATGAAACTGGTTGTTTTGTGACAGCAGTACAGTGCATGACATAAAAAAACTTACTGCAGGTTACAATAAGAACTATATATATATAAAATAGTGCAAAAAGAGAGCAAACTAGTGAGGTAGTGTTCGTGGGTTCATGGTCCATTCAGAAATCTGATGGTGGAGGGCTAGACACTCTCCCTGAAATGTTGAGTGTGCATTTTCAGGCTCCTGCCTCTCCTCCATGATGAGACGAGTAATGTAAAGGACATGTAAAGGGTGGTGGTGGATGCCACCCTTCTGAGTCATTGCTTCGCGAATTCGTCCTGTGGGGAGGGTTGAGCCCATGTTGGAGATGGCTGAGTCTGTGGACCTCAGCAGCTCTTTCCAATCCTGCGCATTGGTGCCTCTGTTATCAGATGGTGTTAGAACATAGAACATAGAATAGTACAGCACGTTACAGGCCCTTCGGCCCACAATGTTGTGCCAACCCTCAAACCCTGCCTCCCATATCACCCCCCCACCTTAAATTCCTCCATATACCTGTCTAGTAATCTCTTAAATTTCACTAGTGTATCTGCCTCCACCACTGACTCAGGCAGTGCATTCCAAGCACCAACCACTCTCTGAGTAAAAAACCTTCCTCTAATATCCCCCTTGAACTTCCCACCCCTTACCTTAAAGCCATGTCCTCTTGTATTGAGCAGAGGTGCCCTGGGGAAGAGGCGCTGGCTATCCACTCTATCTATTCCTCTTATTATCTTATACACCTCTATCATGTCTCCTCTCATCCTCCTTCTCTCCAAAGAGTAAAGCCCTAGCTCCCTTAATCTCTGATCATAATGCATACTCTCTAAACCAGGCAGCATCCTGGTAAATCTCCTCTGTACCCTTTCCAATGCTTCCACATCCTTCCTATAGTGAGGCGACCAGAACTGGACACAGTACTCCAAGTGTGGCCTAACCAGAGTTTTATAGAGCTGCATCATTACCCCACGACTCTTAAACTCTATCCCTCGACTTATGAAAGCTAACACCCCATAAGCTTTCTTAACTACCCTATCCACCTGTGAGGCAACTTTCAGGATGTTCTCCACAGAGAGCAGCTCTGCCAGCTAGAATAGAGGGTCCCAGGACCCCTCAGTTCATGGTAGGGGTCCATGGTCTGGGAACCCCTGAACTGGAAGAACAGCTGGAAGACCACTCTCCGAGCCACACAACCTCCTGACTTGGAAATCTATCACTCTTCCTTCACTGGGTCGAAGTCCTGCAACTAATCAGTCCCGCACCTCACCACCACCTTCCCAAGGGCAAGAAGGGTTGGGTAATTAAATGTTGGCCCAGCCTGCGAAGCCCTCGTCCCCTGAATGGATAAATAAAGCTTACTGTGGTCTGTCGCCAAAGTTAAATAAGAATTCGAATCAGGTTTATTATCACTGACATATGTCATGACATTTGTTGTTTTATGGCAGCAGTACAGTGCGAGACATAAAAAATTACTCAAAGTTACAATAAATAAATAGTCCCAAAGAGGAATAATGAGTGGTGTTCATGTGTTCAAAAATCTGATGATTGGGGGAAAGAAACCGTTCCTAAAGCATTGAGTGTAGTTCTTCAGCCTCCTGTACCTCCTCCTCAATGATAGTAACAGGAAGATGGGGCGGGTCCTTAATGATGAATGTCAGCTTCTTGGAATTTGGAATCCATTGACGTGTAAAGGGATCTTTGTGTGCAAGTCCATTGCTCACTTAAGCTGGCCACGCAAATAGATACTTAGTAAAGAAGACATATGTCATGCTTGCCTTCAATGGTCAGGGCATTGTGTGTAAGAGTAATATTGATTAGGCCTCACTTGCAGTAGGGGATACAACTATACTCATCCAATTATAGGGAGTACTAGACAACCAGGTGACCCATTGGGGCACCCTATCCTGGAGTCGTGCGGCCCTGGCCTGATCCATTTCTTGTTCTCTCCTCCATTTGTGCCTATTGTTGTCATTATGGAGATGTGCATGTTTCTCCTCCCCTGTCTCTTCTTCTCTCATCTTTTTTGTCCTGATTCTTTGATCCTGGAGTCGTGAGGCCCTGGCTTCATCCGATTCTTGTTCTCTCCCTCTCCTTGCCGCCTCCTGATGACGTTTGGCGTCATCTCTTGACCGTAATGTCCCCCTTCTCTTTCCACACAACGTAATTAGGCTGTCCATATTTTTTTACCCTAATGCTTGATAGAAGATACGAAGCAGTAATACCAAAGCCTTCAGGATGCTGATTTTTCTTGATGATGTGGTTGGTGCTCTCCTAAATGGATGTGATAGGCCTGCCCTTTTGCTGCGGTTGGTGTCCCTGCTGTGAGCATCGTGAGCCGCTGCTGAGGCTGACCGTGCGCATGCGTCGTGGTGTCGCGTAGCAGTTTCCGTTAAAGCTGGAATCGGCCCTGTGAGCATTGTGAGGTGCTGCTGAGGCTGGCTATGCTCATGTGTTGTGGTGTCATGTTGCAGTTTCCATTAAAGCTGGAATTGGCTCGGGTTGTAGAAAGCGGGGCCTGTTGATTGACAAGTGAACAATTTTATACAATTATATAACCTTAACTTTGCATGCATTCTGTAGGTTAGCGCATTTTAAGTCGATTTAGTCAAAAAAAAGTGCTGCTGCAATGCACCGTTTGGGCTAATTGGAGGTCACAAACAGACAAACAGAGCATGTGAATTTGAGTAGTATATGGATATGGAAGCTTAGGAGAGGGTGCAGAAGAGGTTCACCAGGATGCTGCCTGGATTAGAGGGCACGAGCTACAAGGAGTGGTTGGGCAAACTTAGGTTGCTTTCTCTGGAGAATGAGAGGCTGATGGGTTTATAACATTATAAGAAACATAGATAGGCCAGATAATCTCAGATACTAGAAATAGGTCTGGAGGACCCGAGTTATAAGGTTTAGTAGATTAGAACTTTTTCCCTTGAACATAGAAGATTGAGGGGAGATTTGATAGAGGTATACAAAATTATGAGCAGTATAGATAGAGTAAATACAAGCAGGCTCTTCCCACTGTGGTTGGGTGGGACTACAACTAGAGGCCATAGGTTAAGAGTGAAAGGTTAAATGTCTAAGGGGCACTTATTCACTCAGAGGGTGGTGAGAGTGGGGAATGAGCTGCCAGTGCAATTGGTGGATGCAATTTCCATTTCAACATCCAAGAGAAGTTTGGTTAGGTACATGGATGGGAGGGGGAATGAAGGGTTAGGTCTGGCCGATGAGACTAGGCAGTTTAAATGGTTTGGCACGGACTGAATGGGCCGAAGGGCCTGTTTCTGTGCTGTAGTTTTCTATGACTCTATGACTCTGCAGGAGTTCCCAGCTTGGGGTCCACAGACCCCCAGTTAATAGTAAGAGTCCCTGGTCTAAAGGTTGGGAACCCCTGCACATGTACGTAAGGTGAGAGGGGTGAAGTGCAGAGGAAGCTTTTCACACAGAGTGGTGGGGGCAGGAACGGGATGCCAGGGGAGGCAGCGGAGGAGGTGACAATAGTGAATTCTTGAATTGACTTCAGTTCTTACATCCTTCACTTACGTGAGGGGTTAAAATCTTTAAGTTACGTCTCCATCTGAATGTGCAATGTGCAAAATAGTAATTTGTAATAAATACTATCCACAACAGGACAGTCAAAATAGCTTAGAAATATGATTATGACAGCCTGGATTAATCAGTCTGATGGCCTGGTGGAAGAAGCTGTCCCAGAGCCTGTTGGTCCTGGCTTTTATGCTGCGGTACTGTTTCCCGAATGGTAGCAACTGGAGCAGTTTGTGGTTGGGGTGACTCGGGTCCCCAATGATCCTTCAGGCCCTTTTTACACACTTGTCACTGTAAATGTCTTGAATAGTGGAAAGTTCACATCCGGATGCACTGTGGATTTAAGAGGCTGTTAGACTCACAAGGACAGGAGAGATATGGATCACATGCAGGCAGAAGAAATTTGGATGGATAATTTTTGTCACTGACATTGTGGCTGAAAGGCCTGTTCCTGTTCTAGGTTCTATGTTTTCTGTTCTCCTTCTTGGGCCCGTAGCTCCCAGTGTAGGGTAGGCCATTGATGACCTCCCGTCCCCATCATCCGAAGTCGATGGTGTGGTTGGAGTTCATCAGTGTTTCTGTAATCCATTGTATCCAGTGTGCAGGAGATTGGCCTACCCATCTTCACCAGAGCCCCGTTGGCCAGCCTTACCCATGTCTTCCTCTCATGGCGGGGTTGTAGGATTGGATTTTGGGAGGCATGTTCTCTGCTCATTTGCATCTAATCTCAACTAACACTTACTGCCATTGGCTATGTAGCAGGATTATTGCCTCTGACCTTGGATAAAGTTTCAGGCAAGAGTTTTTTTTCTCTCTAGCAAATTAAGTTAAAGAAGCAGCCACCTTGCTATCTACACGGTTGAGCAATTTACAGTTTTGAGCCCCTATTACAACCTATGGTGGTCACCACCAGCACCTTTCAGGCGGGTAATCTCCTAGGCAGTAGAAAACATTTGTAAAGACCTATTTATTTATTTTGACGGGCTCTTATGCAAAATATCTCAAGGGGGCAGGGTGGATAGTGCATAGTTAATCAGTAAGCATCTGTTCTCTTGTGGTGATATGTGTCCGTTGCTGTAGAAACAGGAAATGTTTAAGATTCATTGTGGAGACAGATTTTGATGGTACAAAAAAATTTTCATCCTTCCCACATGAAGCATAACAAGCTGTTTATCTGTTGAAATGACTTGTCTATAAATAAGATGGGGTTGAGCATTGTGTATGAAAGTTTTTCGCCAATTTAAATGGGCAGCATGCAGCAAAAACTGCTGACGCTGGAAATCCGAAACGAAAGACCATAAGACATAGGAGCAAAACCAGGCCATTCGGCCCATCAAGTCTGCTCCGCCGTTCCATCATGGCTCTCAACCTCATTCTCCTGCCTTCTCCCAGTAACCTTTGACTCCCTTACTAATCAAGAACATATAAACCTCTGCTTTAAATATGCCCAAAGTCTTGGCCTCCACAGTCTGTGGCAAAGTATTTCACAGATTCACCACCCTCCGGCTGTAGAAATTCTGGCTAACTAAAGCCCAAGTTCTGGAAATATTCGGCAGATTTCTTAGGAATGAAAACATGAGAAAAGACTCAGATAAATGCCTGAACCGCTGAGCTAATCTATAAAATAAAGTTCTAGTCTATTCGTCATGAAGGCAGGATTCAGGCAGTGTGGAGGATCAGACGGATCTTGGGATCCGTGTCTATAGATCCCTCAAAGCTGCTGTGCAAATTAATAGGGTGGTCAAATTGACAGGTATAGTGCATTGGCCTTCATTAGCTGGGGGACTGAGTTCAAGGGCTGTGAGGTAATGTTTCAGCTCCTTAAGACTCTGTCCCGTTTGGTGGCGCAATAATATCAGCGCCGGACTCCGGAGCGAAGATTCCCGAGTTCGAATCCAAGTCGGGTTGAGCATCGAGCTAGCAACTCGGCCTCGTGAAAACAAGAATAGCTTGCTACAGAAACACTGTCATGATGGTGTCCTGATAACCCCACAGCCGAGTTAAGGGCTACTTTAAGACTCTAACCCAGAGACCAGAGTTGGGGCTTAGTGTTCCTTTATGAGCACCTCTTTATAGGAGGGATCAGGAAGATTCAGAGAGGGTGCAGAGGAGGTTTACCAGGATTAGAGAGCGTGTTTATGAAGATAGGCTGAGCAAGTTAGGGCTTTTACCCTGGAGGATGAGAGGCGACTTAATAGAGATGTATAACCTGCATTGATGGAGTGGTCCATTAAGGCCCCTATCCCAGGTGGAAATGGCTAACACGAGGGGCATAATTTCACTCCAAACTAGCAGGAGATCCTTTACACAAGAGATTCTGCAGATGCTGAAAGTCCAGAGTAACACACACAAAATGCTGGAGGAACTCAACAGGTCAGGCAGCTTCTATGGAGAGGAATAAAGGCTCCATGATTCCAGGTGAGATCCTTCATCGGGACTGGAAAGGAAGGGGGAGGAAGCCCGAGAAAGAAGATGGGGGGAGGGGAAGGAGTAAGGAGTACAAGCTGGCAGGTGACAGGTGAAGCCAGGTGAGTGGATGGATAGATGGCTGTGGGGAGGAGACAAAGTGAGAAGCTGGGAGGTGATAGGTGGAAGAGGTGAAGGGACTTCTATAACTTCCAGTAATTCTTCCCACCCCTCTTTTTCCATTCCCCTTTCTGGCTCCCCTTTTACCTCTTCTCTTCTCCTCACCTGCCTATCACCTCCTCCTTCTCTTTCTCCCATGGTCCACTCTTCTCTCCTATCAGCTTCCTCCTTCTTCAACCTTTCACCTCTTCCACCTATCACCTTCCAGCTTCTCACATTATACCCCTCCCCTCCACCCACTTGGCTTCTCCTCCCCCCCACCACCTTCTTATTCTGGCTTCCCCTCCCCTCCCCACCTCTTCCTTTCCGGTCCTGATGAGGGGTCTCGGCCCGAACCGTCAGCAGCTTATCCTCCATGACCTGCGGAGTTCCTCCCTCCCTCCCCACACACAGCTCTGCACTTGAATGAACTTTCCATGCAATTGCTGCAATATGGGGATGAGGGTCATAACACCCCGCGCCTGCTCCGTTCATAACGGAACATGCTCTAACCCACTCACTCCTTTCATTCATTGAAAGAACGTGCATAGAACAAAGAACGCTACAGGCCCCTCGGCCCTCCATGGATGCTAATTTAAACTGATTCCTTCTGCCAAAACGTGATGTGTATCCCTCCGTGCCCTGTCTGTTCACCTGCCACCCCTACACGCCCCTGAACTGTGGGCACAGCTAAGTGTCCACGACATGGAGTGGGACTGAAGTCAGGGACGTCTGGGTAATGGTGACAGCCCTAATGAAACAGATGGACTTTTACAATCACTACTGTTCCGGCACTTAGATTTACTTAATCACTTGAATGTAATTATTCAATTTAATAATTACACTCGTCAGGGTGTCACAGCAGCACAACGGTTAGCGTGACGTTATTGCAGCTCAGGATGCGCCAGGGTTCAGCGTTCAGTTCTGCCGCTCCCTATAAGGAGCTTCTACGTTCTCCCGTGACTGCGTGGGTTTCCTCAGGCTGCTCCAGTTTCTACCCCCAGTGAAAAACGTACCGGTAAGTAGGTTAATTGGTCACTGGAAACTGTCCTGCGACTAGGCTAGTGATAAATAAGGGGGTTGTCAGACAGCGTGGCTCGTTGGGATGGGAGGCTCTGTCCGGCATGGTATCTGACATAGAAGTCCTCAATTGCCATGGTGGGATTTGAACTCGTGTCTCCGGATCCTTCCGAAGCTCAGGATTCCAAAGTTCCACAGCCGTCCGTAACGAGTGCTCTGTTTTGTAACTTCAAAACCTTAAGCTAATTCAAAGGAAGCCACAGGAGTCCGAAATGTGGGTCTAACTTTCAGTTCACTTTAAGCGAGGCACACCCTATTCACGTGGTAGCGTGATGTCATATGCAATTCGTGTACTTTTACATGTAGCCCGTAATGAATTACTTAAACGAACAAGAATGGTTAGTCAAGCAATATATATACAAGGTTACTCAAATGTTACTGAAAGATTAAATACACAACAAGGATGTCTGAAGCTCTGATCCTGGGATTCCAGCCGAGGCCAGTAGCAACCATTCAGAATCAGGTGTATTATCAGTGAACTACTAATACTACTACTACTAGTTGTCAGCAACTCAACCGGCACACCCCCGGTGCACTTCGGTTAACTGGGGGGGAGGGTGTGTAGGCGCCCAGCAGGACTAAAAACAAAACCTGTCAAAGGGCCGATGAACTCTTTGTGAGTCAACAGCCACCTACCGTCTGTGTGAGGAGTGGCGCGCCACACAGTCTTTCGTTTCGCACCTTGTAAGGCATGGCCGACACCGGCTCCCTAGGCCTGAGTCGACGTAGTAGTAGTAGTATCACTGAAACGTCATGAAATTTGTTGTTTTGTACCAGCAGTACAGAGAAATGCATAAAATTACTATCTATTACATTAGGAATACACAAAAAGTAGTGCAAAACGAGCGCAAAATGGTGAGGTAGCATTTGTAGGTTCATGGTCTGTTCAGAAATCTGATGGTGAAGGGGTAGACGCTGTCCCTATTTGTACCTCCTCACTGATTGTAATAATGAGAAGAAATGCCCTGGATGGTGAAGGTCCTTCATGACAGAAGCTGCCTTCTGAGGACATCACCTTTTCAAAGTCAAAGACACAGTTAATTTATTATCAAAGCATGTATACGTTAGAGGAATAGTCACTGAACACAACAGTACTGAAACAGGCCTTTCGGCCCATCTAGTCCATGCCAAACTATTACTTTGCCTAGTCCCATCGACCTACACCTGGACCATAGCCCTCCATACCCCTCCCATCCACGTACCTATCCAAATTTCTCTTAACTGTTGAAATCGAACCCACATCCACCACTTCTGCCAGCAGCTCATTCCACACTCTCACCACCCTCTGAGTGAAGAAGCTCTCCCTCATGTTCCCCTTAAACATTTCACCTTTCACCCTGAACACATGACCTCTAATTCTAGTCTCACCCAACCTTTTGGAAGAAACCTGCTTACGTTTACCCCTCATGTTACCATCTGATCCCATACTACCTGGGGGTTCACTTTCTTGTAAGCATTTACAGGATGATAAAGAAGCACAATAGAATTTATGAAAAACTATACATAAACAAAGACTGACAAACAACCAATGTGTGCTCTGTTTCTGATTGTTACATTAATATAAAAGCAAGGATATAATGTTCAGACTTTATAAGAACACTGTTGAGGCCTCACTTGGAGTATTGTGAGCAGTTTTGGGCCCCTTGTCTTGGAAGAGATGTGCTGAAACTGGAGAGGGTTCAAAAGAGGTTCACAAAAATGATTCCAGGATTAAATGTCTTGACATATGAAGGATGTTTGATGGCTTTGGGCCTATATTCACTAGAATTCAGAGGAATGAGGGGTGACCTCATTGAAACCTATAGAATGGTGAAAGGCCTTGATAGAGTGGACATGAAGAGGATGTTTCCTATGGTGGGAGAGTCTCAGACCAGAATACACAGCCTCAGAATGAGGAGTGACCTTCTAGAATGGAGATGAGGTGCCCTTTTTATGCAGAGAGTGGTGAGTGCATGGAATGGGCTGCCGGCGACAGTGGTGGAGTCTTTTAAGAGACTCCTGGGCAGGTATATGGAGCTCAGAAAAATAGAGGGCTATGGGTAACCCTAGGTAATTTCCTAGGTCAGGACATGTTCAGCACAGCTTTGTGGGCTGAAGGGCCTGTATCGTGCTGCAGGTTTTCTATGTTTCTATGTTAGCCAGAGAGTGGGGAATCTGTGGAATTCTTTGCCGCAAGCATCTGTGGAGGCCGAGTGTTTGTGTGTATTTAAGGTTAAGATTGATAGATTCTTGTTTGGTCAGGACATGGAGGGATACGAGGAGAAGGCAGGAGATAGGGGCTGAGAGGGAAATGGACCAGCCATGATGAAATGGCGGAGTAGACTCGATGGGCCAAAATGGCCTGTATCTTATAGTCTTATTAACATGGGCACGTTGACTTTTCCTGCAGTGTCATGTTTTGTACAGCCGTTGTTTTCACTCTGTTGTATAATTCATGATATGTGTGTTTTGTCTGAAACTATGTGGCTGTGAGGCCCTTACAACTGAATTTCTCAGTGTGTTTGTACCTCACCACACTGGTGCACATGACAATAACTGCAACTTGAATTGACCACTGCTGGGAATGCAGGAAGACAACGAGAAAAAGGGCAGTCTGTTCTATGATTCAATTAGGTCATTATTGATAGCCTATCTCTAAAAGTCAAAGGAAAATTTATTAACAAAATACTTATACATTACTATATACTACCTGGAGATCTAATTTCTGGCAGGCACTTACTTGATAATAAAGAAAATAAAGAAATACAATAGAATTTATGAAAAGCTATACATCACTGTCTGGTATGGAAACACCAATGTCCTTGAACAGAAAGCCCTACAAATGTAGTGGTTACAGCCCGGTCCATCACAGGTAAAGCCCTCCCCACCATTGGGCACATATACACAGAATGTTGTACGAAAGCAGCATCCATCATCTGGGCCACCATCAACCTGGTCATGCTCTCTTCTCGCTGCTGCCACCAGGAAGAAGGTCTAGGATAAACATGAGAAAATCTGCCGATGCTGGAAATCCAGAGCAACACACGCAAAATATTGGAGGAACTCAGCAGGTCAGGCTGCATCTGTGGAAATGAATAAACAGTGGACAGTTTGGGCCAAGACCCTTCTTCAGAACTGGAGGTACAGGAGCCTCAGGACTCACACCACCAGGCTCAGGGACAGTAATTACCCCTCAGTCATCCGGCTCTTGAACCAAAGGGGTTAACATCACTCAATTTCACTTGCCCCATCATTGAGATGTTCCCTCAGCCTAGGGACTGACTTTCTGGGTCTCTTCATCTCACGTTCTCAATATTTATTGATTATTTATTAATATTATTTCTTCTTTTTGTATTTGCATTTTCACACTGGTTGAGCACTCAAGTTGGTGCGGTCTTTCATTGATTCTGTTAAGGCTACTATTCTATTATGAATCTACTGAGTATGCCTACAAGAAAATGAATGTCAGGTGACATGTATGTACTTTATAATAAACTTACTTTGAACTTTCAACGTAGACGGACAAACAACCAATGTGAAAAGGAAGACAAACTGAGCGAATAAAAATAAATAATACTGAGAACATGAGCTGTAGAGTCCTTGAGAGTGAATCCATAGTTGGATGATTAAGTGAGTGAAGTTATCCACTCCAGTTCAGGAGCCTGATGGTTTCTCTGTCTGGTTGTGTTGGCCTCATTACTCTGAATGTGCCAGAAATACAGTGTGTAAGGGCAAAGACTCTTCACATCTTCCAGGCTCCATTCTACAGCCTCCTTACAGTGGAGAAAGTGAGTCTCCTGTTCCGTTGTATACACTCAGTGGCCACTTTATTAGGTACACCTGTACACCTGCTCATTAATGCAAGAATCTAATCAGCCAATCATCTGGCAGCAACTCAATGCATAAAAGCATGCAGACGTGGTCAAGAGGTTCAGTTGTTGTTCACCCCAAACATCAGGATGGGGAAGAAATGTGATCTAAGTGACTTTGACTGTGGAATGATTGTTAGTGCTAGATGGAATGGTTTGATAAATTGCTGATCTCCTGGGATTTTCACGCTCAATAGTCTTTAGAGTTTACAGTGAATGGTGCGAAAAACAAAAAAAAATCCAGTGAGCAGCAGTTCTGTGGGCAAAAATGCCTTGTTAATGAGAGACACACATAAAAGTTGCTGGTGAACGCAGCAGGCCAGGCAGCTTCTCTAGGAAGAGGTACGGTTGACGTTTCGGGCCGAGACCCTTCGTCAGGACTAACTGAAAGAAGAGCTAGTAAGAGATTTGAAAGTGGAAGGGGGAGGGGGAGATCCAAAATGATAGGAGAAGACAGGAGGGGGAAGGATGGAGCCAAGAGCTGGACAGGTGATTGGCAAAAGGGATATGAGAGGATCATGGGACAGGAGGCCCAGGGAGAAGGAAAAGGGGGAGTGGGGGAAAAACCCAGAGGATGGGCAAGGGGTATAGTGAGAGGGAAAGAGGGAGAAAAAGGAGAGAGAGAGAGAAAGAATGCGTGTATAAAAATAAATAATGAATAGGGTACAAGGGGGAGGTGGGGCATTAGCGGAAGTTTGAGAAGTCAATGTTCATGCCATCAAGTTGGAGGCTACCCAGACGGAATATAAGGTGTTGTTCCTCCAATCTGAGTGTGGCTTCATCTTTACAGTAGAGGAGGCCGTGGATAGACAGGTCAGAATGGGAATGGGACGTGGAATTAAAATGTGTGCCCACTTGGAGATCCTGCTTTCTCTGGCGGACAGAGCGTAGGTGTTCAGCGAAACGATCTCCCAGTCTGTGTCGGGTCTCGCCAATATATAGAAGGCCACATCGGGAGCACCATTCTGATATGTCTATCCACGGCCTCCTCTACTGTAAAGATGAAGCCACACTCAGGTTGGAGGAACAACACCTTATATTCCGTCTAGGTAGCCTCCAACCTGATGGCATGAACACTGACTTCTCAAACTTCCGCTAATGCCCCACCTCCCCCTCGTACCCCATCCATTATTTATTTATATACACACTTTCTTTCTCTCTCTCCTTTTTCTCCCTCTGTCCCTCTGACTATACCCCTTGTCCATCCTCTGGGTTTTCTCCCCCCTCCCCCTTTTCTTTCTCCCTGGGCCTCCTGTCCCATGATCCTCTCATATCCCTTTTGCCAATCAACTGTCCAGCTCTTGGCTCCATCCCTCCCCCTCCTGTCTTCTCCTATCATTTCGGATCTCCCCCTCCCCTTCCCCCTCCCACTTTCAAATCTCTTACTAGCTCTTCTTTCAGTTAGTCCTGACGAAAGGTCTCGGCCCAAAATGTCGACTGTACCTCTTCCTAGAGATGCTGCCTGGCCTGCTGCGTTCACCAGCAACTTTGATGTGGGTTGCTTGAAATTCCAGCATCTGCAGATTTCCTCGTCTTTGCGTTGTTAATGAGAGAGGTTAGAGGAGAATGGCCAGACTGGTTCAGGCTGACAGGAAGGTGACAGGAACTCAACTAACCAAGTGTTACAATGGTGGTGAGCAGAAGAGCATCTCTGAACGGCCAACACGTCAAATCTCGAAGTGGATGGGCAGCAGCAGACAACCATGAACATACAGCACACTCAGTGGCCACTTTATTAGATACAAGACACAGTTAACAAAGTCACAACTGAGTGTACATAAACCATTCAAAGAACTAACTAGGATTACAAGGGAAACTGGGATTTCAGTGCCATTCCCGATACCGTGTCCCCTCCGATAAAAAGAGTTGAACGTGAGTTGGTGGACCTTGGTGAATCGATTCGAAGACAAAACAAATCATAGCGCAGCAGTTCTAAATTGAATGCCTTGCTGCCCAGTGCATTCAGTAGAAAGGAATAGAAGATAAATTGGCTGCGATAATGGAAGGAAAATGAGAAGAGATCAGCAGCTCGCAAATGTAGGGTCAGAGATGTCAGAAGTAAGGGTGGATTTATTGAACGATACACAGTCGCCGAAGACTCCCTGGGGACCTGGAAAAGCATTCTCCCCTCTTAGAGCAGCAATATGTTATTGTAAAGCACCACAGCTCATTTGGAATTCTACCGCAAAGTGCAGTGCTTATATAAAGCCACCACACATGCCTATCTCCCGTACTTGCACCACTCAATAAGAATGCTATTCTTTTCACCATTGGACGGGAGATATAGAAGCCTTCAGCGCCACACCTCCAGGTTCAGGAATAATCATCGCCTTTCAACCATCAGGCTCCTGAACTGGTGTGGAGAACTTCACTCACCCCAACACTGAACTGATTCCACAAACCACTGGAGAAAACCTGCAGATGCTGGAAATGCTGGATACTCCACAACCTAGAGACTCACTTTCTTGGGATTACTTACTTGCAAAACTTGTCTTCTTTTGCACGATGGTAGTTTGTTAGTCTTTGTGTATTTACTTGCTGCCCTTTACATGTTTATGGCAGCCATGAAGACCCTCCATCTCTGGCAGTGTTCAGGGCTTCCTTCATCACGTCGGTAGCTTCCTCTCAGTTTTCATTACTGTCAGTCAAGCAGATCCGGGTGGAGACTCAGGAATTCCATCGCACTCAAATGCAGAAGGATTCTTCATTGCTGTTTCCTTAACAGTTTTGTTTCACCAGTCAGGGTTGTTAGCCCTGAGCTGAACCCCCGAACCTGGAGGACCGGTGGACCACTCTTAGTCTGACCTCTACCCTTTGACCTGTTTGGCATGGGTGACCCTACCGAGAGCCAAAGCAAAAAGCCCTGACTCCAGCCAACATAGCTCTCTGGGACACTGAGGCACACACACCTCCAAACCAAGATAAGGTTGTGATCCTGTTGGAGGAGCCTTTGTGTGTTGTTTTTTGTGAATTCTACTGCATTTCTTTATTTTCCTGTAAATGCCTGCAAGAAAATGAATCTCAGGGGAGTATATGGTGACATGCAAGTATTGATAATAAATTTCCCCAACTTTATTTTGTCCCAGAGCTGTGGATGATAATGCCATCTGGTGGGCCTGACAGCTATAGATGGCAGGGAGCCAAGGGAGCCCTTGGCAATGAATGAGTTAACAACGGGGTTAAACACAGGGTCGACTGGGTGAACCGTGATAAACTGCAAGTCACGTAATTATGACCTGAGCCCTAAAGTGAGCTGGTCGCTGCGCAGAGTGTATTAAGCTGAGAGTTCTGCCAGTGGTAATGGGAGATACTTAGAGAGATAAATTAAGAATATCACTCAAGACACTTAGAATGAAAAAGCATATTGTGGCGTATTAAGGTGAATTAGCTTAAGTGTGATTTATTTTGATTCCAGTGGTGCATTTAGCAGGAATCAGATTAATGGCCTACACCCTTGTTTATACTGAGGTCTGAATAACAAATCAACTTGCAACTCTCAGGAGGCTCCGAAGCATTTCACAGCCGATGTCACATTTCAGAGGTGTTTTTAAGCTTCTAATGAAGGGAACAGAAAAGACAACTTCTGCACAGCAAGATCTCATGGGCGCAAGACCAAGGGCCCGCGTCACGGTTCCTCCCAAACAGCTGGGTGGCACTGGGTCTCTCTGATGTACAGGTTGTTCCCAGAGTGAACCAGCTTCAGGTTTATTTATCAGGCGTACATCAAGGCATAAAGGGAAATGTGGCATCTGCTTTAACATCTAACACAACCAAAGAGCAGCCCACAAGTATCACCACACCTTCCGGGGCCACCTCAGCATACCCACAATGCTCGGCAAAACAACACAGAACACAATGAAACGGAATGTACCCAGTGATAAGGCCACAGCAGCAAAACAAACTGTTCTTCCCTCCCACCCACCCACACACGCACCTACACAGTCCTCCGGCCTCAGGGCAGGCCGTGTACAGCTTCCAGCGGGCTCTGACTCGCAGGCGTTAGTCCTTCAGCTTCCGCAGCAGACCCGCAGAGCTTTGCAGGATTGGGGCCCCGGCGATCGGGCCTCGATTTCCAGATTTCTGATCGACCTTTGGCCTTCAGTCTTTAGTACTGATCCCAGGACTTAACAGTCACCGAACACGAGGCCTCAAATTCCAGTCGCTGATTCACACCTGGCCGCACGGAACTCCGATTCCGGACCCTGTCAACAACTGGGCTGATAGGGGTGGTGGGGAGGTGGGTTATGTGAGAAGAGGCGGTGGGAGGGGAACATCAGCCCTCACACACACTGGTCTGCCAGCCCACCATCCAAACATGGACATCCCACATCACGCTGGCCTTCAAGCATGGAGTGGAGGCCTGGTCTCCAGCCTGACCTCTAATTCCCACACATTCCTGGCTCTGAACCCTAGCCTAACCCCTAACCCCCCTCTCTACCCAAAATACCATCCGCACAAACCTAAAAAAACAACTAACAGTCCTTACAGGTGAGGCAACACTTCACCCGTGAATCTGTTTGGGTCATCTACTGTATCTAGTGTTCCCATGCAGCCTCCTCTACATTGGTGAGACCTGACGTGGATTGGAGGAGCGCCTTGCCAAGCACCTTTGCTCCATCCACAAAAAACAGGATTTCCCTGGTGCCCAACCATTTTAATTCCAATCCCTATTCCCATTCCGACATGTCGGTCTATAGCTTCTTCTGCTGCTGTGATTGAGGCCATTCACAGGCTGGAGAAGCAACGCCTCATATTCCATCTAGGTAGCTTCCAACATGATGACATGAACATCGATTTCTCCAACTTCTGGTAATTTTTCCCCTTCCCCTTCCTCCTTCAATTCCCCTCTCTGACTCCCTTCTTAACTCTTCTCTTCCTCTCACCTGCCTTTCCTCTTCCCCATGGTCCACTCTCCTCTCGTATCAGATTCCTTCTTCTTTAGCCCTTTATCTTTCCCACCTATCATCTGTGAGCTTCTTACTTCATCCACCGCCCCCCAACTCACAGCACTTCTCAAATCCCTGTCCTCCTTCCCTTTCCCGACCTTCTTATCCCGGCTTCTTCCCCCTTCCTTTCCAGTCCTGATGAAGGGTCTCAGCCTAAAACGTCGACTTTTTATTCATCTCCATAGATGCTGCTTGGCCTGTTGAGTACCTCCAGTGCTACTACCTGTAAGAAATGAGATTGAACACTACTTAACGCATTGTCTATGAATGTAAGAATGAAAGCACTTTGCATGGATTATTCTTGTAAATAGTCTTTTTTATTATGAATAAAGCTTATTTGGGTTTTAAAAAAAATTAGTGGCTAAAACTTTGGTAAGGCCACTCTTGGAGTGGTGCATGCAGTTTACCAGGATGCTAACAGGTTTACCAGGATGTTGCCTGGTTTAGAGGGCATGTGCTATCATGAGAGACTGGATAAACTTGGGTTGTTTTCCCTGGAGTGCCAGAGGCTGAGAGGAGATCTGACAGAAGTTTGTAAGATTCTGAGAGGCATAGAGTAGACAGGGAGAATGTTTCCCAGGGTTGAAATGTCTAATACCAGAGGACTTGCATTGAAGGTGAGAGAGGGTAGGTGGTTCAAGGGGGAGGTGAGGGGTTAAGTTTCTTACTCAGAGAGTGGTGGATGCCTGGAATACGCTGCCTGGTATGGTGATAGAGGCAAATACATTAGGGGCTTTTAGGAGACATTTGGATAGGTAAGGAAGATGGAAGGATATGGACAAGGTGTAGGTGGGAGAGATTCATTGTTTGGCTGTTTCTTATTTGCTGTTTAGCTGCATCAGCACAACGCTGTGGGCTGAATGGCTTGTTGCTGTACTGTACTGTCTATGTTCTAGTTCGGCCCACCACCCCACCCCCCTCCCCCCCTTTTCAGGGTGGATGTGGAGGCTTTTGAGAGGATGCAAAAGACAGGTATGTACTCTGATAAAAACCTTGCTTTGAACTTTGAGAGGATGTTGCCTAGATTAGGAGGCTTGCTCTCTAAAGGAGAGGTTGGACAAATGTGGGAAGTTTCCTTTGGGGTATCAGGGGTAGATGGGAGACCGGTAAGGTTCGTAAGATTTCGAGATGCAGAAAGAGGGTAGACAGTCAGAAACCCCTTCCCCATGTAGAAATGTCAAATTCTATGTAGAGAATGTGCACTGAAGATGAGAGGAGGAGGAATTTTTACAGGCGAGTTTTTTTTTTACAGAGATTTGCCAGCGTTTGGAACAGGTTGCCGGGTGCGAGAGTGGAAGCAGTGACTACTGTGACATTAAAGAGGCTGTTAGATAGACAGACGAGGACACAGTGAATGAGCTGACAAGGGGTTGTGGGCAGGCAGAGGAGATCTAGTTTAACCTGCAGTAGACATTGCACTTCCTTCCCAACTCCATGGAATAGAGACCCAGACTGTCCAGTTTCTCTTTTCACTGAGATAACAGTAAACCTATTTATCAATTTGCCTTCTTTGTCCAGAATGATTACGGCCAAATGACTGAGTTCGGATCCCGTCATTGGCAAACTCTGGTGTTTGTCGATCGACAGACGCTGGTATCGAGGCCAGGCGTTGAAAGGGAAGTCCACGTGTCAAGTTCCATTGGCCTTGGCCCTGGGTCTAGGAACCTCTGCAAGTCCGCTGGAGTAGTTGCAGGCCCAGTGTCTGTGTGAACGAGCCTGAATCCGGGGCTGGAGACCGAAGGAGACAGACTGTCTTTGAGTTAGAGGATTGAGCGGGAAGAAGTGATGGAGCCTTGTTGTGTTCTGCGTTGTGCTGCCGGGCATCGCGGGCCAGAATGGGTGGCCACACCTGTGGGTTGCCCTAAACCCACCGTCAGTGTGCAGGCTGTTAGTGCAAAGGACGCATTTCGCTGCAGGTTTCAGCGAACATGTGATAAATAAACTTGAATCTCGAATAACTCATTGGGCTTTATCTTACCAAATTATAAGATATTGTGTAAATGTATATCTTTCTTTCATTAAAACAAAATCCTTTCCAAGTTCTGCAGACAATATTTCTGATCTACAAAACAATCAGCCAGTGAAGCAGAATGAAATGGCAGCCACGTGACATCGCTTTAAACAACTAATTTCACTGATTTATTTTTCCTCTATGTTACACAATATTCCCTTATCTCCCTCATTAAAAGCTTCCAGGATTTACAATCAGCCCTGGAGACTCTTGTTAAAGGTCACACAATAAAAATGCTCTTTTTTTAATTTGTGTGATAGTTCAGAGCACAATGAGCAATTAGATGCTAGCTTTCTATCCCGATTTGTCTTATGAACCCTGCAAACATTCTCCTATCTCTACACAAGAGATACCTAATAAAATGGCCACAGAGTGTAGGTTCCGGGTCGTCTGCTGCTGTAGCCCATCCACTTCAAGGTTCAACACGTTGTGTGTTCAGAGATGCTCTTCTGCACACCACTGTTGTAACGCTTGCTTAATTAAGTTACTGTCGCCTTCCTGTCAGCTTGAACCAGTCTGGTCGTTTTCCTCTGACCTCTCTCATTAACAAGGCATTTTCACCTACTGAACTGCCGCTCACCGGATGCTTTTTGGATTTTGCACCATTCACTGTAAGCTCTAGAGACTGTTGTGTGTGAGAATCCCAGGAGATCAGCAGTCTCTGAGATATTCAAACAGTCAAAGTCACTTCGAACCCCCTTTCCGGTGTTTGGTCTGAGCAACAACTGAACCTCTTGACTATGCCTGCATGCTTTTATGCATTGAGTTGCTGCCTGCTGATTGGCCGATTAGATATTTGCATCAACGAGCAGGTGTACAGATGTACCTAATGAAATGGTCACCGTGTGTTCATAATAAATCAGTGTAGCAGCAATTCACTGCTTTATCTATGTAAGTCCCCGATGGTACCTATGGAGTTAATATTAATTGCGATCCAAAAGGTGAATTTGTTCCGCTAGTCCGAGCCATAAGAGGGACTTCAAGTGATTTAAGGTTATCAGTACACAACAGGAAACGAGTTATTGATAATAATTCTGAAATACCTTATCATTTACTCTGTCTCATTGCAATGATTCTGAAAGAAAACAGCTTCAATACTATTGAAGCATCAACCTACGGAACGGGGAAGAGAAGCTCGTCTATTGACCTTTAATTCTTATTGGACGACGTTAATTCCCCATAGGATTTATTGTTTATTCCAGCAGCGTCTCAGATACAAAGGTTCTTTGAGAAACAAGTCGCATTTCAACATTGGAAGGAAAGAAAGATTGAGAAATTACCTCCAATTTGCTTTCAAGAATGCTCATTGTGAGCTGACTGCAGATTATCTGAACTATGATTAGGGGGAACCAGTGTTAGGGTGAAAGGTGAAAGAGTTAAGGGGAACGTGAGGGGGAACCTCCTCCCTCAGGGGGTGGTCAGAGTGAGGGATGAGCAGCCAGCACAAGTGGTGGACACAGAGTGAATTTCAACATTTAAGAGAAGTTTGGATACGCACATGGATGGGAGGCGTATGGAGGGCTATGGTCCGGGACTAAGCAGAGTAATTGTTCAGCACAGACTAGATGGGCTGAAGGGCCTATTTCTGTGCTGTAGTGTTCTATGACTCTATGATTCAGCTTCACAATGAAGCAGAGAATCATAGGTCCTTAACAAGGGCAGGGTAATCATAGTCACAGAAGTGTAGGGCACAAAAATGGGCAATAGAAACTATAGAAACCATGGAAAAACTACAGCACAGAAACAGGCCTTTTGGTCCTTCTTGGCTGTGCCAAACCATTTTCTGCCTAGTCCCACTGACCTACACATGGACCACATCCTTCTGTAAGTTTCTTTCTCTGTAACTGAGTTTCTCAAGTCCCGGCAACAACCTTGTAAACCTTCTTTGCACTCTTTCAACCTTATTGATATATCCTTCCTGTAATTTGGTGACCAAAACTGAACACGGTACTCCAGATTCGGCCTCACCAATGCCTTATACAACCTCATCATAACATTCCAGCTCTTATACTCAATACTTTGATTAATAAAGGCCAATGTACCAAAAGCTCTCTTTACGACCCTATCTACCTGTGACGACACTTTTAGGGAATTTTGTATCTGTGTTCCTTCAGTTTAATTTATTCATCTGACTGTAATGCCTAACTATGCTAATCCTATTTGCCAACACTCAGTCTGTACCCCCTAATTATTTTATATACCATCCAAATGCCCCTTTATGGTACATGTACCTGCCTCTACAACTTCACCTGTTCCACATCCCACCACCCTCTCTCTGAACAACTTGTCCCCAGGTTCCTTTCAAACTTCTCCCTGATCACACAAACCAGTGCCTTCCGGTTCTATTCAAACATCCAGCACAGTGACAGGTCTTTCCGCTCCAACAGCCTGTACTACCCAATCACACCCATGTGACTTACTGATCCGTAAGGAGGAAACCGGAGCATCCAGAGGAAATCCATGTGGCCGGGGGAGAGCATAAAACCTGCTTACAGACAGTGGTGGGAGTTGACCCATGGCTATATAGCTGGGGTTTAAAGGTATGGCTGTAACCACTAGCCTACTGTGCTGCCCGTACGAGTCTTCTCCCACAGAAAAAAGGCTGTCTCCAATGCGACAACTCCTCAGCCCTTTACATTCCAATGGGTACAAAGATATCTATCAAATCTCTCCTTGTAACAAAATCCCTCCAACAGTGCAGCACGGTAGTGTAACAGCTTGCGTAACGCTTTACAGTGCTAGCAGTTGGAAGATCAGAATTCAGATCTCGCCCTCCCCAACATCACTTAGGACCCTCACCAACCTTTTTTTGTGACAACAAACCATAATCCTGACCATAACCAAGTACTGACCATAATCGGTCATAAGACATAGGAGCAGAATTTGGCCATTTGGCCCATTAGTCTGCTCTGCCATTCCATCATAGCTGATTTACTTTCCCCCTCAATCCCATTTCCTGCCTTCTCTCCATAACCTTTGACCCCCCTTACTAATCCAGAACCTATCCATCTCTACTTTAAATATACCCAACGACTTGACCCCCACAGCTGTCTGTGACAACAAATTCCACAAGTTCGCTTCTCTCTGGCTAAAGAAATTTCTCTTCATCTCTGTTCTAAAGGGATATCCTTCTATTCTGAAGCTGTGCCCTCTGGTCCTAGATTTTCCCTCTATTGGAAACATCCACTCAGCTTCCATTCTATCTAGGCCATTCAATATTCGATAGGTACAGGAGCTTGAAGACCAGTCCTCGATGATTCAGGAACACTCCCTTCCCCTCCGCTATCACACTTATGAAAGGTCCTCATTATTCCTTCTTCCTTTCACTATTTATTTTTTATGATTGATAGGAATTTTATGCCTTTGAACTATTCTGCTGCCCAAATTCAACAAATTTCACATTCTATAAGCCAGTGAGAATAAATCCGATTCTGATTCTGAACGGAATGCGGGAATATTTTCAGCAGTGGTTCAAGAAGGCATCTCACCATCACCTTCTCTCGAGCGACTAATGCCGAACGATTAATGCCTGCCTTGCTTACGATGCTGACATCCTATTTATGAACGTAAATCAAAAGCATCTGCCTCTTCAAAGCAAGAGACAAAACATAAGAAAAATGCAGAGAAGATTCCTTGCTAGGGCTTCAGCCGCTGCATCAGCAGGGTTTAAGCTGAGACAGAGATTTTGCATTTCAGTTCAGAAGGTTGGATAATAAATGTTGTACTTAGAAAAACAATGAGGAATGGATTGACACACCAGCGCTCTGTGTTGTGTTTAGATCGATAAGAGGCTTATCTGGCGATGAGGGAGCACGTCTTCCCTGCTCACAGACATTCCAGCCTCCTCCACTTTCCCGCGATACACCGGTTTTAAGTGCTGAAAATTAACGTCAGCCATCAACTGTTGCCCGATTTGTCTCGTAAGCTTTCTACCTTTTCATTAGGGAGTTTGAAGAGATTTTGTATGTCATCAAAGACGCTTACAGGAGTGCAGTGGAGGGCATTCTGATTGTCAATGTGCTATCAAGGATCAACTTTAGTCGCCACGTATTCGGAATTTGTTGTGGTGTAACATACAATGAGAAACAATTCAATAATTACATAGAAAAATGAATTATATTAAAATAAAGAATGATACATACAAATTATAATAAAATTAGAGGTTAAGGGATGGATAAGAAATAAAATATGTACAAAAATAAAAACCAGAATGTATTTACAATGCAAATGGCACTGTAAGAAGTGGTTTAAATTGTTTACAGTGCAGTAACTGAGGTAATAGACAGAGAGGGTAGGGTGGTTATCTAGAATGATTGATCAGATTTACTGCCTGGGGAAGAAACTTTTAAGATAGCATGAATCTTTGTTTTGTTTTGTTTTAATAGTCCAATAGCGCTTTTCAGAAGGGAGCTTTTGGAAATGGCAGCTTGCAAGGTGGCTGGTGTCCATAGTGATTTTTTCTGTCCGCTTCTTTGTCCTGCACACGTACAAGTTAGTGCCAGACTGTGTGGCGGCACTGTGGGCTAACCCCAGCACATCTTTGTGTTGTGATGGTTGTTAACGCAAAGGACACATTTCAACGTGCGTGTAATAAATAAATGATTACTGGTACGGAAGGGGCACCGCACTGGACTGGAAAAAAGCTGCAGTGGGTTGTAAACTCAGACAGCTCTGTCATGGGCACTAGACTCCCCAACACTGAGGAGATCTTCAAGGAGGTGGCATCCATCATTTAGGCTGCTCACCATTCTGACAAGAGGTGGAGACAAGGCAGATGACTTACTAGCAAAGATGCAGAAACTTGAGAACTCAGACATCCAGACTTACAAGTGGCTCTTTCCCCACTGCTATTGAGGGTCCCTTCTCCCTCACCCTCCCAGACCTGCCCAGTCTGTTGAGTTCCACCAGTAGATTGTGTGCTGTTTCTATCTGTGAACTTTGCCAAGCTGAGCAGAACCCTCAACTCACCAATTACTATAGGTATTATTCTCTTCATGGCTTCTTCATTAACTGCATGGTTGATCTTAAATCCGGTTAAGTTTTTGTTAACCAAAGATATTAAGAGATACGTGGGAACAGAACTGAGAGGTGTTAGATCCAAAGATTCTTTGGAAGTCAAGAATGAGGTTAAAATTTGTTGGTTGTGGCCATTTTATTAAATGTTGGGGTGTATGGGAGGGGTAGCACCTCTGGTGGCGGGCTTGTTGTGCTCCACGTAGGGGCAGCTCACCCTCTTTTGGTCCCCACCTGCCACCCAGCTCTCACCTGTAGCTCCAAGTAACTGTTTGCATGTAACAGTGCCCATGCCCCGGTACACCACTTCAACAGACAGGCTACACCAGGTGAGGGTAGCTGTAAACCTCCAGCTCCGGTGAGATAGGGCCAACGAGATCAACGACAAGATCAAAGGCTAAGAAGGCACTGCTGCAACGTTTCATGAAGAGGGAAGGGCATGACAGGGCACAAGAAGGTATCATGGCTATCCACTGCGGCCAAGGAAATTTCCAGTCATGATAACTTTTCCATACCATTGGACCAAGGTTTTTGAGTTTGAGAGAGTGGACTGCCCCAGTGCAATGGCTTTTTCACTGTAAAACTTCTCTCGTACAGGTTGTGTCATCATCAGAAACGACAGACAACCGGGGTTCCAGTGACGTCATCTTTCAGAATGGCAGCTTAAATCAGCAGCTCCTCTGGAAAAATGCATATTTTGCCCCATTAATCCATCAAATATAAGATCTTTAGAAAATATCTGAATTGATAAGGGGGGCAAGAATGGGGAAAAAGAATGGAGATTTTAAAAAGCATCACCGCGGAGCCTATGGAAGAGAGAGGTACAACGAGCGGCTCTCCTACACGTGCGCCTGGTGGCGAAGCTGACACGGGTCCTCATTCAGGCGAAGCAGCAAATATGATAAGGAGTTTGGAAGAGATAAGGGAAGTCCAAAAAGATATAAAGCAGCAACTCAATGATATAAAGTCCAGAGCTCACCAACGTCAATCAGAAAATAGCGATGGCAGAGACTCGAATTGAGAAGGTGGAAGATTGCATGCAAAATGTGGAACAGATACTAAGTAAGACAACAAAAATATTAAATCAACAGGAAAGTAAATTGCTTGACCAGGAGGGAAGATCGCGATGGAAAAATATCAGGATTTATAATGCTCCCGAAGGAGCGGAGGCATTGTCGATGACAGAGTTTGTAGAAAAGTTACTGCGGGAAGTGCTGGAGATTCCCCCGACTATGGAAATTGAAATTGAGAGGGCGCACCGTTCGCTTGTCCAGCAGCCTCCCAGAGACAGAGAAAGTATGCCGCGCTCAATAGTACTTAAAGTCCTTCGAATCAAGAGCAAGGCGGAGATTCTACGAAGGCCTGGAGTAAGAAGAGGGTGTTTTGGAACAGAAAGTTAATATACTTTGATCAAGATTACCCCCCCAGCGGTCCTACAGAAATGGAAGGAATATTCCGAAGCAAAACGAATATTAAAGCAAGAAAAGATTAAATTCCAAACCCCGTACCCTGCTAAACTGAGGGTATTTTACCATGAAGGGATACGACTGCATCAGACAGTGGAAGAGGCGACTCCAGACATGAACAACCGAGGACTGTCCATTAGCGTGGTCAAACCAAGGGAAAGTCTGGCTGAGCAGTTACCCCGATCTGCTTGGGAAATAGTAAGAGAACTGAGAAAGCAGGGGACGGGAGCAGGACAAGAAAAGGATATTAGGAAGAGACTGTGAGTTCTCCAAGGACAGCCCTCACCTCCTCCAGAAGAGCCATAAGGTTTGGCAAACTTTAAAAGTGCTGATAAACTAAATGGAAGCAAAAATAGATAGTGATATACCTATCTCGGGAAATACGTATTATAATGTGGATTTTATATTACTCAATTTTTTAAAAATTCATTCATTCACTCCTTTTTCCCCACCTAAATGAGAATATATATATGGGAGGAATACACAGGGAAATCATTTCTGTGTAATGGACATAGATTTTTTAATTTACTTTTATAGGTACTGCAGGGGGGGCCCTCAACTCACAGGTAGGAGGGGCTATCCCCCACAGCTAGACTTCTCTCCTAGCTCAAAAAAGGGTCATCTAGAGACCCCAGCCTTGGAATCACACCTTTGTTACCTTTTTTTTAACTATTCGCGTTTCTTGGCTCTTATTTGTTTAGGGAATAGATTGATTAAGTTATATTCTGCAAATTTCAATGATATACTAACAGATAAATACACATGGCTAAGGACAAAGTAAAATTCATTTCTTTTGATGTCAATGGGCTGTTGAATCCAGTCAAGTGCAGTAAAATTCTATCAAAAGTGAAAAAAGAATAAGCCCATGTAGTATATTTACAGGAAACTCACTTAAGTGATAATGAGCATGGAAAATTAAAGAGAATGGGCTTCACTAATTTGTTTTTCTCCTCATATAAATCAGGACATAGAAGAGGAGTTGCTATTCTCATCTCAAGCAAGCTAGAGTTTGAAAAAGTATTCAAAATGGGAGATAAGGAGATAGATAGATAGATAGATATACCTTATTGATCCCGAGGGAAATTGGGTTTCGTTACAACCAAGAATAGAGCATAAATATAGCAATACAAAAACCACAAACAATCAAACAACAAAATGCAAACTATGCCAGATGGAAATAAATCCAGGACCCGCCTATTCGCTCAGGGTGTCTGACCCTCCATGGAAGGAGCTGCAAAGTTCGATGGCCACAGGCAGGAACAACCTCCCGTGACGCCCAGTATTGTATCTCGGTGGAATATGGCCGGAGTCCAACAGCAAAAAGTTCAATATTCGGTCTACAAACATGTTCCTCAATCGTAATATGACCCGGATTGCACCATCTGTTGTTAACCAGAACAGTAATCACCCAACTCCTTTACGCTTACCGCTCTCAGTGCACTTCCAGTCAGCCCGGTCTGGAAGCCGTCCATGGAGGGCAGATATATTCTGATAAGGGGAAATATAGATGGAAATCCAGTTACTTTATTGAATATATACACACCCCCAGGAAGTGATACTAGTTTCTTCCAGAAAATTACTAATATTATGGTAACGGAAACAGAAGGTCTCTTGATATGTGGGGGAGACTTAAATTTAAAATTACAACCAAAGTTAGACTCTTCCAATCGAAAAACTTATGAAACAAAGTCCTTACGTAAGAAGGTTAACACTCTTTTTAAGGATGTTGGTCTAATTGATATAGAGAGGGATCTTTTCCCAGACAGAAGGGATTACACTCATTATTCTGTCCCCTCCCCATTCCGTATATACAAGAATAGACTATTTCATAACATTTGGGAAAGGTAGAGACAAAATAATCACCTGTGGAATTGGGACAATAGATGTAAGTGAACATGCACCTATATATAGACATAGAAAATTTAAACATAGAAAATAGGTGCAGGAGTAGGCCATTCGGCCCTTCGAGCCTGCACCGCCATTTATTATGATCATGGCTGATCATCCAACTCAGAACCCTGCACCAGCCTTCCCTCCATACCCTCTGATCCCCCTAGCCACAAGGGCCATATCTAACTCCCTCTTAAATATAGCCAATGAACTGGCCTCAACTGTTTCCTGTGGCAGAGAATTCCACAGATTCACCACTCTCTGTGTGAAGAAGTTTTTCCTAATCTCAGTCCTAAAAGGTTTCGCCTTTATCCTCAAACTGTGACCCCTCGTTCTGGACTTCCCCAACATCGGGAACAATCTTCCTGCATCTAGCCTGTCCAATCCCTTTAGGATTTTATACGTTTCAATCAGATCCCTCATCAATCTTCTAAATTCCAATGAGTACAAGCCTAGTTCATCCAGTCTTTCTTCATATGAAAGTCTTGCCATCCCAGGAATCAATCTGGTGAACCTTCTTTGTACTCCCTCTATGGCAAGGATGTCTTTCCTCAGATTAGGGGACCAAAACTGCACACAATACTCCAGGTGTGGTCTCACCAAGGCCCTGTACAACTGCAGTAGTACCTCCCTGCTCCTGTACTCAAACCCTCTTGCTATAAATGCCAGCATACCATTTGCCTTTTTCACCGCCTGCTGTACCTGCATGCCCACTTTCAATGACTGGTGTATAATGACACCCAGGTCTCGTTGCACCTCCCCTTTTCCTAATCGGCCACCATTCAGATAATAATCTGTTTTCCTATTTTTGCTACCAAAGTGGATAACTTCACATTTATCCACATTAAGTTGCATCTGCCATGAATTTGCCCACTCACCCAACCTATCCAAGTCACCCTGCATCCTCTTAGCATCCTCCTCACAGCTAACACTGCCGCCCAGCTTCGTGTCATCCGCAAACTTGGAGATGCTGCATTTAATTCCCTCATCCAAGTCATTAATATATATTGTAAAAAACTGGGGTCCCAGCACTGAGCCTTGCGGTACCCCACTAGTCACTGCCTGCCATTCTGAAAAGGTCCCATTTATTCCCACTCTTTGCTTCCTGTCTGCTAACCAATTCTCTATCCACATCAATACCTTACCCCCAATACCGTGTGCTTTAAGTTTGCACACTAATCTCCTGTGTGGGACCTTGTCAAAAGCCTTTTGAAAATCCAAATATACCACATCCACTGGTTCTCCCCTATCCACTCTACTAGTTACATCCTCAAAAAATTCTATGAGATTCGTCAGACATGATTTTCCTTTCACAAATCCACGCTGACTTTGTCCGATGATTTCACCGCTTTCCAAATGTGCTGTTATCACATCTTTGATAACTGACTCCAGCAGTTTCCCCACCACCGACGTTAGGCTAACCGGTCTATAATTCCCCGGTTTCTCTCTCCCTCCTTTTTTAAAAAGTGGGGTTACATTAGCCACCCTCCAATCCTCAGGAACTAGTCCAGAATCTAACGAGTTTTGAAAAATTATCACTAATGCATCCACTACTTCTTGGGCTACTTCCTTAAGCACTCTGGGATGCAGACCATCTGGCCCTGGGGATTTATCTGCCTTTAATCCCTTCAATTTACCTAACACCACTTCCCTACTAACATGTATTTCGCTCAGTTCCTCCATCTCACTGGACCCTCTGTCCCCTACTATTTCTGGAAAATTATTTATGTCCTCCTCAGTGAAGGCAGAACCAAAGTAATTATTCAATTGGTCTGCCATGTCCTTGCTCCCCATAATCAATTCACCTGTTTCTGTCTGTAGGGGACCTACATTTGTCTTTACCAGTCTTCTCCTTTTTACATATCTATAAAAGCTTTTACAGTCAGTTTTTATGTTCCCTGCCAGTTTTCTCTCATAATCTTTTTTCCCCTTCCTACTTAAGCTCTTTGTCCTCCTCTGCTGAACTCTGAATTTCTCCCAGTCCTCAGGTGAGCCATTTTTTCTGGCTAATTTGTATGCTTCTTCTTTGGAATTGATACTATCCCTAATTTCTCTTGTCAGCCACGGGTGCACTACCTTCCTTGATATATTCTTTTGCCAAACTGGGATGAACAATTGTTGTAGTTCATCCATGCAATCTTTAAATGCTTGCCATTGCATATCCACCGTCAATCCTTTAAGTGTCATTTGCCAGTCTATCTTAGCTAATTCACATCTCATACCTTCAAAGTTACCCCTCTTTAAGTTCAGAACCTTTGTTTCTGAATTAACTATGTCACTCTCCATCTTAATGAAGAATTCCACCATATTATGGTCACTCTTACCCAAGGGGCCTCTCACGACAAGATTGCTAATTAACCCTTCCTCATTGCTCAAAACCCAGTCCAGAATAGCCTGCTCTCTAGTTGGTTCCTCAACACGTTGGTTCAAAAAACCATCCCGCATACATTCCAAGAAATTCTCTTCCTCAGCACCTTTACCAATTTGGTTCACCCAATCTACATGTAGATTGAAGTCACCCATTATAAATGCTGTTCCTTTATTGCACACATTTCTAATTTCCAGTTTAATACCATCTCCGACCTCACTACTACTGTTAGGTGGCCTGTACACAACTCCCACCAGCGTTTTCTGCCCCTTAGTGTTATGCAGCTCTACCCATATCGATTCCACATCTTCCCGGCTTATGTCCTTCCTTTCTATTGCGTTAATCTCCTCTTTAACCAGCAACGCCACCCCACCTCCTTTTCTTTCATGTCTATTCCTCCTGAATATTGAATATCCCTGAACGTTGAGCTCCCATCCTTGGTCACCCTGGAGCCATGTCTCTGTGATCCCAACTATATCATAATCATTAATAACAATCTGCACTTTCAATTCATCCACCTTGTTACGAATGCTCCTGGCATTGACACACAAAGCCTTCAGGCGCTTTTTTACAACTCTCTTAGCCCTTATACAATTATGTTGAAAAGTAGTCCTTTTTGATGCTTGCCCTGGATTTGTCGGCCTGCCACTTTTACTTTTCTCCTTACTACTTTTTGCTTCTACCCTCACTTTACACCCCTCTGTCTCTCTGCACTGGATCAACATACGTATCTGTTGATTTTGACCTACAATCAAAGAATACTATTTGGAAACTAAATTCAAGTCTACTCAATGATCCCTATTTTAAGGAACAAATTAAAAAAGAAATTGGTCTTTATTTAGAATTCAATGATAATGGAGAGGATTCACCCCTCATTCTATGGGATACAATGAAGTCTGCCTTAAGAGCGAAAATTATAGCGATATCTTCATATAAGAAAAAAAAA
The DNA here is from genome assembly GCF_030028105.1 of Mobula birostris. Lineage (NCBI taxonomy): Eukaryota > Metazoa > Chordata > Chondrichthyes > Myliobatiformes > Myliobatidae > Mobula > Mobula birostris. The sequence goes on along the minus strand of NC_092372.1, from coordinate 216,290,125 downwards.
GGAATAAAACATTAGAAGAATTACAGAATAAGCTGAAGGAACTAGAAAAAAAACACAAATTGAGTTTGGCACAGGATACACTAGAGGAAATTTTAAAAATTAGGAATGAAATTAATAGTTTGGCTACACAAGAAATTAGAAAAAATTTAATGTTTCTGAAACAGAGACACTATGAAAGTGGATCTAAATCAATGAAAATCCTGGTGTGGAAACTGAAAAAAAAAAGATAGCGGAAAATACAATTCATAGAATTAGGGATCCAAGAACAAAAGTGATAAAAAATAAGCTAAGTGAAATTCAAGAAGCTTTTGAAATGTTTTACCAAACTCTATATTCCAAAGTTCCAGGGGGAAGCATAACCCAAATTGACACCTTCCTGAATTCTTTAGAGTTACCCACTTAAAGCAAAGAACAAAATAGAATGATAACTGCTGATATAACTGAAGCTGAACTATAAACTGCAATTAGTAGGCTTAAATTAAGCAAGTCACCAGGATCAGATGGATATACAGCAGAGTGGTATAAAGAGTTTAGAAGTGAGTTAATTTCTGTTTTACTCCCCACACTAAACTGGGCCCTAAGAAAGGCGCAAATGCCACCCAGCTGGAAGGAGGCGATAATCTCAGCTATACCGAAAGGAGGCAAGGATAAAATGGAATGTGGGTCATTTTGACCAATATCTGTTCTTAATGTGGATTATAGAATATTTACTTCCATCATGGCCAAACGATTAGAAGAGCTTCTACCCACACTGATACATAATGATCAGACAGGTTTTATACAACAACGCCAAACACAAGACAATATACGAAGGACACTTCACATCATGGATCATATAAAAAAATGAAATTGAAGCAATAGTGATAAGTGTGGATGCTGAAAAGGCATTTGATTCGGTTAATTGGAATTTTCTATACAGAGTTTTACATAGATTTGGTCTACATGACACAATTATTAAAACTATACAGGCACTATACAACAATCCTACTGCCAGGATTAAAATCAATGGATATTTATCTAATAGTTTTACCCTAGAAAGGGGCACGAGACAGGGTTGTGCATAGTCACCGCTACTCTTCGCATTATATCTGGAACCATTAGCTCAATACATCAGACAAAATGAAGATATCAGGGGAATTACTACTAAAGGGACAGAGAATAAATTGGCCTGTTACGCAGATGACATTTAGATCTATCTAGGGCAACCGACATACTCTTTACCTAAACTGATGCAGTCCTTTGAACAATATGGCCAATTATCAGGATACAAGATCAACATAGATAAAACCCAACTACTTTCATATAACTATAGCCCACCAACAGAAATTGAAAGTAGATATTCTTGGGCATGGTAAACAGTGTCTGTCAAATATTTGGGTATCATTATGCCAAAAGATTTGTCAAAATTATCAGAATGCAATTATCAGCCTATACAGTATATAAAAAAATTAAGGAAGATATAACATGATGGAACCTAATTCCTTTTCTTGATCTCAGTTCAAGGATTAAATCTATTAAAATGAATATACTGCCCAAACTACTATATCTCTTTCAGACCCTACCAATAGAGATTAACCAAAATCAATTCAATGAATGGAACAAGATGCTATCAAGATATATATGGCAAGGTAAAAGGCCTAGAGTTCATCTCAAAACTTTGCAATTAGCCAAGGAAAAGGGGGGATGGGGCCTACCTTCTCTTAGAGATTATTATTTTTCAGCACAGTTGAGAGCTGTGATATGCTGGTGCAACCCATCATATGACGCTCAATGGAAAAACATTGAGGAGAGGATACTTTCCATCCCCATACAGGCAATTTTGGCTTATAACAATCTACAAAGTTACATAAATACTATTGATAACCTGTGGGTGAAATGGACTCTTAAAATATGGAAAACTATTATAAAAGAATATAAACTAGAGAGAGACATTGCAATTCTTAAATGGTGTGCATATGACTCGGATTATACGCCGAACAAACTGGATGCTAAATTTAAGGACTGGACAGCTAAAGGAATAACAGCTATTTGCAATATAATGAAAGAAGGAACACTGTTCACAGTTTTGAAATGCTGAAAGAGAAACACTTATTAGAAAAACAAGACTTTTACCGGTATTTATAGATGCGACAGTATGTTAATAGGATGGTTAAAAGTGTAACAAAGACAAGTACTTGTCTGATAGAGCTATTTAGAAAAGCATATAATTCAGACAACCGTAGTAGAGTAATTTCAAGCGTGTATAAGGGTTTGTAAATCTTAAAACACATTCAACTTTGTACATTAAAACAAAATGGGAGAAGGAAGGAGGGATAATAATATCTGAGGAAGACTGGACAATAATATGGAGGTATCAATGGAAGTGTACCAGTTCACAGAAATGGAGGGAGTTCAGGTGGAAAAACTTGATAAGATATTTTACTACACCCTCTCAGAAATCCCATTATGATAGTAACCCCACTCCACCCCTGTTTGCTGGAGAAATTGTGGAAATCAAAATGCAAACAATTATCATATTTTCTGGCAATACCCCGTTATCAAAGACTATTGGAGTAGGATACATAATGCCCTACAAGACATCTTTAAATGCGAAATACCCTTCGAGAGTAAGATCATATATTTTGGGTATATACCTCAAGAATAGTTGAAAAGAGATAAATATTTAATGAATGTACTGCTGGTGACTGGTAAAAAAGATCCTTACCAGGAAATGGTTATCACAGGAGAGCCCAGCTTTAAGTGTATGGATGGAAATTACAATGGACATTTACAAAATGGAGAAGATAACAGCATCTGTTAATCATAAGTTGGAACAATTTTATTCATACTGGAAAAAATGGTATAACTACATAACAACTCATAGGCCTGATTTTATTCTCACAAGTCAATGAATATGTTGTAAAAAAAATCACTCCCTACTCTGTACATAGTTTTCTTCTTTCAATTGTTCTTTCTTTCCTCTCCTTTCTCTAAATGTATACCTCAGATAAATATATGTGGAGATTTGTGACAAATATGATTATATGATATATACGTACAGTATCTGAAATACATCTTATGGAAATGTTTGTTTGATGATGAATTTCAATAAAAAAATAAATTACAAAAAAAAAGAGAAACGACAACCAACATACACAGACAGGCAGACAAACACACAGACACACACACACACACACATTAAATGTTACAAGAATGAAAAATGAATAAAGAGATCCGACGGGGTAAAGAAAAGACGAAGGAAAAAGCAGTCATGGTCGTCTCATACTCAGACCAGACATAACAAAAATCCCACTGATAACAATCAACCTAGAAAATCACCTGATTCCAGCGGTGACACCTGCTATTGAAAACTAAGAAGCTTCTGGAAAAATACAGAAGCAATTGTACTACAATTGCTGGAAAATTCACCGAATAATTATATATATATACCCTCAGTGACCACTTTATTAGATACACCTTTACATCTGCTCATTAATGCACATATCTAATTAGCCAATCATGTGCAGCAACTCAATGCGTAAAAACATGCAAACATGGTCAAGAGGTTCATTTGTTTTTGGACCAAAAATCACAATAGGGAAGTAATGTGCTTTAAGTGACTTCGACCGTGAAATGATTGTTGGTGCCAGATGGGGTGGTTTGAGTATCTCAGAAAATGCCAATCTCCAGGGATTTTCACACACATCAGCCTCTAGAGTTACAGAGAATGGTGTGAAAAGACAAACAATATCCAGCGTGCGGCAGTTCTGTGGGCAAAACCGCCTTGTTAACCAGAGAGGTCAGAAATGAATGGCCAAACTGTTTCGGGTTGACAGGAAGACAACAGTAACCCACCTAACTATGTATTATAACAGTGGTGTGCAGAAGAGCATCTCTGAGTGCACAACATGTCAAACCTCAGAGTGGATAGGCTACAGATGTAGAAGACCACAAAGAGTGCAGGTGATCACATAAAAATACAAGCAAGCATCAGAAATTTAAAATACAAGGAAAAGACAATTCTACCCCCTAATCTAAGAGGGGCTGAATGGTCACCTGTTTTTTTTTTAAGCTTGCATTGAAGCAGCCATGGTATACAGTACAGGGACATATCTACGGAAGATAGATAGATAGCACCTTCCTTGCTTTCACTGATGCAAATTGGTCTATGATGTGATCAAAGTCAGTTTTTTCAGTTTCTTCTCTTTCTACACTCAGCAGAGCAAGATCACAGAGTCTGCCTTGACCTATGGAGGCTCTCAAATACGAAAGTATTAGTTTTAACTTGCTGAATGATCTCTCATAGCTGGTGATGGAAACTGTGACGGTTAGCATTATCTGAATAGCAATGCGAAGATTGGGGAAGACGCTCTCATCTCTATACTGAACAATAAATTCAAGAAGCTCTTCAGGTCTTGATATTTTCCTGTTGACCCGCCTTGATAGCAACATTCTGCAATCCAAAATTTCTTCATATAGCCGCTGTCCATCAACATCAGAGCTGTACAATTGACCCTAATTTTTGCACTTCTTCTTTAGGTCGTTACTGTTGGCGCCATAACACAGTCCCTCGACATCGAGAAGGAACCCAAACTTGGCATCAGTGTCGTGCAAACGAGTGAACCTCTCGTCCATTTCTCTGTGAAGACGGTCGAGTGTTCCCTTCATGACTCTTTCCACTTCCTCCTTAGCTGTTAACCCAGCGTCTCTCGAGTTCTCATCAGCCATTCATCTCCTTCGGCTCTGATATCTTTCAACTTCAATATTCCATTCTTGACAGAGACCGACCCCTTCTTCGATTGACTCACTGACCAACACCTCTCTTTCATCATAAAAATGATCTCGGCAGGCATCATCGTGGAAGTTCATGCTAGGATCCTGCAGCCTCTTTTGAATACGGTCAATGCGAATGAGTACTTTGTTCCAAAATCCTAACAAAATCAGAAAATCATAACTCAACATGCGGTTGTACAGCTGCCTTGCGTCACTTCTTGTTTCACTGGTCTCATTTTCATTGTCTATCATGTCCTGGAGAACTTGAAGTATCTCCTCAAGGTACTTGTTGATGGGCTTCACTGCTTCTGTCCTTGCACTCCACCTGGTTTCGGACTCCGACTTAACAACCGCAAGCACGGTGTTTTTGAGTTTTTCCCAGTGCTGTGTTGAACGAGAGAAAAACACATAGAGAGCTTCGATGGTTCCAAAAAATGTAACCATCATTGTATCCTGCTTGGCTGCATGTACACCCACCAAGTTGAGTGAGTGATTGCTGCAATTCACAAATACTGCCAGGTTGTTTTTCTCACATATTCTTTGATGAACACCATTTCTGTGTCCAGCTATCACAGCAGCGTTGTCATAGCACTGTGACCAACAATCTTGTAGCTCCATTTCATCCTTCTCTAGCTGTTTCAAGATGTCTTCAACCAAGCTCTCAGCATCTGGATAAAACCAAGGGAGGACTCTCTAACACGGACTGCTTTCCCTCTCAAAATCAACCTCCACATACCTCACTACTTCTGACATCTGCTCACGGTGTGCCTGATCAAGAGTCGAGCTGAATATGAGACCATAGTACGTGGCTTTACGAATGCTTCTCAGTAAACTCTGGCGAACAGTGGATGCCATCATGTGGAAGAATTCATTCTGGACACCCAGTGAAAGATAAGACGTGGATCCAGGATGACTTTCCAAATGAGTGAGGTGTTCTTTTATGACAGGGTCAAAGATGGCCAGTAGTTTCAGTAAGCCAAGGAAATTTCCCACATTGGAATTATCGTCTAGCTGAAGTGACTCCCTGTGTCCTCGCAAAGCCAGGTTCTGAGTCACAAGGAATTTTATGCAGTGAAGGATTCTCGTCAAGATATCACACCACTTCTTCTTTTCCTTCTCAATCTGTGACTGAAATACCACGTCAATAACTCCTCTGTTTCCAGCTAAATTTCTTTCCATTTCTTCCCACTGTGTGAAGCATTCCCGATGATTCTTGGCATTCTCATGAACACTAATCCTTTCAGGTGCTTTCCACTGGCTGAATCCACTTTCCTGCTCCAATGAGGATTGATGGTTTGACCTGGAATAGAGAAGACAACAGATACAAAATGCGGACTTTTTAGAAGGGGAATAGACCAGCCATGAGTGAGTCACTTCCTCACCACAACCATTTCCCAATTTCCTCTTGAACCAAGTTTTGAGCGGTTATTTGTTGGTAGGGAAGGCCCCTCAGCGTTCTGGATATACTTCGAACCCAGCTTTATTATTTCTGTTCTTAACGCGTCAGGCAGAATTGCATTTCCAGTATCCCTGTCGAACTTCAGAAGTCCAATGTCATGCTGTTCAATTACTTCTGGTATGACAGTTCGAGGCTCTTTGACACCATCCAGTTCACCAGGTTCAGTGTCGTCAGGTTCAATCTTGTCAGGTAAAATCTCGTCAATAAACTCAACATCACCACCACCACCATCGTCTGCCCCTCCTGTCATGTCCACGTTCTCTGTAGCAGCCTCACTCTTAATTTCGTCATACTTGGATTTACCTGACTTGACTTCCTCCTCGGTTTGTGACGCATTTGTACTTGACCCACCTTCAGATTCTAACAAACTTGTAGCAGGTGCATGGAACGTGTTGAACTACTTGTTCTGGGCTTTTCAATGAAAGGCATGAAGAACTTGCCGACTTCTTGGCTTCCTCCGCCTCCAACTTTTGTCTCTTCCGTCCTTCAGCTCCACTTTCCTTCTTCTTTGTGAAGAAACTTTTCATGCTCTTCTTACACAATGCTCTGAAATAAGGCCATCCTAGTGCTTCTCACCCATGATAATCAAAGACAGATCAAAGCCATACCTTAGATACGCCACTGACACAGTAGGTCACTCAATGAAATGACAACAAGGTTGTTATCACAGTTCTCCAGTGAACAGATTGATATAATCATAGATCACCACAGAACACAAACAGGCCCTTTGGCCCATCTAGTCCATGTCGAACTGTTATTCTGCCCAGTTGCATCGATCTAAACCTGAATCACAGTCCTCCATACCCCTCCCATTCATGTGTTATCCAGATTTCTCTTTAACGTTGAAATTGAACCTGCATCCACCACTTCCCCTGGCAGCTCGTTCCACCCTCTCACCACCCTCGGAGTGAAGTTCCCCCTCAGGTTCCCTTTAAATATTTCACTTAACCCATGACCTGTACTTCTAGTCCCACCCAACCTCAGTGGAAGAAGCCTGCTTGCCCCATGTATACCCCTCACAATTTTATATACCTCAATCAAATCTCCCCTTGTTCTCCTACGCTGTAGGGAATAAAGTGCTAACTTATTCAACCATTCCCTAAAACTTAGGCCCTCAAATCCTGGCAAAATCCTTGTAAATTTTTCGGTCTTATCGATCTATTTCCTGTGGGTAGGTGACCAGAATGCACCACTTTGATATAAGCAATGAAAGGTAGTGGGGGGTTCACTGGGTGCCGAAACGGGACACAATAGGATATTTCCAGTGCACAGATACACCTATATTCAGGGCAGGCCAGTGATCAGTGTTCAACAGTGATCTGATGGTGCTCCCACCTAATTGAAAATATTGACCTGTAATCCTTCAATACAACCAAGTCAAGGATTGAATTGAAAATAAATCCTCTTCGAAGCCTGCAGAAGGCATTGATTCACCGAGAAAGTATGTCCATCGGGGTAGAGTTTTATCTACAAGACACAGTGTTTACACAGAGACTCTGAGATCTTGGTACAAGCTGAATGTCATAGAGTCAAAGAGTCATTCCTGACGACATGCTGTGTCCATGTCAACCGTTAATTATTCATCAGCACTAAGTCTCATTTACAGGATTTGGTGCCTTGGTGATTCAAGTTCAAGTTTATTGTCATCTGACTGTACGTGTGTACAACCAAACAAAACAATCTTCCTCCAGACCACAATCCACCCATACTACATATATTACATACAGCACACAATCCAAAATATAACCATATAAAATATAATACAATTCAAGTGCTTATCTAGATAATGTGGAGTAAGTCTCTGCCTCCACCACCCCATCAGGCTGTGTGTTCCAGTGTGTGAAGAAATTCTTCCTCAGGTTCCCTCTAAACCTCTCGCCTCTTCCTCGAAGGCTATTTTCTCATTGTAGGCACCTGTTACGAGAAAAGATTCTTGCCGCTGAACCTGTCGAACTTGTGCAGCTGAGTTTGTGTCAAGTCCATCATGGAGACCAGCCACTGTGAGGGATAACCATTGTGGTCAATGAGGGGTACAAGTTCCTAGCTGTGAACATCAGTCTGGTCCAGGCACATCGATGCCACGGCCGAGAGAGCTCACCAATGCTCATTTACTTCCTCTGGAGGCTACAGAAATTCAGCATTGACTCTTACCAATCTTTATTGTTGAAGCACAGTAAGCATTCTGCCCGAATACATCACGGCTTGGTATGGCAACTGCACTGCTCCTGACTGCAAGAAACTGCAGGGAGCTTTAGCCACATCAGTGTCCCCTTCCATGGACTCTGTCTATACTTCTCCCTGCCTCAGTAAAGCAGTCAGGATAACCCAAAAGCTCACACACCCCTGGACGTTCTCTCTTCTTCTCTTGTCTTCCATTGGGCAGAAGATACAAAAGCCTGAAAGCACGTACCAGCAGGCTGAAGGAGATCAGAGATCTGTTTGCAACAGCATGGTTACAATATTCAGGAACCTGAAATATTACATTTGTTTCTCTTTCACAGATGCCTCTTGGCCTGCTGAGTATTTTCAGAATTTTCTGTTTTTAATTCTAGAACTCACTACTCAAAAGGTGGTACAATCAGAAAGCACCAGAAGCCACAGGAGCAGAATTAGGCCATTCAGCCCATCGAGTCTGCTCTGCCATTCCATCGTGGCTGATTTATTATCTTTCTCAATCCCGTTCTCCTGCCTTCCCATAACATTTGACAGCCTTACCTATCAACCTATGTCACAAATATACCCAGTGAATTGATCTCCACAGCCATCCGTGGCAATGAATTTGATAGATCCAATACCTTCTGGCTAAAGAAATTCATCCTCAGCTCTGTTTTAAATGAACATCTCTCTATTCTGAGGCTGTGCCCTCTGGTCCCAGACTCCTCGCACCATAGGAAACATCATATCCCTGGGACCCATCATTAGTGAGAGAGTGGAAGCATGGGGGCATGCCGGCTGATCCTTGTGGCTTCCTTTCAAGCCCGATGCCTTCAGAGAACAGAAAGAGCGCCGCCCTGTATAGAGAGCTCAATGCAGTGATGTCCTTGATAAAACACTTGTCTAAATGGTGCCTTAGCTACAAATTGCCATTTAATTATCCAATAAAGTGAGGATAAAGGAAAGAGGGAAAGGAAGAGCATTCAATGGTAAACGATAGAAATTATTTCAAAAAGCATATCCACTTACAGGGTCATCACTACATCAGTACAATAACTAATAGCTCACTCTACTGAATCATGCACTTAAAGAATCCAAAGCAAGAGCTTCCAGCCAATTTCATTGTTGCCTCCCTCTGTCTGACAACCTTCAATTCAATTGAACATAGAGGTGTCAGAACCTACAAAAACTTCAAAGCGAGCAAATGATTTGTTCATTGTCTTTATTAAAATGTTCAAATATACTCTCAGTCGCCACTTCATTAGCTACGGGAGGTCGTGTATTCAGAGATGTTCTTCTGCGCACCACTTTGTAATGTGCGTTTCTTTGAGTTACTGTCACCTTCCTGTCAGATTGAACCACTCTGGTCTTGCTCCAACACTGTTATCTCTTGACTTGCCTCACACCCTGAAACATATCAATCTAGTTCTGAATGAGCACAGCGTCTGAATGCACGCAGCCCTTGTGGGCAGAAGTTCCAATGATTTGTCAACCCGTGCGTGGAGGCACTTTGGCGTCGTCTTAATTCTGAGCCGCCTGCCCCTTCCTCTCAAACCCCGGGTCCAAGTTCCTCAGTCAAAGGAAGCATCCTCACTGCATCTAGCCTGTCGAGCCCTGTAACAATTTCAGTTGCACTCTTCTCAACAAAGTCCACCCAATCTACTCAAGCTCTCCACACTCCACCAGCCCTGTTTCAGTCGTCCTTCTCAGGCAAGTACATCCCCCGTTAGGTGAGGAAGACGCAGCTGGACACTGGCCTCCAGGTTTGGTCTCACTAAAGGTCTGCTTCATCGCAATAATTCTACATCAGAAACTTACTGGATTCTGAAAAGGCTGGATAGAGTTGACATGGACAGAATGTTTCCTTTAGTGGGAGACACTCAGATTTGAGCGCAAGGCTTCAGAATATAGGGAAAGAGATGAGGAATTTCTTTAGCCAACAACAGGAATTCTGCAGATGCTGGAAATTCAAGCAACACACATCAAAGTTGCTGGGTAGTAAACCTGTGGAAGACTGTGGAAGCCAAGCCACTGGGTATATTCAAGGCAGAAATTGATAGGTTCTTGATTAGTAAGGGGATTAAGGGTTATTGTGAGAATGAGTCTAAGTAAAAATAACCAGCCATGATTGGTGGAGCAGTCTCAATGGGCCAAATGGCTTAAATCTGTTCCTATATCCTATGGTCTATAGTTACAACTCTCTAGTACCATTCCTTAAGCTGAAGGCACAGATGCTCCCAGTACCCCAAGGGTAGTTCCACTAGAATTCCTTATAACAAAAGCATTCAATCCTTTCTCATGCCCTTCCTGTCTCCCTCCCAAGAAGACTGGGAATCCTCGGTATTATCCAGCACAGTGGACTGCGAAAGACGGATCCCTGAACAGAGTCAGGGTCAAGAGCTTGCTCAATGGGGGTCTGGCAGAACGGTCGGGAAGGTGGCGACGAGACCAACGATCGCAACGGGCATGATCTTAATGTAATGACTTAACGCAGTTCCTGAGTGCTTCTGATGACCTTAAAGGATCTGATGATCAGTCTAATTTAAAGTTGGGTCATTGGAACAGCACACGCAAAATTAGGACTAACAACAGGGTCCTGGTGAAAGGTCTCAGCCTGAAATGTGGACTGTTTATTTCCTTCGTGGATGCTGCCTGACCTGCTGAGTTCCTCCAGCACTTTGTGTGTGTGTTGCTTCAGATTGCCAGCATCTGCAATCTCTCTGGCATCTCCATCATTGGAACAGTCTGTGTCTGCCAGAATCCGTACTCTATTCCCTAAACGCTGCACCAGCTGTTCCGGGGTGGGGGGGGTGGGGGGGGGGGGTTAAAAAAAAAACTGAACACAAATGCTGGAATGAAACTAGTTTTGAGTGATTTACACAGGACTCTGCCCCAGCTGGTGAGTGACTGTGGAACATTTAGTTCTGTGAACGGGTCACCATTGGAATGAATGACGGAGTTGGTTTTGATTCACGTTCACATCAGACGCGCAGGAGGGAGTGTGGGGGGAGCTTCCCCAGCCCCTCAGGATCCCAAGCTCACACAGTGCATCACAGTCCTCGAAAAATCTATCTGGCCTGAGCAGAACTCTTTAACATAGAAAGTGGTGTATTTCACTGCACGTTCCCGCGTACATGTGATAAATAGTCTGAATCCGAACCTGAAACATACTGAGACACAGTGATACAGTCAGGGCAGCACAGTGGCATAGTGGTCAGCGCATCGCTTTACAGTACCAGGTTCAATTCCCACCGCTGCCTGTAAGGAGTTTGTACGTCCTCCCCGTGATCACGTGGGTTTCCTCTGGGTGCTCCAGTTTCCTCCCACAGTCCAAAGATGTATCAGTTGCTAGGTTATTTGGTCATTGTAAATTGTCCCGTGACTTTGACCAATTAAATCCAGGGTTTGCTACATCTCAATAACTATATTAATGAAATAAGCCCTCAGCATTCACTGTACATTGCACACCCCTTTCTGGTCCTGAAATGTCAGCTGTTCATGCCTCTCCACAGATGCTGCCCGACTTACTGAGCTCCTCCAGCATTTTGTATGTGTTTCCACCTGGGACATATCTCCCTGAACGTCCAACAGTAAACTTCATCAGGGAAGTGGAAAGGGTGGGCGCAGAGAAAGTACTTCCGTCAGTAGGAGTGTCTAGGATCCAAGGGCATGTACGGTCTCAGAATGAAAGGATATCCCCTTGGAACTGAGATGAGGCATTTCTTCAGCTGGATGGGGGTGTGGAATCTGTGGAACCCGTTGCCATTGGGGGCTGTGGTGGACCAGTCATGAGGTGTATTTAGATTAATAGGGAGAATGCAGGAGGATGAGAATTGAGAGAAAAAAAGAAAGCAGTCATGATTGACAGGTAGAGATTTGATGGGCCAAATGGCCTAATTCTGCTCCTGTTTCTTACTATCTTATGATAAATGCTCACATTGATGGGTGTTGGGAATATATAGGACCATAAGAGATAGGAGAAGAATTAGGCCATGGCTGATCTATTTTCTCTTTCAACCCCATTCTCCTGCCTTCTCCCCTTAACTTCTCATGCCCTGACTAATCTAGAACCCATCAACCTCCGCCTTAAATACACCCAGTGACTTGGCCTCCACAGCTACCTGTGGTAATGAATACCACAGTGTCACCATCCTCTGGCTAAAGGAATTCCTCCTCATCTCCATTCTAAATGGATGTCCCTCTATTCTGTACCCTCTGATCCGAGACTCTCCCACATAAGAAACATCCTCTCCACATCCACTCTGTATAGGCCTTTCAACTTTCAGTAGGTTTCAATGAGATCACCCCGGAATCATCCTCGTAAACCTCCTCGGGTCTCTCTCTAATGACAGCACATACTTTCTGAGATATGGGGCCCAAAACTGTTGACAATACTCCAAGTGAGCCCTGACTAGTGTCTTATAAAGGCTCAGCATAAGCTCCTTGCTTATATATTCTAGTCCCCTTGAAATAAATGCCAACATTGCATTTGCCTTTTTTACCACAGACTCAACCTGTAAACTAACCTTTCTGGGAATCTTGCACGAGGATTCCTAAGTCCCTCTGCACCTCTGATGTTTGAACCTTCCGCCCATTTAGATAATAGTCCGCACTACTGTTCCTTTTACCAAATGCATTATCATACATTTCGCAACACTGTATTCCATCTGCCACTTTTTTGCCCATTCTTTCAAACTGTCTAAATCCTGCTGCAATCGCATAGCTTCCTCAGCACTACCTACCCCTCCACCTATCTTTGTATCATCTGCAGACTTTGCCACAAAGCCATCAATTCCATTATCTAAATCACTGATGAACATTGTGAGAAGTAGCAGTCCCAATACTGACCCCTGAGGAACACCACTAGTCACTGGCAGCCAACCAGAAAAGGCCGCTTTTATTCCTACTCACTGCCTCCTGCCTTTCAACCATTCCGCTATGTCAAACTACTTACAATACTTCAAGTGAGGCCTCTCTAGTTTCTTACAAAGCCTCAGCATTATATCCTGGCTTTTATTTTCAGTCCTCTAGAAATGAATGCTAACATTGCATTTATCTTCCTCACCACTGATTCAACCTTCAAGATAACCTTTAGGGAATCCTGCATGAGGACTCCCAAGTCCCTTTGCACCTCGGATTTATGAATTTTCTTCTCGTTTAGAAAATGATCCTTCTACGATACTGCATGACCATACATTTCCTGGCACTGTATTCCATTAGCAATTTCTTTGCCCATTCTCCTAATCTGTCTAAATCCTTCCGTAGCCTCTCTACTTCATCAAAACTACCTGCCCCTCCACCTATTTTCAGCTCATTAGCAAATTTGGCTACAAGGTCATCAATTCTGTCATCCAAATCATGGGAAAAGAAGCAGTATCAACATCGGCCAGAGTGGAACGCCATTAGTCACTGGGAGCCAACAGAAAAATGCTCCCTTTATTCCCATTCTTATGCTTCCTGCCCATTAGCCAATTCTCTATCCATGGTAGTATCTTTCCTGTAATACCATGGGCTCTTATCTTGTTAAGCAGCCTCATGTGTGATACCCTGTCAAAGGCCTTCTGAAAATCCAAGTTCATAACATCCAACAATTTTCCTTTATCTATCCTGCTTGCTACTTACTCAAATATTTCCAACAGATTTGTTAGGCAAGATTTTACCATAAGGAAACCATGCTGACTTTGGCCTATTTTATCATGTGGCCCCAGGTCTCCTGAGACCTTATTCTTAACAATTGACTCCAGCATCTTTGCAACCACTGAGGTCAGACTAACTGGCCTAAAACTTCCTAGTTTCTGCCTCTCTCCCTTCTTGAAGAGTGGAGAGACATTTGCAATTTTGCAGTCTTCTAGAACCATGCCAGAATGTAGTGATTCTTGAAAGATCATTACTAATGCCTCCACAATCTCTTCAGCCACCTCTTTCAGAAGTCTGGGATTCTATCTTTCCAGGTGAGTTATCCACCTTCAGACCTTTCAGCTTCCCAAGCATCTTCTCTAGCAGTGGTAACTTTACATGTTCTACCCCGTGACACTTGAACTTGTGGCATACTGCTAGTGCCTTCCACAGTGAAGATAGATGCAAAATACTTATTTAGTTTGTCTGCCATTTCTTTGTCTCCCATTACTACGTCTCCAATGATAGTTTTCAGCAGTTCAAAGTCCATACTTGCCTCTCTTTTACTTTTTATATATCTGAAAAAAAAACTTTTGGTATCCTCTTTGTTAATGTTGGCTAGCTTACCTTCATATTTCATCTTTCCTCTCCTTATGGCCTTTTTAGTTGCCTTCTGTAGGTTTTAAAAAGCTTCCCAATCCTCTAGCCTCCCACTAATTTTTTCTCTATTATACAGTATGCTCTCTTTTGCTTTAATGTTGTTCTTGACTTTTCTTGTCAGCCCCAATTGGATCATCCTGCCTTAAGAATATGTCTTCTTCTGTGGGATGCATCTATCCTGCGTCTTCCAAATTTCTCCTTCAAACTCGAGTCATTGCTGTTCTGCTGTCATCCCTGCTAGTGTCCCCTTCCAAGCAACTTTGCCCAGCTGCTTTCTCATCCCTTTACTCCACTGTAATACTAATGCATCTATCTTTAGCTTCTTCCTCTCAACTTGCAGAGTAAAGTCTATCATATTATGAACACTGTCTCCTAAGGGTTCCTTTACCTTAAGCTCCCTTAAGCTGATCTAAAAACATCTTGTAGGCATTCTACAAATTCTCTCTCTTAGGATCCAGCACCAACCTGATTTTTCCAATTGACCTGCATATTAAACTCCCCCATGACTATCATAACATTGCCCTTTTGACATGCATTTTCTATCTCCCATTGTAATTTGTAGTCCACATCCTAATTCACCAATTTAAGAAGATGCGAAGTGGCTGCCTCTTCAAACTCATCTGCAGAAACAGGTTAAATTCCTTTCATTAATGTCTCTTTTTCTCCTTGTCTAGGTGGTTGGGGTTCTACTAAGGTCCTGATCTGCAACGGCACTCAGACTATGTAGTTTTTGCAGCGGACGAGTTCCTGTTCCTGGAGCTTGCTGGCTGATGGTTTTCCGACATTTTCTGACTGCTTGGAAGATGGTGCCTCTGGGGTGTGGCCCAGTGCAGCTCTGTGGACAATAGACAATAGGTGCAGAAGTAGACCATTTGGCCCATGGCTGATCTACTATCAATACCCGGTTCCTGCCTTGTCCCCATAACCCTTGATCCCCCTATCCATAAGATACCTATCTAGCTCCTTCTTGAAAGCATCTAGAGAATTGGCCTCCACTGCCTTCTGAGGCAGCGCGTTCCACACCTCCACAACTCTCTGGGAGAAGAAGTTCCTCCTCAACTCTGTCCTAAATGACCTACCCCTTATTCTTAAACCATGCCCTCTGGTACTGGACTCTCCCAGCATCTGGAACATATTTCCTGCCTCTATCCTGTCCAATCCCTTAATAATCTTATATGTCTCAATCAGATCCCCCCTCAATCACCTTAATTCCAGCGTGCACAAGCCCAGTCTCTCTAACCTCTCTGCGTAAGACAGTCCGGACATCCCAGGAATTAACCTAGTGAACCTACGCTGCACCTCCTCCACAGCCAGGATGTCCTTCCTTAACCCTGGAGATCAAAACTGCACACAATACTCCAGATGTGGTCTCACCAGGGCCCTGTACAAATGCAAAAGGATTTCCTTGCTCTTGTACTCAATTCCCTTTGTAATAAAGGCCAACATTCCATTAGCCTTCTTCACTGCCTGCTGCACTTGCTCATTCACCTTCAGAGACTGATGAACAAGTACTCCTAGATCTCCTTGTATTTCTCCCTTACCTAACTCCACACCATTCAGATAATAATCTGCCTTCCTGTTCTTTCTCCCAAAGTGAATAACCTCACACTTATTCACAATAAACGCCATCTGCCAAGTTTCTGCCCACTCACCCAGCCTATCCAAGTCACCTTGAATTCTCCTAACATCCTCATCACATGTCACACTGCCACCCAGTTTAGTATCATCAGCAAACTTGCTGATGTTATTCACAATGCCTTCCTCTAAATCATTCACGTAAATCGTAAACAGCTGTGGTCCCAATACCGAGCCCTGTGGCACCCCGCTAGTCACCACCTGCCATTCCGAGAAACACCCATTCACTGCTACCCTTTGCTTTCTATCTGCCAACCAGTTTTCTATCCATGTCAATATCCTCCCCCCAATGCCATGAGCTCTGATTTTACCCACCAATCTCCTATGTGGTACCTTATCGAATCCCTTCTGAAAGTCAAGGTACACCACATCCACTGGATCTCCCACGTCTATCTTCCTGGTTACATCCTCGAAAAACTCCAATAGGTTAGTCAAGCATGACTTGCCCTTGGTAAATCCATGCTGGCTCGGCCCAATCCTATCACTGCTATCAAGATATGCCGCTATTTCATCATTAATAATGGACTCTAGCATCTTCCCCACTACTGATGTTAGGCTAACAGGGCGATAGTTCTGACTGATTGCAGGCTGGTATTGCCAAGGGAGAAGGAACATCAGGATTTGTCTGCGGCGGATGTATGGACAGAGGTCTCTGTAGTCAAGCGGTCACACTCTCTCTCTCTCTCGCTCTGTGGGGGAGAGTTTGCTGCTGATTCTCAAGATGAAGAATCTCGGAATAAAATCCGTGCGGCTGAGTATAATATAGTAACAGTGACTGTCAGTCTACCCCTCCACTGTGAAATGGGTGCTACCTTGGTTGTTTGTCACAGAGAGAGAGAGAGAGCCTGTGGCATGTCAAACTGTGGGGTAAACAATTGCTTTTATTGATGCAGATCATGGTCTCTCTTTGGGTACTTTGCTGTTGCTTGGTGAGTGGTAGGCGTTGACGCTTTTTGCTGAAACAGGCGGGGTGAAGTTGATGTATTGATGCTTGCTGCTGCCTGCACGGAGGGAGTGGGAGAGAAGGCTTTGGAGGATTCTACATCTTCTGATCATATGTCATTTCTTTCTAAGGGCTTGATTTCATTTTTTCCCAAGACAGCCACCCCACACACACACCCTCTGCCTACCTTTCGATACAACGTGCATCCTTGGAATGGTGGAACTGGTTGGAAACCTCCGCATCTCTATGGGGCAGCGCAGTGGCATGGTGGTTGGTGCCAGCGATCAGCAGTTGAGGTTCATTTCCCTCCACTGTCTGTTAGGAGCTTGATCGTTCTCCCTGTGACCCCATGGGTTTCCTCTGGGTGCTCCAGTTTCCTCCCACATTCCAAAAAAATATACGGGTTAGGGTTAGTAAGCTGTGCTCGTGGCTTCTTGGCGTCGGTAGCATGGTGACACTTGTGGGCTGCCCCCAGTGCATATTCAGATTGTGTTGGTTGCTGCCACAAACAACATATTATTTAGATTAGATTATGAGGACACGCAGTCCTCTTTTATTGTCATTTAGTAATGCATGCATTAAGAAATTATACAATGTTCCTCCGGTGTGATATCACAGAAACACAAGACAGACCAAGACTGAAAAACTGACAAAAACCACATAATTATAACATATAGTTATAACAGTGCAAGCAATACCATAACTTGATGAAGAACAGGCCACGGGCACCGTAAAAAAAAGTCCAAAGTCTCTCGAAAGTCCCATGATCTCACGCAGACAGGAGAAGGATGAAAACTCTCCCTGCCATGCTTCCAGTGCCGCAAACTTGCTGATGCAGCATCCTGGAAGCACCCGACCACAGTCCAACTCTGAGTCGTCCGAAAACTTCGAGCCTCCAACCAGCCCTCCGACACCGAGCACCATCTCTGCCGAGCGCTTCGACCCCAGCCCCGGTGCCAGCAGCAGGCAAAGCCGAGGATTTGGGGCCTACCCTTCGGAGATTCTCGATCGCACAGTAGCAGCGGCAGTGAACCGGGCATTTCAGAAATTTCTCCAGATGTTCCTCCGTGCTTCTTACATCTGTCTCCATCAAATCAGAATTGTGCATGGCCCCCTATTTAACAAATACGATATCATTTCACCGGAGAGGCCGTGTGCACTGCGTCACGCCGCCATCTTCCCCTCCCGCCTTCTATTAACTGTATGTTTTCATGGACACTGGAGAATAATTTAATCTTTTATCTTTAAATAAGTTAGCACAGGCAGATGGGCAATGTGGCTTCCTTGTACTGCCTCATTTGACACACCAAGGGCTTTTCTAACTCTATCTTATTGTCCATCCTCAAATTCTATAGCCCCCTCCAGTTGTGGTGCATGAGTAGATCTGCAAGACCCCATCCTAAACATCCTCACCTCTCAATGAAGCTCCTTCAATTCCACCACTGCGACCAAGTTTCCAGTCACATGTCCCATCCTGATCGTTTTGTGATTGGGCCAATCATCCTTCAGTGAAGTGCCTGGGGAGGTTTTCGCCAAAAGCCCCGCATCAATGAAGTCTAAAGTTTCTGTAAGTACGTGATCACGTACTGCCGTGGACAGTGCAACTCTGACCCAGCAACTGAAAGATCCCAATGTTTCCCCATCTGGCTCTAGCGAAAGGAGGTAATGACCAAAATAAAAAGCCCAAGTGGTTTAAGCTGATGCTCAAACAGGGTGGACGTGGAGAGTATGTTTCCTATAGTGGGGGAGTATAGGACCATAAGTATAATTCATTTCACCAGATGGTGGTAAATCTGTAGAATTCATTACCAGTGACGGGTGGTGAGGCCAAGTCAATGAATGTATTTAAAACAGAGATTGGTAAGTTCTTGATTAGTAAGGGTGTCAAAGGTGATGGGGAGGAGTCAAGAGAATGGGATTGAGACGGAAAATAAATCAGCCATGAATGACTGGCTGAGCAGCCTCGATGGGCCAAATGGCTTAATTCTGCTCCTACGTCTTATGGTCAGAAGTTCTTTGACAAGGTGCCGTTTATGAGGCTGCTTAACAAGGTAAGAGCCCATAATATTACAGGAAAGATACTAGCATGGATAGAAGATTGGCTGACTGGCAGGAGGCAAAGAGAAGGAACAAAGGGGGCCTTTATAAAAGAATTGGCTGCCGGTGACTAGTGGTGTTTCGCAGAGTTCACTGTTGGGACTGCTTCTTTTCACATTATATGTCAATGATTTGGATAACGGGATTGATGGCTTTGTGGCTACGTTTGCAGATGGTATGAAGATAGGTGGAGGAGCAGGCAGTGTTGAGGAAGCAGGGAGTCTTCAGAGGACTAGACAGATTGAAAGAATGGGCAAAGAAGTGGCAGATGGAATATAGTGTAGGGAAGTGTGTGTTCATGAACTTTGGTAGAAAGAATAAAGTTGTAGACTGTTTTCTAAATGGGGAGAAAATTCAAAAATCAGAAGTGCAAAGGAACTTGGAAGTATTTGTGCAAGATTCCCTAAAGGTTCATTTGCAGATTGAGTTGGTGGTAAAGGCGGCAAATGCAATGTTAGCATTCATTTCTGGAAAGCTAGAATATAAAGGCAAGGATGTAATGCTGGGGCTTTATAAGTCATTGGTCAGACCACATTTGAAGTATTGTGAATGGTTATGGGCCCCTTATCTAAGAAAAGATGTGCTATAACTGGAGTGGATCCAGAAAAGGTTCGCGTGAATGATTTCAGGTATGAAAGTGTTGATAGCTCTGAGCGTGGACTTGCTGGAGTTCAGTAGAATGTGCAGAGGATGCATCTTATAGTGGGGGAGTTTAGGACCAGAGGGGACAATCTCAGAATAGCAGGACATCCATTTAGAACAGAGATGAGGAGGAATTTCTTTGGCCAGAGTGTGGTGAATCTGTGGAATTCATTGCCACAGACAGCTGTGGTGGCCAAGTCATTGGATATGTTTAAAGCGGAGGTTGATAGGTTTTTGATTAGTAAGAGTGTCAAAGGTTACAGGGAGAAGGCAGGAGAATGAGATTGAGAGGAATAATAAATCAGTTATGAGGGATTGGCAGAGCAGAGGCAATGGGCCAAATGCCCTGCTTCTGGTCCTATGTCTTATGGGTGAAGGGCCTGTTTCTGTGCGATATATGACTCAGATACTTACCCAGATCCCTTTTCAATCTGCTCCTACTCTATCCCTGACAGTGAGTTCCAGCCTCTAAACATTCACAGGGTGGAAAAAAGTAACTGAACAGGTTCAGTCTTCTTGTAAAGTGGTTAATGGTCCACTCCCTGGATCTACTTACTTCAGCGAACTGGTTTAATAAATACTGTGGCTGCGAAGATTACTTGCATCAAGAGCTTCACTGGGGAGTTGGGTTGGACTGATGAAGCAATGCCCCTGTGCACTCCAGCCGCAGTAATTAATGCAATCTCGTCCGATCGATATGTCGTTTTACGCCTGGCTGTTAATTGTGTAGCTTAAACTTCCTGGCACAACTGGTTCTCAGCTGAAATGAGTTGTTCGGTGGAATGTGTGGGTTTACAGTTTGGTGACCGGGATGCCGTGGGACTGTCACAGTGCCCAGCGGAAGTTGAACAGCACGAACATCATAGCATCCTTGTAATGCAAAACACTCCACACCAGCTTCAATACATTCCGAATTAATTGGTTTTGACAAAACGTAATATTTTATTTAATGCTTCAAATGCACAAAATTAACAGAAATTTGACTTCTGTGGACAAAATACAGCCTAATGCAAAATGGTGAGGGGTGTAGTAAATTGTGGTAAACTTTTCTCCTGAATAGAGGTATTTATAACAAAATACCTCCTCACACCACCCTCAGAGTGAAGAAGTTCCCCCTCCGGCCCCTTAAATATTCCACCTTTCCCCCTAGAATATGACCTCGAGTTCTAGTTTCACTAAACTTCGGGGGAAAAAGGCTGCTTGCTATCTATACCCCTCATCATTTTGAACACCTCTATCAATCCTCCCCTCATTCCCCTGCACTCTAGGGAATAAAGTCTGAATCTCTTCAACGTTCCCCTATAACTCAGTCCCACAAATCCCGGCAACATTCTTGTAAATTTTCTCTGTACTCTTTCAATCTTATTGATATCTTCCCTGCGGATAGACGTCCAAACTGCACACAATGTTCCAAATTTGGCCTCACCGACACTTTATACAACTTCTACACAACATCCAAAATTCTCCAGTGAATGCCCTGATTTATGAAGGCCAACATGCCTCGATTTATGAAGGCCAACATGCCTCTCTACCTATGATGCTGCTTTCAAGGAATTATGGATCTAAATTCCCAGGTCCCTGTGTTCTACCACTCCTCTGTGCCCAGCCATTCATCGTGCCAGTGTTCTGCCCTACATTCTGGAGTGATCAGGACTCACCTGACGGATGATGTTGGGATTGCAAAGAGGTCACGGAGAAGAGTGGTTTTAGAGTCCCTCAGTGACCTTGAATGATTGAAGAACAGCAGACGGTCTGAGGGCATTCCAGGTGTAAATGTGCAAGTCACCTGTGTGAGAAAAATTAACTCCTCTAATCTGGCATGTCCATCGGCAGATCTTCCAAACTATTGGACGTTATTAATGCCCCATCACATTTTTCTTTAGTATTACACAGTAAAGCAATAACTTTTATTTATTTGTTTTAAGATCTAATATATTCAATTTAGATTTAATATATTTTTAATTAATCTACCACCTGCCAGGGTTGCTGGGACAGGCAAGTTAAAGCTCATTTTTATTGTCATTCAACCATACACATGTATACAGCTAAACGAAAGAATGATCCTCAAAACCTCTACATAAATCACATACAGCACATAAAATATCAACACAATAATATTAACAGATAATAAAATATCCTGATTACAAATTGACATAAATTGTATATACAACATATAGTTAAATATAATGCTACCAGCTCCATCAAAGATAATGTGTATTGGCTGATAGTAGGCCGTTTGGAAGGCTCAAAGACTGGAAGAAGAAACTGTTCCCCAGCCTAACGACCCTTGTTCTTATCCGTGGATCTTCTACCTGACGTAAGGAGGATAAAGAGATTGTGTATCAGATAGGAGGGGTTATTGACAATGTTGAGGGCTCTGTGAAGGCAGTACTTCTGGTATATGCCCTAGATGGAGGGTGACAGAGAACCTGAAGATTCCCTCAGCTTTCATCACAATCAGATACGTTAGGGACATTTAAGAGACATTTAGGTAGGCACATGGTTGAAAGAAAAACGGTGAACTATGTGAGAAGGAAGGGTTAGAATGACCTTAGAGTAGGACATAAGGTCATAAGACATAGGAGCAGAATTAGGCCTTTCAGCCCATCGAGTCTACTGCACTATTCCATCATGACTGATTAATTATCCCTCTCAACCACATATTCCTGCCTTCTTCCCAATACCTCTTGACACTCTTAGTAATCAAGAACTTATCAATCCTTGCTTTAAGTATACCCAATGACTTGGCCCCCACAGCCGTCTGTTGCAATGAATTCCACAGATTCACCACCATCTGGCTAAAGAAAGTCCTCCTCATCTCTGTTCTAAATGCATGCCCCTCTATTCTGAGGCTGTACCCTCTGATCCTAGACTCCTTCACTATGAGAAAGAACCTCTCTACCTCCACTCGATCTAGGCCTTTCAATATTCGATATACAGTATTTTAATAAGATCCCCCTTCATTCTTCCATTTCTTCATGGATGCAATGAAGTCATAGTGCACTACAGCAGAGACAGAGGCTATTCGGCCCATCTAATCTATGCTGAAACATATGCCACAGATGGCTGTGGAGGCCAAGTCACTGTGTAAATTTAAGGCAAGGGGTGATAGGTCCTTAATTAGTAAGAACATCAAATACTGCAGGAAGAAGGCAGAAGAATAGTGCTGAGAGGCATAATAAATCAGCCTTAATTGATTGGCGGAGCAGACTCGATGGGCCAAGTGGCCAAATTCTGCTCATACGTTTCATGGTCTTGTGGTTACTGAGATAGAGAGGATAGATAATTGTTATCAGAAATCAGAGTATTTCAAATTGTGCCACGACATAGAAAAAGAACTATTTACCCAGGAGCACAGCACTCAGCTATATTCATTACATCTAATATTAATTTAGACCAGTGTTTATCATCTTATTTTTTAACTTCTGGCACTGGGTGTGTGCAGGGAACAGTAAACACATTAAAAATAATTGCAGGAGTGTTTCATCTTATTACAGTTAATGGAATCAAGCAGGACTCAGTAAGGAGGTGGTGTTCCACCAGGACTTGCAGAGCAGAAAAAAAATAATAAAAAATATAATTTCAAACATAAACAGAAAATGAGCAAATGCAAATACCCAATAAAACTTGGAGAATTCGATGACCAAAGAAAATGCAGAATTTCGGCACCTCGTTCACCTGACGAGGCGTGCTGTACCCTTTCAATTGCCTGTGAGCAAGGTTCCCACACTCATCTTAAACTCACCGGGACCCAGTTCCCACACTCATTATAAACTCACAGGGACCCAGTTCCCACACTCATTATAAACTCACAGGGACCCAGTTCCCACACTCATTATAAACTCACAGGGAACAAGATCCCACACTCACGTTAAACTCACAGGGACCAAGATCCCACACTCACGTTAAACTCACTGGGCCCCTGCCCCCAAGCTCATTAGGAGCCGGTTCACACACTCATTATAAACTCACAGGGACCTAGCTGGCACACTCACGTTAAACTCACTGGGACCCTGTTCGCACACTCACTTTATATTCACTGGGAACTGGTTTTCACACTCACTGTAAACGCAGCAGGACTCAGTTCCCTCACTCACTGCAACCCGAGTTCCCACACCAACTTGAACTTGAAACTCACCGGAACCGGGTTCAAACACTCATTTTTAACTCACTTGGACTAAGCTCCCACACTCACTTTGAACTCACTGGGACCCGGTTCCCACACTCACTTTAAATTACTGGGATCCCGCTCAAAACTCACTGAGAACTGCTTCTCACACACCCTATAAAATCGCTGGGATTCCCCCGTTCCCACACTCACTATAATCGCATTGTGATCCCACATCCCACGCTCACCTTAAACTCTCTGGGACACTGTTCCCACGATCCCTTTAAACTCAACAGTATGCCATTTCCCACACGCACTTTAAAGTCACGAGGAAATGATTCCCCCACGTTATTTAAACTTACTCGGACCTTGTTCCAAAAATCACGTTAAATCACGCTGCTCCCACACTCACTTTAAACTCACTGGGACCCGGTTTCCACAGTCACTGTAAACCCATTGGGACCCTGTTCCCACACTCGCTTCAAACCCATTGGGAGCCTGTTCCCACACTCACTTTAAACTCACAGGGACCCTGTTCCCACACTCACTTTAAATCAATTGGGAGCCTGTTCCCACACTCACTTTAAACTCACAGGGACCCTGTTCCCACACTCACTTTAAATCCATTGGGAGCCTGTTCCCACACTCACTTTAAATTCACAGGGACCCTGTTCCCACACTCACTTTAAATCCATTGGGAGCCTGTTCCCACACTCACTTTAAACTCACAGGGACCTTGTTCCCACACTCACTTCAAACCCATTGGGACCCTGTTCCCACACTCACTTTAAACCTATTGGGACCCTGTTCCCACACTCACTTTAAACCCATTGGGACCCTGTTCCCACACTCACTGTAAACCCACTGGGAGTCTGTTCCCACAGTCACTGTAAACCCATTCGGACCCTGTTCCCACACTCACTTTAAACTCACTGAGACGTGGATCCCACACTCACTTTAATCTTAAAGGTATCCAAATCCCAACACTCACTGTATACTCACTGAGACGCAGTCTCCAAACTCCCTTTAAAACGGGGAACCCGTTTCAACACTCATTTTGAAATTACTGGGATTCTGTTCCCACACTCACTCTAAAATCACCAGGATCCCATCGGAACACTTACCTTAAACTCACTGGACCCTGTTCTCACACTCACATTAAACTCAACGGGAATCCAACTCTAACACTCATTTTATATTCACTGGGTCTTTGTTCCCACAATCACTTTATACTCACTGGGTCCTTGTTCCCAAACTCACTGGGATCCCAGCTTCCACACGCGCTTTACACTTACTGAATCCCAGTTCCCACACTCACATTAAAATCACTGGGTCCTGGTTCCCACACACACTTTAAACTCACTGCACAGGAATTCCACACTACTTTTAAACTAACAAGTACTCTGTTTCCACACTCACTATAAACTAACTGGGACACTTGTGTTTTTGAAATTCATTGCGACTGGTTTCCCACACTCACTGAGAACCGGTTCGCGAACTCCCGTTAAACTCACCGCGATCCTGTTCCAATACTCACTTTAACTCACTGAGAACCCGTTCCAACACTCACTCTAAATTCACTGGGACCCTGTTTCCACACTCCCTTCAAACTCACTGCGACCGGGTTTCCAAATTCTCTCTGCACACACTGAAACCGTTTCGCAAACTCACTTTAAACTCACTAGGACCCAGTTCCCACACTCATTTTTAAATCACTGGGATTCCAGTTCCCCACACTCACTATAAACGGACTGGTAACTGCTTCACACGTCTACTGGGACCTGGTTCCCACACTCACTTTAAAATAATTGGGACCCTGTCCCGACACTCACTTAAGACTCATTAGGGACCCTGTTCCTAAACTCACGGGGATCCCGTTTCTGTTAAGACTCAATTTAAACTCACTGGGAGCTGGTTGTCACAGACACTGTAAACTCAAATGAACCCTTTTCCCACATTCACTCACGGGGACTGATTTTCTCACAATCACTTTGAACACCTGTCACCCTGTTCCCGCACTCACTTTAAACACAGCGGGACTGGGTTCCTTTAACTTCAATAGAACGCGGTTCCCACACTACTTTTAATCTAAAAAGGACCTTGTTTCCACGCTCACTTCAAACCAACTGGTCCCACATTCCCTTTAAAATCACTGTAACCGGCTTCCCACACTTACTGTAAACAAACTGAGAAAAGGTTCGCGAACTCACTAAAAACACATTGGGACCCTGTTCCCACAACACTTTAAACTCACTGGGTCCTTGTTCCCGTGCTCACTTTAAACGTACTGGTTTCTCATATTGAATTTATGCTCTCCGGGACCGGTTCCCACAATCTCTTTAAACACACTGGGACCAAGTTCCGACACTCATTTTAACATCACGGGGTTCCCATTCCAACACTCACATTAAACTCGCTGGAATCCCGTCCCCACACTCACTGGGATCCAGTTCCCACACTCACTTTAACCTTACTGAGTCCCAGTTAACCAGACTCACGTTAAAATCACTGTGACGCGGTTCCCACCCACATTTTAAATTCACTGGGACCCTGCACCCAGACTCACGAGAATCTCACTGTGACCAGGTTCCCACACTCGCTTTAAACACAGCGGGACCTGGTTCCCAATCCCACTTTAAACTCACTGGCACTCTGTTCCCACACACACTGTAAATTCACTGGGACCCTGCACCCAGACTCACGAGAATCTCACTGTGACCAGGTTCCCACACTCGCTTTAAACACAGCGGGACCTGGTTCCCAATCCCACTTTAAACTCACTGGCACTCTGTATCCACGCACCCCTTAAATTCACTGGGAACTGGATCCCACACTCACGTTAAACTCACGGGAACTTGGTTCCCACACTCATTTTAAACGCATTGGCACCCTGTTCAGAAACTCACTTTTAACTCGCTAAGACCCGGTTCCCACACTCACTTTAAACTCACTAGGTACCTGTCCCAAACTCACTCTAAACTCACTGGGACCACAGATCCCATGCTCATCTTAAACTCATTGGGACCCTGTCCCCACACTTGGACCAGGTGTCGGCTAACACGGCGTTCCCGTTCCAACACTCACGTTAAAATCGCTGGGGACTGGTTCCCACACTCACTGGGACCCAGTTCCCACACTCACTTTAAGCTTACCAAGTCCTAGTTCCCACACTCGCGTTAAAAATCACCAGGTTTCCACACTCACTTTAAATTCACAGCACGCGCTTCCCACACCTACTTTAAACTCACCGGGACCCTGCACCCAGACTCACTTTAATCTCACTGGGACCCACTTCCCACACCCACTTAAAACTCACTGTGACCGATTTGCTCACAATCACTTTGAACTCACGGGGATCCCGTTACAGGACTCACTTTAAACTCGCAGGGAACTGGTTCCCACATTCACTGCAAAGTCACTGCGATCCAAGTTCCCACACTCGCTTTACCCTTACTGAGTCCCAGTTCTCACACGCTCATCAAAATCACTGGGGCACTGTTCCCACATTCCCTTTAAACTCATTCCAACCGGCTTCCCACGCTCACTTTAAAATCACTGGGAACCGGTTCGCAAACCCCCTCTAAACCCACTGCGATTCCGTTCCAACACTCACTTTAAACTCATTGGGACCCCATTTCAACAGTCACTTTAAACTTGACTGTTGACTGTGTGGGAACTGGGACCCTGTTCCCACACTCACTGTAAACTGAATGCGATCCCAGTTCCCACACTCACTTTGAAATCACCAGAATCCCGTTCCAACACTTACTTTAAACTCACAGGGACCCTGTTCCCAGACTCACGTTAATCTCACTTTCACTCCCTTTACCCAGTTCACACACTCCCTTTAGACGCACACAGACCCACTCCCACACCCACTTTAAACTCATCGGGACGATTTTTTCACAACCGCTTTAAACTCACTGCCACCGATTCCCACACCCCCTTTAAACACACCGGGAACCGGTTTACAAACTCACCGGGATCCAAATTCCTACACTCATTTTACACTCACTGGAACGTGGTTCTGAACTTTCCTTTAAACTCACAGCGATCCCGTTCCAACACTCACTTTAAACTCATTGGTAACCCGTTCCAACAATCATTTCAAACTTACTGGGATCCAGTTCCCTCACTAACTTTACAATCACTGGGATTCCAGCTCCCACACTCACTATAAACGCACTGGAAACTGGTTCACACAGTGACTTTAAACTCAGTGGGATCCTCTTCCCACACTCACTTTAAACTCACCGGGACTCTGTTCCCACACTCACTTTAACCTTACAGAGTCCCAGTTACCACTCACTTGAAACACAGTGGGACCTGGTTCCCAATCCCACTTTAAACTCACTGGCACTCTGTTCCCACACACACTGTAAATTCACTGGGAACTGGATCCCACACTCACTTTAAACTCTCTGGGAACTACCCACAATCACAAAAAATACACTGGTAACCAGTTCATTAACTCACTGGGATCCCAGACTCCCTTTAAACTCTGTGGGATCCTTGCTCCCACAGTCACTTTAAATTCACAGAGAACTCTTTTCCACTCTCACTTTCAACTCCCTGGAAACCCACTTCCCACATTCACTTAAAACGCACATGGACCAAGTTGCAACACTCACTTTAAACTCAGTGGAACCACTGACCCCATAATCTCTTAAAAGCACTGGGACCCTGTTTCCACACAAAGGCACTGGGACCCTGCTTCCACACAAACACACTGCCACCGCTGTTTCAACACCCTTTTTAAACTCACTTGGAGCCGGTTCCCACGAAGCCATTAAGCTCACAGGGGCCTGGGTCCCACATTCACTGGGAACTGGTTCGCACACTCATTTGAAACTCACTGGGACCCTGTTCCCACACTCACATTAAACTCAGTAGCATCCCATTCCTACACTCACTTTCAACTCACTGGGAACTGGTGTTACCTCAATCCCTTTGGACGCACTGCGACGACTGTTCTAACACTCACTTTAAACTCACCTGGAGCCGGTTCCTACAAAACCATTAAGCTCCCAGGGACACTGTTCCCACACTCACTGGAAACTAGTTCCCACACGCCAGTTAAACTCACTGGGACCCTGTTCCCACTGTCACTTTTAAACTCACTGGGACCCTGTTCCGACATACTTTAAACTCACTGCGGTCACTGTTCCAACACACAGCTTAAACTCACTTGGAGCCGGTTCCCACAAGCCATTAAACTCACAGGTTTCAACATTCACTTTAAACTCACTGGGACCCTGTTCCGACACTCAGCAGGACCGGATTTCCACACTCTCGTTAAGCTCACTGAGACCAGGTTCCAATACTCACTTTAACCTGACAGGGTTCCCATTTCAACACTCACTTTAAACTCACTGGGAACTGGTTCCCACACTCACTGTAAACTCACTGGAATCCCTGTTTCCATATTTATTTCAAATTTACCTAGTCCCAGTTCCCACACTCACATTAAAATCACTGGGATCATGCTCCCACACTCCCTTCAAACTCGCTGCGACCAGGTTCCCACACTCAATTGAACCTCACTGGGATCCAATCTCCCACACTCACATTATACTCACTGAAGACGGTAGCCAAGTTCCCTTTAGATTCACTGGGATCTAGTTTCAACGCTCACTTTAAACTCACTGGGACCCGGTTCTCACACCTACTTTACATTCACGGAGATCCCGATACAACACTCACTTTAAGCTCACTGGCAGCTGGTTCCCACATTCACTTAAAACTCTCTGAGACCCTGATTCCACACTCACTTTAATCTCACTGTGTGACCCTGTTCTCATAGTTAAAATTCACTAGGACCCAATTCCCACAATCACTTTAATCTCACGGGGATCCCGTTAGAAAATTCACTTTAAACTTGCTGGGACCCTGTCCCCACACTCACTGTAAAGTCATTGGGATCCCAGTGCCCACATTCACGTTAAACTTAGAGTCCCAGTTCCCAAACTTATTTTAAAATCATTGGGATCCCAGTTGTCACACTCACTTTAAACTCATTGGTACCCAGTTCCCACACTCGCTTTCAACTCACTGGGAACTGGTTTCCACAATCACCTTAAACTTCACTGGAACCACTGTTCCCACAATCCCTTTAAACACACTGCAAACACTGTTCCAGCACTCACTTGGGGCCAGTTCCCACAAGCCATGAAGCTCACAGGGACACTGTTCCCACACGCTCATTAAACTCACTGGGAACTGGTTCCCACAGACACTTTAATCTTAGTGGCATCCTGTTCCCACACTTACTTGAAAGTCACCAGGACTGGGTTCCCAAACTCACTTTAAACTCACTGGGACCCTGTTCCCACACTCACTTTAAACTCACTGGGTCCCAGTTCCTACACTAACTTTAATCTCACTGTGACTCTGTTCTCATACCCAGTTAAAAAATCACTGCGACCGCTGTTCCCACACTCACTTTAAACATACTGAGTCCTAGTTCCCAAAGTCATCTGAAATTCACAGGGTTCCCATTCCAACAGTCACATTAAAATCACTGGGAACTGGTTCTCACACACACTGTAAATTCACTGGGATCCCGTTCCCACACTCACTTTAATCTCACTGGGGTTCCATTCCCACACTCACTTTAATCTCACTGGGGTTCCATTCCCACACTCACTTTAATCTCATGGGGTTCCATTCCCACACTCACTTTAATCTCACTGGGGTTCCGTTCACACACTCACTTTAATCTCACTGGGGTTCCGTTCACACACTCACTTTAATCTCACTGGGGTTCCGTTCCCACACTCACTTTAATCTCACTGGGGTTCCGTTCACACACTCACTTTAATCTCACTGGGGTTCCATTCCCACACTCACTTTAATCTCACTGGGGTTCCATTCCCACACTCACTTTAATCTCACTGGGGTTCCATTCCCACACTCACTTTAATCTCACTGGGGTTCCATTCCCACACTCACTTTAATCTCACTGGGGTTCCATTCCCACACTCACTTTAATCTCACTGGGGTTCCGTTCACACACTCACTTTAATCTCACTGGGGTTCCATTCCCACACTCATTTTAATCTCATGGGGTTCCATTCCCACACTCACTTTAATCTCACTGGGGGTCCGTTCACACACTCACTTTAATCTCACTGGGGTTCCGTTCACACACTCACTTTAAACTCACTGGGGTTCCATTCCCTACTCACTTTAAACTTAGTCCCAGTTCCCAAACTCATTTTAAAATCACTAGGATCCCATTCTCACACTCACTTTAAAATCATTGGTACCCAGTTCCCACACGCACATGAAACCCCATAGCATCCTGTTCCTACACTCACCTGAAAGTCACTGGGTACTGGTACACACTCATGTTATACTTACTGCGACCCTGGTCCCACATTCACAGTTATCTCACTGGGGACCCGTTCACAGGCTCACTTTAAACTCACTGGAGTCCCGTTCACACACTAACTTTAAACTCACTGGAGTCCCGTTCACACACAAACTTTAAACTCACTGGGGACCCGTTCCCAGGCCCACTTTAAACTCACTGGGGTCCTGTTCACACACTCACTTTAAACTCACTGGGGTCCCGTTCACACACTCCATTTAATCTCACTGGGTCCCGTTCACACACTCACTTTAAACTCATTAGGGTTTCGTTCCCACACTCACTTTAAACTCATTGGGGTCCCATTCCCACACTCACTTTAATCTCACTGGGGTTCCGTTCACACACTCACTTTGAACACACTGGGGTTCCGTTCCCACACTCACTTTAAACTCACTGGGGTTCCATTTACACACTCACTTTAAACTGACTGGGGTCCCGTTCACACACTCACTTTAAACTCACTGGGGTTCCATTCATACACTCATTTTAAACTCACTGGGGTTCCGTTCACACACTCACTTTAAACTCACTGGGGTTCCGTTCACACACTCACTTTGAACACACTGGGGTTCTGTTCACACACTCACTTTAAACTCACTGGGGTTCCGTTCCCACACTCACTTTAAACTCACTGGGGTTCCGTTCCCACACACACTTTAAACTCACTGGGGTCCCGTTCACACACTCACTTTAAACTGACTGGGGTCCCGTTCACACACTCACTGGGGTTCAGTTCCCACACTCACTTTAAACACACTGGGGTTCCGTTCCCACACTCACTTTAAACTCACTGGGGTCCCATTCACACACTCACTTTAAACTCACTGGGGTTCCGTTCACATACTCACTTTAAACTCACTGGGTTTCCATTCCCACACTCACTTTAATCTCACTGGGGTTCCGTTCACACACAAACTTTAAACTCATGGGGTTCCGTTCATACACTCACTTTAAACTCACTGGGGTTCTGTTCACACACTCACTTTGAACACACTGGGGTTCCGTTCACACACTCACTTTAAACCCACTGGGGTTCCGTTCCCACACTCACTTTAAACTGACTGGGGTCCCGTTCCCACACAAATTTTAAACTCACTGGGGTTCCGTTCCCACACAATCTTTAAACTCACTGGGGTCCCGTTCACACACTCACTTTAAACTCACTGGGGTCCCGTTCCCACACAAATTTTAAACTCACTGGGGTTCCGTTCCCACACTCACTTTAAACTCACTGGGGTCCCATTCACACACTCACTTTAAACTCACTGGGGTTCCGTTCACACACTCACTTTAAACTCACTGAGGTCCCGTTCACACACTCACTTTAAACTCACTGGGGTCCCGTTCTCACACTCACTTTAAACTCACTGGGGTTCCGTTCACACACTCACTTTAAACTCACTGGGGTTCCGTTTACACACTCACTTTGAACACACTGGGGTTCCGTTCACACACTCACTTTAAACTCACTGGGGTTCCGTTCCCACACTCACTTTAAACTCACTGGGGTTCTGTTCCCACACTCACTTTAAACTCACTGGGGTCCCGTTCACACACTCACTTTAAACTCACTGGGGTTGCGTTCTCACACTTACCTTAAACTCACTGGGGTTTATGTTCCTGTTAGGTTGCAAGGAAAGGTTAAAAGAATGAGAGAGCCATGGTTTTCAAGGGATATTGGAAACTTGGTTTGGAAAAGGAGAGATATCTACGGTAAATATAGGCAGCATGGAGTAAATGAGGTGCTCAAGGAATATAAAGAATGCAAAATGAATCTTAAGAAAGAAATTAGAACAGCTAAAAGAAGATACGAGGTCGCTTTGGCAAGTAAGGTGAAAATAAATCCAAAGGGTTTCTACAGTTATATTAACAGCAAAAGGATAGTGAGGGATAAAATTGATCCCTTAGAGAATCGGAGTGAACAGCTGTGTGTGGAGCTAAAAGAGACGGGGGAAATTTTGAACAATTTCTTTTCTTCGGTATTCACTAAGGAGAAGGATATGGAATTGTGTAAGGTAAGGGAAACAAGTAAGGAAGTTATTGAAACTATGATGATTAAAGAAGAGGAAGTACTGGCGCTTTTAAGGAATATAAAAGTGGATAGGTCTTCGGTCCTGACAGGATATTCCCTAGGACCTTGAGGGAAGTTAGTGTAGAAATAGCAGGGGCTTTCACAGAAATGTTTCAAATGTCATTAAAAATGGGGATGGTGCCAGAGGATTGGCGTATTGCTCATGTTGTTCCATTGTTTAAAAAAGGTTCTAAGGATAAACCTAGCAATTATCGGCCTGTAAGTTTGACGTCAGTGGTGGGTAAATTCATGGAAAGTATTCTCAGAGATGGTATATATAATTATCTGGATAGACAGGGTCTGATTAGGAACAGTCAACATGGATTTGTGCATGGAAGGTCATGTTTGACAAATCGTATTGAACTTTTTGAAGAGGTTACTAGGAAAGTTGATGAGGGTAGAGCAGTGGATGTTGTCTTTCTGGACTTCAGTAAGGCCTTTGACAAGGTTCCTAACGGAAGGTTAGTTAGGAAGGTCCAATTGTTAGGTATTAATATTGAAGTAGTAAAATGGATTCAACAGTGGCTGGATGGGAGATGCCAGAGAGTAGTGGTGGATAACTGTTTGTCAGGTTGGAGGCCGGTGACTAGTGGTGTGCCTCAGGATCTGTATTGGGTCCATTGTTGTTTGTGATATACATTAATGATCTGGATGATGGGGTGGTAAATTGGATTAGTAAGTATGCAGATGATACTAAGATAGGTGGCATTGTGGATAGTGAAGTAGGTTTTCAAAGCTTGTCAGAGATTTAGGCCAGAGTGGGCTGAAAGATGGCAGATGGAGTTTAATGCTAAGTGTGAGGTGCTACATTTTGGTAGGACTAATCAAAATAGGACATACATGGTAAATGGTAGGGCATTGAAGAATGTACTAGAACAGAGGGATCTAGGAATAATGGTGCATAGTTCCCCGAAGGTGGAATCTCATGTGGATAGGGTGGTGAAGAAAGCTTTTGATATGCTGGCCTTTATAAATCAGAGCATTGAGTATAGGAGTTGGGATGTAATGTTAAAATTGTACAAGGCATTGGTAAGGCCAAATTTGGAGTATTGTGTATAGTTCTGGTCACCGAATTATATGAAAGATGTCAACAAAACAGAGAGAGTACAGAGAAGATTTATTAGAATGTTGCCTGAGTTTCAGCACCTAAGTTACAGAGAAATATTGAACAAGTTAGGTCTTTATTCTTTGGAGCGTAGAAGGTTGAGGGGGGGATTTGATAGAGGCATTTAAAATTATGAAGGGAATAGATAGAGTTGACGTGGATAGGCTTTTTCCATTGAGAGTGGGGAGATTCAAACAAGAGGGCATGAGGTGAGAGTTAGGAGGCAAAAGTTTAGGGGTAACACGAGGGGAACTTCTTTACTCAGAGAGTGGTGGCTGTGTGGAACGAGTTTCTGGTAGAAGTGGTGGAGGCAGGTTCGATATTGTCATTTAAGGAAAAATTGGAAAGGTATATGGACAGGAGAGGAATGGAGGGCTATGGGCTGAGCGCAGGTCGGTGGGACTAGCTGAGAGTAATGCGTTTGGCATGGACTAGAAGGGGGCGAGATGGCCTGCTTCCGTGCTGTAATTGTATTATGGTTATATGGGATCCGTTCCCACTCTCACTTTAAAGTCACTCGGGTTCCGTTCCCACACTCACTGTAAACTCACTGTGGTTCCGTTCACACACTCACTGTAAACTCACTGAAACCGCAGATCACACATTCCCTTTAAGCTCACTGGGACCCTATTCCCATGCTCCAACAGTCAGTAAAGATTCGGTTTCTGTGTTCCCTTTAAGCAGTTATCACCCCTCCCTAACTCTGTAACCAATTAAGACCATAAGACGTAGGAGAAGAAATAGGCCATTCAGTCCATCATGTCTGCCCCACCATTCATTATCCCTCTCAACTGCATTGTCCGGCCTTGTTCCCGAAACATTTAGGGGAGGTCTCCGGGGTAAGTCTTTTACACAGAAAATGGCAGTTGCCTGAAACACACTGCTGGATGTGATAGTAGAGGCAGATCTATTGGGTGCATTTAATGGAATCTTATATAGTCACATTGATGATAGAAAAATGGAGGGCTATGTGGGAAGGAAGAGTTAGAGTTACAAAATACACATGGACTAAGATGTTAACTGTCCTGTGCTATCACCAGTGGGATCAACAGTTGATCTGCCACCTGTCTTCAGGAGTTTCGGCCCGTTTATGATCAAGACTCCCTCGAGGTGGTGGGCCAGCAGTGCTAAAGCACCACCTCCCACTGGTGAGCTTAAAAACTTGGCATCTGCCTCTATCAGAGTTGTTGTTCACTTCCATCCAACAGATAGCCTGCTCTTCAGGTGTCCATGCAACTACTGAAGGGTTTGCAAAATACGTATACACTGTCCGACTATCTGCGCCTCTGGACGTACTTGGTCCACACCCATGCTGATCCTTTCTCTGCTGCCTCAGCTGTAGCCCTGCTGGTTAACTTGATCTCCCTTCTAGTGAAGCCAAGGTCACGCAGCCACTTCTGGAGAGTGAACGCAATAAACCCACGACAGCCTACTTCGAATGGATAGCATGAGACCTTCCACCCTCTGTCTCTGCACTCCGATCTTAACTCTGCATATTTAGTTAACTTGCGCTCATGGGCTTCATCGATGTTGTCTTCCCAGGGGACTGTGAGTTCACCAATAACCGCTTCTCTACTGCTGTCAGACCATACGATTATATTTGGGCGCAATGTTGTGAAAGCTATTTGCTCCGGGAAACTGCCTTTCCCGTCCAGGTCTTTGAGTGAGTTTATTTTGGTCACCACAACATCATGGGCCAAGTGTTTTGTACTTTGCTGTACTGTTCTATGTTCTACATGTGATGTTAAGTGAAGATTAAAGTTTGATTAAGGCATCTGTAGCAGCAAAATTTATCCAGGATCAAAACAAAACATTGGCCGCCAGCCCGCAATCCCACGGAGTTGACACGCCCACACCTTCAATGATTGCTCCAAAGAGTCAAATTCCCTATTCCGATCCTTTATTAGCAATTAGCAAGCGTACAATTAAGCATTATCGAGTGCTAGCAACACACTGAAAATGCTGGAGGAGCCCAGCAGGCCAGGCAGCATCAATGGAAGAGAGTAAACAGTCACTGTTTCGGGCCAAGACCCTTCAACATGACTGGAAAGGAAGGGGAGTCAGAGTAAGGTGGTGGGGGGAGGGGAGGAAGAAGTACAAGGTGGCAGGTGAGAGGTGAACCAGGAGTGGGGGAGGGGTGAAGTAAAGAGCTGGGAAGTTGAGATAAAGGGCTGGAGAAGGGGGAATCTCATAGGAGAGAACAGAAGGCCATGGATGAAAGAGAAGGGGGAGGAGCAGGAGATGGAGGTGATGGGCAGGTAATAAGATAAGGTGAGAAAAGAAATAGGAATGGGAGAGCGGGGGAGGCAATTACCGCAAGTTCGAGAAATCGATGTTCGTGCCATCAGGTTAGATGCTACCCAGATGGAATACAAGATATTGTGCCTCCAACCTGAGTGTGGCCTCATCATGACAGTGGAGGGGGCCATGGACTGACATGTCGGAAAGGGAATGGGAAGTAGAATTGAAATGGGTGACTACCGGGAGATCCCGCTTTTTGTGGTGGATGGAGCAAAGGTGCTCGGTGAAGCAGTCTCCCAATCTATGTCAGGTCTCACTGATATACAGGATGCCACACCAGGAGCACTAGATACAGTGGATGACCCCAACAGACCCGCAGGTGAAGGATTGCCTCACCTGAACGGACTGCTTGGGGCCCTGAATGGTAGTAAAGGAGGAGTTGTAGGGACAGGTGTGGTACTTGTTCCACTTGTAAGGATAAGTGCCAAGAGTGAGATCAGTGGGGAGGGATGAACGGACAAGAGAGTCGCACAGGGAGCGATCCCTGCGGAAAGTGGGGTTGAGGGAACTTGTTGGAAATGGCGGAAGGTATGGATGATTACTGTGTGTGCTGGACACGGAGGTTAGTGGGGTGGTAGGTGAGGACAAAGGGAAGCCTGCCCTTGGTGTGGTGTTGGGAAGATGGGGTGAAGGCAAACGTGCAAAATGGAAGAGATATGGGTGAGGACAGCATTGATCGTGGAGGAAGGGAAGCCTTTTTTTTTAAAGAAGCAGGACATCTCAGTAGTTCAGGAATGAAAAGCCTCATTCTGAGAGCAGATGCGGTGGCGACGGAGGAACTAAGAGAAGGGGATGGCATTTTTACAAGAGGTATAGTCCAGACAGCTGTGAGAGTCATTGGGATTACAAAAGATACCAGTGGATAGACTGTCTCCACAGAAAGGGGAGGCAGGTGTCGGAAATTATTGAGCATTATCTCAGCAGTCAGGAATGACATGGCCTCTGCGGTCCCAAGCTACAAACCACCGCGAAATAAGCATGAATACGTGACTTACTGCCCTCACTTTTACCACGTCCCTACTAACGTGGCTAATTACCATAATAAACATGTGACACAGAATACATGGCCTCGCTCCTACAGCATCCAAAGAAATGGTCTGCTTTTTTGAATAGAACTCAAGGAATATCTGTCAGGTTAATTGACTACTATAAAGTACACCATTGGGAAGGAGGGAGGATTAAGACCAAAAAAAATAGGAATTGGTAAGGATGTGTGAGAGGATAAGTTCTGGGGGAATGGAAGGATGAGTGCTCTGCTAGAACTAACTATGGGTCTGATGAGCTGAATAGCCTCCCTTGGTGCTGTAATAAATCCATTTCCACAGGCAAAGTCTTACCTGAAGCAAAGTAACAGAAACACCCTCTGTGGAGCACGTCTCCCACGCTCAACCCTGTATTCTCTCCTCCTCCTGAATTTGGTTGGCCAACCCATGCACGTTTGTGATGCACCACCTGCCAGCGCCAATCAGAAAGCAAATGGATTCTGCATCAGCCAATTAATGATTCCTGATTAGAATCGGAATTAGGTTTATTACCACTGACATATGTCGTGAAGTTTACAGAAGTATATAAATAAATGGTAGAAAAGTGGGTGAGGAGGTGTTCAGGGGCTCTTGGTTAGAAATCGGATGGCAGATAAAAGAAGCTGTTCCTAAAGCATTCAGCATGTGCCTTCAGGCTCCTGTATCTCCTGCCTGATGACAGTAATGAGAAGAGAGCATGTTCCAGGTTGTACAGCAGGGAAGCAAGCCTTTTGCTCCAAAGGCTCCACTCCGACCAAAATTCCCGCCTAAGCTAATCCCATTTGCTTACTTTTGGTTCATGTCTTTCTGATCCACGAACGTGTCAAAG
Source organism: Mobula birostris (assembly GCF_030028105.1). Classification (NCBI taxonomy): domain Eukaryota; kingdom Metazoa; phylum Chordata; class Chondrichthyes; order Myliobatiformes; family Myliobatidae; genus Mobula; species Mobula birostris. The sequence goes on along the minus strand of NC_092372.1, from coordinate 216,251,356 downwards.
TGTCGTTTAAATGTTGTTAATGTACCCACCTCAACCACTTCCTTTGGCAGCTCATAAAACCATAAGATATAGGAGTAGAATTAGGCCATTTGGCCATTGAGTCTGCTCACCATTTCACCATAGCTGGTCCATTTTCCCTCTCAGACCCAATCTCTTGCCTTCTCCCCGTATTCATGCCCTGACCAATCAAGAATCTATCAACCTCTGCCTTAAGTATACCCAGTGACTTGGCCTCCATAGCTGCACGTGGCAAAGAATTCCACAGATCCACCATTCTCTGGCTAAAGAAATTCCTCCTCATCTTCATTCTAAATGGATACTCCTCTATTCTGGGGCTGTGTCCTCTGGTCTTAGACTCCCCCACCAGAGGAATCATCCCCTCCACATCCATCCTATCAAGGCCTTTCAACATTCGATAGGTTCCAATGAGGTCGCCCCTCATTCTTCTGAATTCTAGTGAGTACAGGCCCAGAAACATCAAACGCTCTTCATATGACAAGCCTTTCAATTCTGGAATCATTTTTGTGAACCTCCTTTTGAGCTCTCTCCAATGTCAGTGCACCTTTTCTTAGATAAGGAGCCGAAAACCACTCATTCCATATATTGATCACCTTCTGGGTGAGAAAACTGCCCTTAATGTTCCTTTTAAATCTCTCCCATTTGACCCTAAATTTAAAAGACTGTGCTCCTCATAGTTTTATACCCTAGCTTACAAAGAAATATGTACAGAAATAGAATTGATGGGATTGCTCTGAGAGCCAACATAGATAAAATGGGCCGAGTGGCCTCCTTCACTGTTGTTGATAATACAAGAAGTATTATTTCATTCAAAGGAAGCCACCTCTACTAGTGCAGCACATTTTTAGCATGAGTAAGATACAGGGTGTAAAGCTATAAAGTGTGACAATCTTAGAGAAGCACAAAGTAGATGACCACCATGAGGTACAACTTCTTCTTTCTCTCTTTCTCTCTCTTTCTCTCTCTCCCCCTCCTCTACCATCCACCCTCTCTCTCTCTCTATCTCTATCCCTTCTTTTATTTTTTTATACACCTTAAGACGTCAAAAAAACAGCATGGGAGCTAGCTTGACCTAACTAGGATTTCCTTTCGTTCTTCTGACTCGAATTTGGGCCCTGGTAGCCAGATTCTTTTCTTAAACTGGCGGTGCTGAGATATATATTTGCACAAAGACATGCCGGGAAACCCAGCACAGGCACAACCTCAAGGTCCCACCCCCCAAAAAAAAACCTTCACCTCTTGGCATCTGTTGCTGGGAATTAGTAGTCACAAAGGTAATTATTTTTAATTGCTCTTTTATTTATTTGAAGTTTGGTACCCAGGCATGAGTTACCCCAGCTGTTGGAAGATCAACTAAACCATTTCAACTTTTAGTAGCCTAGTCCATTTTCAAGTCTCGTATCAGCTCACCTAGTTGATCACCCCCACCCCAAATCCTAAAAACCTTAGTTAATTTAACAATGATCTACAAGATTCTATACCAGCTCAATAATTCTGGTGTATTCCATAATAGTACAGTGGTTAAGTCACTGGACTAGTAACATAAAAGGTCTGAGCTCAAATCTCAAAAGACAGCTGTAGAATTATGTGGAATTTAAAAAGCAAGAACTAGTTGTAGTGGTGATGACATCCTTGCCCAGTTGAGACACAACAACGTGACAGAGTTTGAAATGACCACCGTTCAGGGATGGGAAATAAGTCCTGGTCTTGGCAACAATGTCCATATCCCATATAACTTAGAACCAGAAACACTCTGAATCCAGGACAGAGATTTACTATTGGGTAGCACAGTGATAAGATCATAAGACATAAGAGCAGAATCAGGCCATTCAGCCCACTGATTCTGCCTCACCATGGCTGGTTTATTTTCCCTCACAACCCCATTCTCCTGCCTCCTCCTCATAACCATTGACGCCCCTACTAAGTTGTCAAGCCCCTGCCTGGGCTTCAGTGACCTGGGTTCAGTTCTGGCCTCCTGCGCTGACCCTGTGCGATTTGCATGCTGTCCCTGAGACTGCATGGGCTCCCTTCTGGTACTCCAGTTCCCTTTCACGATCCAAAGACCCGCGGATTCCACAGTTCAAAGTAAATTTATTATCAAAGTACATACGCAGTATGTCATCATAACATAAATGAGATTCATATTCTTGCCGCCATGCACAGTAGATACAAGAATCACAATAGAATTAATGAAAGTCCACACCAAACAGGACGGACAAACAAGCAATGCGCAAGAGACAACAAACTGTGAAAATACAAAAAAAGAAAAATAAATAATAAATAAGCAATAAATATCAAGAACATGTGATGAATAAGGGGAATAAAGGAGACTTCTCTGGTTGGCTGTTAGTGACTAGTGGTCACCAGCAGCCAACAGGAGTCTGGAGCCCTCTAAACCAGGCAGCATCCTGGTGAACCTCTTCTGCACCCTCTCCAAAGCCTCAACATCCTTCCTATAGTGGGTGGTCAGAATTGTATACAATACTCCAGATGTGGCCTAACCTGTTATTCTTCTTTCATCTGCAAACTATTGGTTATGAGGAAAAGGCAGGAGAATGAGGTCACGAGGGACCCCACAGGAGTCTGTGTTGGGACCGATTCTTCCTACATTATATGCCAATGATTTGGAGGATGGAATTGATGGCTTTCTTGCAAAGTTTGCAGACGATATGAAGATAGATGGAGGAGCATGTAGTTCTGAGGAAGTAGAGAGGCTACAGAAGAACTTAGACGAATTAGGAGAATGGGCAAAGAAATGGCAGATGGAATACAGCGTTGGGAAGTGTGGGGTCATGCACTTTAGTGGAAGAAATAAAAAGGTAGACTATTTTCTACATTGAAAGAAAATTCAAAAATCTGAGGTGCAAAGGGACTTGGGAGTACTTCTGCAGGATTCCCTAAAGGTTAATTTTCAGCTTGACTCTGTGAGGAAGGCAAATGAGATATTTGCAGTCATTTCAAGAGGACTAGAATATAAAAGCAAGGTTGTAATGTTGAGACTTTATAAAGCACTGGTGAGGCCTCGCTTGGAGTATTGTGAGTTTTTTTGGGCCCCTTCTCTTAAACAGGATGTGCTGAAACTGGAGAGGGTTCAAAGGAGGTTCACAAAAACTATTCCAGGATTGAATGGCTTGTCACATGAAGAGCATTTGATGACTCTGGGCCTGGATTCACTGAAATTCAGAAGAATGAAGGATGACTTCAATGAAACCTATCAAATGGTGAAAGGCCTTGATAGAGTGGATGTGGAGAAGGTGTTTCCTATGGTGGGTGTGCCTGAGACCAGAGGACAGAGTCTCAGAATAGAGGGCTGTCCTTTTAGAATGCAGGCAGCTATGGAGGCCAAGTCTTTATGTATATTTAAGGCAGAGGTTGACAGATTCTTGATTGTTCAAGGCATGAAGGGATACGGGGGGGGGGGAAGGCAGGAGATTGGGGTTGAGAGGAAAAATGGATCAGCCATGATGACATGACGGAGCAGACTCAATGGACCAAATTCTGCTCCTATATCTTATGGTCTTATGAAGAGTCCATGAAAGTGTGTCCATAGATTGTGGGAACAGTTCAGTGATGGGATGAGTGAATTTGAGTGAAGTTATCCCCTCTGGTTCTAGAGCCTTACGTTTGAGGGGTAATGTCTGTTCCTGAACCTGGTGGCGTGAGTCCTGAGTCTCCTGTATCTTCTTCCTGATGGCGGCAGCAAGAAGGGACCTGGGTGGTCCTGTGTATGGTATGTGAAGGGTAAAATCATGGGGAGGTTGGAGGGATCAGCATAGGCCTGCTATAAGTGTGTGCTTGATGGTTGGTGTGATCTCGTTCAACGTGTTTCCATGCTCTATCTCTCTATAAACTCCAGATATTCTGTAGATACTAGAAATCTACAGAACTACATACAAAATGCTGGAGGGACTCAGCAGGTCAGGCAGCATCTGTGGAAATAAATAAACAGTCAACATTTTGGGCTGACACAGTTCTTCAGGACAGTGCTGATGAAGGGCCTCAGTCCGAACATCGACTGTTTATTCCCCTCCATTGATGCTGCCTGACCTGCTGAGTTCCTCCAGCATTTTGTATGTGTTGCTCTCGATTTCCAGTATTCTGTGTTGTTTCCCACAACCACAGAGTTTTCTATCCTATAGCTCCACTATATTTTTCTCCTGTGTCCATTTCACCCCTCTAATTACATTCCCTCCAGACACATCCACTGGGACTGATACTCCTCCTCTGCCCTCTCTCACCCAGAACCACCAGTATAATTCTTCTTGCTTTCCTCCTTATCATCGGCATCCTGTGTTCTCTCTGTCCTCCCCTCCTTTGCAACTTAAAACATTACTGATTTCTAGGGCAACAGAGAGGAACTCTGTGGGTTGAACAGCATCTCTATTAAGACCCCTGCGTTAAAATTGATGCTGTGCGGCTGATGAGTTCCCTCAGCAGATCATTGTTGCTCCAGAAGCCAGCATCTGCAGTCTCCTGACCCCATACTTGATTTCTAAGTTTTTTGAATCTTGATGAAACATTGACTCTAATCTCTCTTCAGATGCTGCCTGACCTGCTGAGCACTCACAGCATTCTCTGCTCGTATTTTTGACTTCCATCATCTGGAATTTTGGTGTTTCCCTTTAAAAATAACTCAGGCTTCTCAAAATAATAAATCCCCTGTGATACATTCAAGACATTAGAACATGGACAGTACAACACAGGAACTGGCCATTTGACCCACAGTGTTGTGCTGAACTAGCTAAAAAGCAAATCAAAAACACCCAAACACTAATCCTTTCTACCTACACAATGTCTGTATCCCTCCATCTTCCTTACATCAATGCGCCTATCTAAACGGCTCTTAAAAGGCCTCTAATGTATGTGCCTCTATTACCATACCATGTAGCATTCCAGTCATCCGTGACTTCCTGAGTAAAAAACTTACCCCTCACGTTCCCTTTGACCCTACCCCCTCTCACCTTCAATGCATACCCTCTGGTATTAGACATTTCTACCCTGGGAAACAGATACTCCCTGTCTACTCTATCTATGCCTCTCACAATCTTATAAACTTCTGTCAGATCTCCCCACAGCCTCCGACACTCCAGAGAAAATAACTGAAGGTTATCCAGCCTCTCATGATAGCACACGCCCTCTCAACCAGGTAGCATCCTGGTGAACCTCTTGTGCACCCTCTCCAAAGCCTCAACATCCTTCCTATAGTGGGTGATCAGAACTGTACACAATACTCCAGATGTGGCCTAACCAGTTATTCTTCTTTCATCTGCAAACTAATTAAAGGTTAGCTTTATTTGTCATATGAGACCATAAGACATAAGAGGCAGCTCAGCTCATCGAATCTGCTCTGCTGAGCTTCCAACACCAATATAGCAGAGTGACTAAGTGAGGGACCATGTGAACGATACCGGCATGTGCCAGGTAGGCCCGATAGCATAGAGGTTAGCAGAACGCTTCACAATGACCTGAGTTCAATTGCCGCCACTGCTTGTAAGGAGATGGTATGTTCTCCCCGTGAGTGCAAGTGTTTCCTCAGGGTGCTCTGGTCTCCCCCCACAGCCCAAAGACTCACCAGTAGGCAGGTTAATTGGTCATTGTAAATTGTCCTGTGATCAGGCTAGGATTGAATCCGGGTATTGCTGGGCAGCGCAGCGCGGTAGGCCAAAGGGCCTATTCCATACTGTATCTCAACCGACCAACCAATAAATAAATGAATAACAAAATGCTGGATGGACCCAATAGGGTATAAACGGTTGGCATTTTGGGCTGAGACAATACTTGCAGAATCTTTTGTGTTTATGACTCACCTGTTACTGCCTCGTGGTCCAATTGGATTGGCACAGCCAATAGAGCTGCTGCTTCATGGCTCCAGCAATTCAGGTTCGATCTTGGCCTCCAGTGCATCCTGCGTGGAGTTTACACAGTCTTCCTTTGGGTAGTCCAGCTTCCTCCCACGTTGCAAATACGCGCGGTTTGCTGGGTCAGCTGGCCGCTGTAGGTTTTACTGAGCGTGCAGGTGGGTAGTGGGATCTGGGGGGCATTTGATCAGAGTCGGGGGGGCAGTGATAAAGTGGGAGCAGTGGACTTTGTGGGGTGAAGTGCCTGTTACCACCTGTACTGTTCTTCTCCAAAGATTGTCATCGTTGTTGTGTTGAGAGGCTTGTGAGTTCCTCAGATCCTGAGAACGACGCCGTCTGGAGTTTAGCTCCAGATAAGATCAAGGGGGGATCAAGGTAAGATCAATGTTCCAGACAAATATTGATCCAATCAAGACCCCAGCGGTGGAACTGGTGGAAGATAATGAAACATCACAAAGGCTGTGCAGGCGGAGGAAGGTTGCAGCAGTGAAGACCCAGTCATCTTGCACTCCACACCACTGGACCCTGACCTCAAACTGCCAAGGACCGTGTGATGGCTCCCCGTGCATCAGACTCCCCATGTTAAACAAAGTCACGCACTGGTGTTCTCCATTGAGGGAATCCACCCTAACACCCCGACTAAGTCCTGTGGTGATCAGTAAGTGGAGAAGGAGGCAGGATTGTAAAGAATGGAAGCCCCTCAGCGTATGTGGATCCTGGATCAGCCACTGCAGCCACCGGAGGGCCCAGCAATAGTCAACCTCTTCAGAGAACGTCAGACTCAATTTGAGTGATTGCACGACTACAACTACTCTCTGACTACACAAGTGTTATAATGATAAATGTTGATTTGCTGATGAAATGCACCAACCACTGGAACTCAGACTCCTAACCCATTCTGAGAAAAAGGGCAGGCAATTTCCCCTCAGCTGTAATTGCCCTGAGCTTGCCAGAGTCTGTATGGCAATCGCATTCCTCCTGTGCTGAAATGGATATGCATTACCGACAATGGGCAGGTGGTATTTGAAGCTAGCCAGCTTCATTGCAGATAAATATTAATCAAAGTGAACATTCCTGTAAAGGTTAAGCCTAAACCCACCCAGCCTATTACTGCAGATAAGCTGAAAGGTCACATACGTTTTATAAGTCAGCGAGATGTGCTCCATCAGTAGCTCCCAATGGATTAAGTTATTTTACATCATTTTAACAGGCATGCAAATACTTCACAGAAGGTGCTTATCCTTAAGTGAGCGGCAAAGAAACTTAGGATCTGGCAGTCAAAATTGCTCCCTAGTATATTCAAGAGTCCTAAGGAATTGAAGTGGCGATTACTCATCAACAAGCAGCTTCTCAGCTAATCTTAATACTAAAGATTAGTTTGATTAGTCACATGTACATTGATACATACAGTGAAATGCAGTGTTTGTGTTGAGGACTCCACTCACTGAAGTGCTCCTGTGCTGTCCTGACACATGCCACATATTTCACAAACAGCAATAGTCTCCCAGTGCAGTAAGATGGACTCATGACCTCATAATCTAGCTGGGCATGGCCCTCGCACCTTACTGTCTACCTGCACTGCACTGCACTTCCTCTGTCACTGAAACACTGTATTTTTCATTCTGTTATCAGTTTACCCTCGACTGCCTTGGTGCACCGCTGTAAGGTGCATTTGGAGGAGAAGATGGCAACGCAACGGCAGCGCGCGCGGCCTCTCCGGTGAATGATGTCTGTTATCTGTCAAGTAGGGGACCGTGCACAATTCTGATTTGATGGAGACGGACGTGAGAGTATGGGGGACCATCTAGAAAACTTCTGAAATGCCCGCTTCACTGCCACTGCTACTGTGTGGTAACCGGAATCTCCGGAGCAGAAGGCCCCGAATCCTCGGCTTTGCTTGTTTCAGCAGCTGGGGCTAGGTCGAAGGAACTCGGGAGGCTGTATCAGAGGGGCTGGTCAGAGGCTCGAAGTTTTCAGACAGACGGACTCAGTGTCGGCTGTGTCGGCTGTGGGCGGCTGCTTCCAAAGGCATCGGCAAGTTGACGGTGCCTGGAGGTTATCGCAGGGAGTTTCTCCCTTTTGCCACCTGCTATCGGGGACTCGGGAGTCAATCGACTCGGGGACTTTGAGACTTTTTTTTTACCATGCCCATGGTTTGTTCTTCATCAAATTATGGTATTGCTTTGCACTGCTGTAACTATATGTTATAATTATGTGGTTCTGTCAGTGTTAGTCTTGGTCTGTCCTGTTTTCGATGATATCACTCCAGAGAAACATTGTATAATTTCTTAAAGCATGTATGCATTTCTAAATGACAATAAAAGAGGACTGAGTGTTCTCATAATCTAAAGTATGAAGATGTACCAGAGCTATATAAGACAAGGTTCTCACTGAACCTTGGTATGTGTGACAATAATAAACCAATTTATCAATTTACCAATTAGGCAATCATAAACTCAAGAGATTCTACAGATGCTTGAAATCCAGAGTAACACAAACATAATGTTGTAGAAACTCAGTAGGTCAGGCAGCATCAATGGAGAGAGGTAAATAGTCGATGTTAAAAAAATAGAATTGAGGTTTTTTGACTTAACAGAGATGGATAAGATCATAAAAGGCATACATTAAGTGGATAGCCAGAAACTTTTTCACAGGGCAGAAATAGGTCATACCATGGGGCATAGATTTAAGGTGATTGGATGAAAGTATAGGGGGGATGTCAGAGGTAAGTTTTTTTACACAGAGAATGGAGGGTGCATGAAATCCCTGCCAAGGATGGTGGTAGAGACAGATACATCAAGGGCATTTAAGAAGCTCTTAGATAGGCACATGGATGATAGAAAAATGGAGGGCTACGTAGGAGATTAAAAGTTTGCAACAAACACTGTGGGTTGAAGGGTCTGTACTGTGCTGTAGTGTTCTACTTTCTATGTTTAAAACATCAGAAATAGCAGTTCAGACTCATCTGTGGGAAGAGAAACAGAGTAAAATTTTCAGGTCCGAGACCATACCCCAGTTCTTAATTTCTATGTATAAGGAAGAATGTTTATATATTGGAAACAGTTCAGTGACCACCAGACTGATATCCGGAATGAACGGGTTGCTTTATGAGGAATGGCTGAATTGGAGTTTAAAAGAGTCAGTGGGATCTTGGAAGATTCTGGGGAATTTTGACAGGGTGGATATGGAGAAGGTGTCGCAATCAGAATCAGATCTATCATTGCTGACGTACAGTACTGTGCTATAGTCTTAGGCACATATATGGCTAGGATGCCGAAGGCTTTTCCACAGTAACTGTATTTGTCAACACAGAACAGAGAGTGAGTTTTTAAACCTGGCAGGAGCAAAGTATGTTAGGAATGGTGGAGATGGAGCGCCGTGGGAAGGGTGTAGGACAGGAGGCAGAGAAGGAGTGCCAGGGCGGGAGGTGTCTCACCCAGCCCTCAGACACCAGGCAAGGTCATTTGATTCCAATTAGTTTATTGATCACTACAAAATGTTTCTCTGGTGTTTCCCTCTCCCTCCCCTCTCCCTGCCCCTTTTCCCAACCATGATTCCCCTCTCCCTTTTCCCTTCCCACTCTCAGTCCTCAACAGAGACCCACATCAGAATCAGGTTTATCATCACTAACATGTCATGAATTATTTTTTTGCAGCACCAGTAGCAGCTGCAGTATAGTGCAGTACATAAAATTACTACAGTACTGTGCAAAAATCTAAGGTACACTAGCTATTTACAGTGCCTGTAAAAAGTATTCACCTCCTAGTTTTCATGTTTTATTATTTTACAACACTGAATCACAGTGGATTTAATTTGACTTTTTTTGACACTGATCAACAGAAGTCAGCTGGAAGAAGGTCCTATCGTCTGATGAAACCAAAATTGAGCTTTTTGGTCATCAGACTAAACGCCATCTTTGGTGTAAACCAAACACTGCACATCATCAAAAACACACCATCCCTACCATGAGCATGATGGTAGCTGCGTCATGCCGTGGGAATGCTTCACTGCAGCAGGCCCTGGAGGTTTGTGAGGGTAATCCTGGAGGACAACCTGATGCAGCCAGCAAGAGAATTGCGACTTGGGAGAAAATTTGTTTTCCAGCAAGATGAAGACCCCGAACATAAAGCCAAAATTATGCAGGAATGGATTAAAAGCAACAAAGTTAATGTCCTAGAATGGCAAAGTCAGAGTCCAGATCTCAATCCAACTGAGAATTAATGGCTAGACTTGAAAAAGGCTGTTCACTCACGATCCTCATGCAAGCTGACAGAGCTTGAGCAGTTTTGTAAAGAATGGGGATAAATTGCAGTGTCCAGCTGTGCAAAGCTGATAGAGACCTATCCACACAGACTCAAGGTTGTAATTGCTGCCAAAGGTGCATCTAATAAATACTGACTTGAAGGGGGTGAATGCTTATGCAATTAATTATTTTGTGTTTTATATTTGTAATTAATTTAGTTTTCACTTTGACACAAGAGTCTTTTCCTGACGAACGGTGTCAAAAAAGCCAAATTAAATCCACTGTGATTCAATGTTGTAAAACAACAAAACATGAAAACTTCCAAGTCGGGGGGGGGGGGGTGGTGGATGAATATTTTTAAAGACATTGTATATGTGCTTAAGACTTTTGCATAGCACTATATGTTGTGAAACATGTTATTTTACAGCAGCAGTACAGTGCAACACATAAAACTTACTATAAATTACAATACGAATTTAAGAACAAAATAGTGAAGTATTGTTCATGGATTTATGGACTGTTCAGAAACCTTTTTCCTCCTATGGGAAAATTTAGAACTGGATCATGATTTAAAAATAATGGGTCATCTATTTAAGACTGAGATGAGGTGAATTTTATTCTCTAAGGGTCTGAGTCTTTGAAACTCTCTTCCTCTCGAGGGGGGAGTTTGAATATTTTAAATACAAAGATTCTTGATCAGGGAGTGTAAGGTTCCTGTGGGTAGACTGAGAATCAGCCATGGTCTTGCTAAATGGCAGAGGAGACCGATGGGAATACTCCTGCTAATTCGCACACTCCACGAGACAGCGGTATTTATCCAAGGAAACGCAGTGCAACATTATTATAAGCACTGACATACTTTGATTGGCAAGGTATTATGTAAAAAATCTAGCACAAGAACAAATGTGCCCAAAGGAGAGAGACAAAAGAGTTGCAACACAGAAAGAAATAGCTTGATCCATTGTATCTGTGCTGCGGCTTTGACGGCCCATTCAACTTCTCCCATGCTCCAGCTTTTTACACACAGCACTACAAACTGTTCTCACAGCTAACTGTCTATACAGCTTCCTTCTAGAAAGGCAGGGCTCTAAATTATTACTAAATCACTCAGCGGCCCATTTATTAGGTACAGGAAGGAACTTAATAAAGTGGACACAGGGGTGGAACCCGGTGTGATCTTCTGCTGCTGTAGCCTATCCGCTTCAAGGTTTGGAGTGTTCTGTGTTCAGAGGTGCTCCTCCACACATCACCATTGTAACGCGTGGTTATTTGAGCTTCTGCTGCCTTCCTGTCAGCTTGAACCAGTCTGGCCGTTCTCCTCCGACCTCTCATTAACAAGGTGCTTTTGCCTACAGAACTACACTCACTGGATTTCTTTTTTGTTTATTGCATTATCCTCTGTAAACCTAGAGACTGGAGACTGTTGTGCATGAAAATCCCAGGAGATCAGCAGTCTCTGAGATACTCAAACCACTGCCAAAGTCACTTAAATCACATTTGTTCCCCATTCTGACATTTGGCCTGAACAACAACTGAACTTCTTGACCATGACTGCATGCTTTTATGCAGTCAGTTGCTGCTGCATGATTGGCTGATTGCTTTTCAAAGTCCAACCCTGAGTCCCCATCGTGAGAGATGGAAATGGGTAAGGCCAGCCAACAGGCCTCTGGTGAAGCTGTATAGGCCAAGCCCCCTGTACAGTGGATATAATAAATTACAGAAACATCGATGAATTCCAACCATACCAACAACTTTGGATGGTGGAGACGGAAGGTCAACTGGGAGATAACGGCCCAAAAAGAAGAGGGAGAAGATTGGCTGATTAGATGTTTGCATTAATGAGCAGTAGTATAGGTGTACCTAATAAAGTGGCTACTGTGTGTAGGTTTTGTTTATCCCAGTATTTTAGAGCAGAATCCTAACATTCAGCTGGAAACCAATAGTTCAATAGTTCCATTTAACATCAGAGAAATGTATTCAATACACATCCTGAAATTCTTGTTCTTCACAGACATACACAAAAACAGAGGAGTGCCCCAAATAATGAGAAACCACAATCTGAACTAAAATCAAAATGACAATGCACATCTATTCAAGGGACAGTCAGAAACATATCTTGACCATTCCCATTGTTAGACTGCCTTATCTGAGAAGGGAAGTGTAACTATTGAAGCTAAGCACCAACCTACGTGTGTTTTGCCTTTCACAGAACACAACAGCTTAGCTCAGGAACAGGCCTTTCAGCCCACGATGACCGCACTGAACGCAATTCCAAGTTAAACTAATTCACTCTGTCTGTACATGATACACATACTGTACCTCTGTATTCATGCGTCTAACAGCCTCATAAAAGGCACTGAGGTATCACCCTCCATCATCACCCCTGGCTGGCCATATCATCACTATCTGTGTAAAAAAAAATTGCACCACACATCTCCTTTAAACTTTTCCCCTCAGTTTAAATGCACGCATTCTGGCTGCATCACAGCCCGGTATGGAAACGGAAAATCCTACAAAAAGTAACGGATACGGCCCAGTCCATCATAGGTGAAAGCCCTCCACACCACTGAGTACATCTACAGGAAGCGTTATCACAGGAAAACAGCATCTATCATGAGGGACCACCCCCACCCCCCACCTCCCAGGCCATGCTCCTTTCTCGCTGCTGCCATCAGGAAGGAGGTACAGGAGCCTCAGGACTCACACCACCACGTTCAGGAACGGTTACTACCCCTCAACCATCAGATTCCTGAACCAAAGGGAATAACTTCATTCACCCCATCATTGAAATGTTCCCACAACCTATGGACACTTTCAAGGACTCTTCATCTCATTTTCTTGATATTGATTGCTCACTTATTATTATTATTATTTGTTTATTTTTATTTGCACAGTTTGTTCTCTTTTGCATAGGTTGAACATCCAATTTGGTGCAGTCTTTCATTGATTCTATTATGGTTATTATTCTATTATTTTTGCTTGAGTATGTCTGGAAGAAAATAAATCTCAGGATTATATATGGTGACATATATGTACTTTGATAGTAAATTTACTTTGAGCTTTGAACGTACTTGATATTTCTACCCTGTGAAAAAGGCTGTCACTTTCTACTTTATCTGTGCTTCTCAGAAAGCTATAAGGTCTCCTCTCAACCTCTGTTGCTCCGGAGAAATCAATCCAAATTTGTCTAGCCACATAGCTCAGACCATCTAATCCAAGCAGCATCCTGGTAACCCTATTTACATCCTTCCTGTAATGGGGCAACCAGATTTCCCTGCCTCCATTCCCAGCTTCTGACAGAAAAATAAACTCTAACAGGTTACTCAGTGATTCCTGCATGGTTTTATTCCCACTCAGCAAGAGACAACAGCTGCCAAATAAATGTGAGGTGTTGACCCTTGGTAGGGCTAATGCAAGGAGACAGTACACTATTAAGGGTAAGGTCCATAACAGTGTTGCTGAGCAGAGAGATCTTGGGATCCAAGTTCATAGATCCCTGAAAGTAGCTACACAGGTTGATAAAGTGATTGGAAGGCTTATGAAATGCTTGCTTTTATTAGTCAAGGCATTGAGTTCTAAAGTCAGGTTATGTTGCAGCTTTATAAAACTCTAGTTAGGCAACATCAAGAGCATTGTGTACAGTTCTGATTACCCACTATAAGAAGGATGTTGAGGCTTTGGAGAGGGTGCAGAAGAGGTTCACCAGGATGCTGCCTGGTTTAGAGGGCATGTGCTGTCATGAGAGGTTGGATAAACTAGAGTTGTTTTCTCTGGAGTGTCGGACTCTGATGCGGAGATCCGATAGAGGTTTATAAGATCATGAGAGGAATAAATAGAATAGACAGAGAGTATCTGTTTCCCAGGGTTGAAATGTCTAATACCAGAGGGCATGAATTGAAGGTAAGAGAGGGTAGGTTCAAGGGGGACGTGAGGGGTAAGTTTTTTTACTCAGGGAGTGGGGTGGAGGAGATGCCTGGAATGCACTGCCCAGTATGGTGGTAGAGGCAAATACATTGGAGGCTTTTAAGAGATGTTTGGATATGCACATGGATGTAAGGAAGATGGAGGGATATGGATATGGTGTAGATAGGAGGGATTAGTGTTTGGGTGTTTTTGATTTGCTTTTAAGCTGGTTTAGCACAACATTGTGGGCCGAATGGCCTGTTCCTGTGCTGTACTGTTCTATGTTCTAACAGGCAAACATATGTAAGTTTCAATAACAGTTCAAACTGTCTCCCAAAGAAGTTATATGTTCACTAGTACCATTCAAGTGTTTAGAATCATAGAGCAAGGAAACAGGCCCTTTGGCCCTACACATTCATGCCAACTGTGATGCCCAGCAAGCCATCCCCACCTGCCCACATTTGGCCCCTAAGCCTCAACACCCCTCCTATCCACGTACTTATCTGGATGAATTATACATGTTGTTAATGTGCCTTCCTCAGTCACTACTTCTGGCAGTGCATTCCAAATGTGCACCACACTTTGCATGAAAAAGCTTTCCCCAATGTCCCTATTAAATTTCTTATTTAGAATTAGAAAGCTCTATGGCACAGAACAGGCCGTAGTGGGTTTCTATCTAGTCTCACCTACTTACACTCTGACCATTGCCATCCATACCTCACCCATCCATATACCTATCTAAACTTCCTTTAAGTGTTGCAATTGAACACAAATCTACCACTTCTATTGGTAGCTGATCCGATCTTAAACCTATGCTCTTTTATTGTTAATTCGCCCTGCCTGCGAAAAGACTATGTGCTTTCAACTGTCTATGCCCCTCGTGTTCTTATACACCTCTATCAGGTCACCCTTCATTCCTGCATTCCAGGGAATAGAGTCCTTGTCGATGCAACCTAAGCTTCTCACTCAGTCCCCACCCCCGAAGTCCAGAAGACATCCTGGTAAGTCTTTCCTGCACTCTTTCTAACTGATTTTAAAAGGTCAGGGTGTCGGGGCCGGAGGTGAGAGACAGGCCAGTTCAGCTTGCTGCTCCACGACGTTTTATGGTTGATGGCCTTTTTTAAAATGGGTTCTTTTGGGTTTCTTTGTTTTGTGGCTGCCTGTAAGGAGATGAACCTCAAGGTTGTACAATGTATACATACTTTGATAATAAATGTACTTTGAACTTTAATAATATCTTTCCTCTAATGGTGACAAAAGCTGCATGCTGCCTCACCAATGTCTAACATAACTTCCCAACTCCTATACTCAATAACATGACCAATGAAGACCAGTGTGCCAGACTCTTTCTTCACCATCCTACCTACCTGTGTTGTCAATTTCAGTGAACTATCCTCTTGTCCTCCTTGGTCCCTCTGTTCGATAACACTCTCCAGGACCATACCATTCCCTGCATTAAATATACTGGTAAATTGGTCTATATTGAAAATTGGATTATTATTGCCACATGTACCGAAATACAGTAGGAAAAACTGGTCTTGCATATTGTCCACACAGATCCATTCATTACACCAGTACATTGAGGTAGTACAAAGTAAAACAAGTCCTACCCGAATTTTATCTCCAAAAATGTTAATACCCTACATTTCCCAAATTGAAACCCATTTGTCAATCCTCAGCCTACACATCTAACTGATCACCATCCCTCTGTAATTACTCAGAACTTTCTACATTATCTACATCACCACCTACTTCAGTATCACCCACAAACTTACGAACAATGCCTTGCACATTCATATCGAAATTGTTTATATAAATTCAAACATCATAGGGCCCACTGACCCCTGTGTAACATTGCTAGACACAAGCCTCCAGTCTGAGAAACAACACCCCATCACACTCCGCTCCCTACCACGGAGCCATTATGAACACAAGCCACTAATTCCTCCTGGACCCTGTGCGATCTAAACTGCCATAAGGGACCTTGTCAGAGGCCTTGCTAGAAGATCGTAGTAAAAAACATCCAACTTTTCTGGTTACCTCCTCAAAGAACTCCAAGTGATTTCTCAAACATGATGTCCTATGCAAAAAGCTATACTGACAAACTGAATCAGAACTTGTCTTTCCATATGTTAGTAAACCGTTTCTCAAATTCCACGCCAGCAATTTATCCACCACCACTGTCAGACTCACTGGCCTGTTTTTGCCAATCTTTTTAATCAATAGTACCACACCCACCACTGTCCAGTCCTCTGTAACCTCACCAGAAACCAGAGATGAAGCAAAGGCCTCCAAGACTTTTTCTCTATTTTTCCACAAGGTCTGGGATTGCACAGCACTAGGTCAGGCCCTGGGGATTTATCCACCTCAATGCAATTTAAAGTGTCCAATATCTCTTCCCTGTTAATACCTATGTGGTACAGGGCAAAATCACTCATTTCGTCCCTTTCCTTAGCTTCCTTTTTTTCCCCTCACAGTAAAAAGACCACAAGACGTGGAAACAGAATTAGGCCATTAGGCCCTTTGAGTTACCTCCACCATTCTAGCATGGCTGATTTATTATTCCTCTCAACCCCATTCTCCAGCCTTCTCCCCGTAACCTTTCACACCCTTACTAATTAAGAACCTATCAAACTCTGTTTTAAATATACCCAATGCAGACATCCCACCCTGCAAAAACTTATTTCAGGGAGGTAGCACCATCAATTTGCGGGAGACTCCCGGAACTTCCGGGAGAGGTGTGATGTCTGCAATAGAGTAGCTCCTTAGCAGCTAGCCAGCTAGTTTAAATAACATTAGCTGTACTAATGAACAAATGATACCTGTTAAACTCACCTCAACATGTCTTAACCCACCATGGGCCATAGAAAAGTCACAGTTGCAAACAGTGCAGCCAGCAACACTGTCATTATTTTTGACCCCTATTAGGCAGGGGTACTCTTTAGTGTAGTCTGGGGTGACGTACATTTTATATTTTCTTTTTTTGGAACACCGCCATGGTGCGCGCTCTCTCTCTCTCTCTCTCTCATGGTCACTCTCACGCTCGTGCTCGCTCTCACGCTCTCTCTCACTCTCAAAAAAATTGATTTCCGGGACATTGTATATAATTTGCGGGCATCAGGGAGCCGCTATTAATATGCGGGAGACTCCCGGAACTTCCGGCAGAGGTGGGGTGTCTGCCAATGTCTTGGCCTCCACATCCATCCATTACAATGGATCTACAGATTCAATACCGTCTACCTACACGGACATCCCTCTATTCTGAGGCTTTGCCCTCTGGTCCTAGACTTACGTACTATAGGAAACATCCTCTCCACATTCACTCTATCCAGGCCTTTCAATATTTCATAGGTTTCAATGAGATCCCTCCCTCATTCTTCTAAACTCCAGCACAAACAGGCCCAGCCTATTGTCCTTCTTGATAGTCACATCAGGTTCCTGCAGAATTCAAATAGACTGACACCACCCTTGACCACACGACCCTGCCAAAGAAGAGGAAAGAAGCAACATTGCCAAAGCAAAGTCACAATATCAGCATTATTAATCACCAAGTGACTTTATTGTAATTATACCATAACTTCATCAAACTAATGAGTGTGATGAATTAATATAACGACAATATCTCAGTGCATTACAGTATGTGATAATTCATTGTAATATACCTTCAGTAAGTAGATAAATGTAGCTGGCCATTCATTGTAGTGTTATCTTAACAACAGTTTCCTAAAACACAGGGAATTTAATTGTGGCGAAGCATTTGGAAAATGCACTGTGAGACCTTGCAGCAAAATTGCAACAGATCGGTATCTGCTTGGAGGGCATTTGTCAAGTGATGTTGACTGAACTAGGATTTGATTTTGATGAACATGGTCATTTGTAACTTGCATCCAGAACCAGAAATGTGTTCTGTATTGGTGTAGAAATGCCACCAGTTCATTAATGGAGATTTATCACACACACTCCCTTTGTCCAATCCATCACCCCCTCCACCTTCTCACAATTTAAGCAAACTCACTTTCTCTCTTTTCCAGATACAGCAAAGGGTCGTTGACTTGGGACAATCTTTCACTCAGATTTAATTCTTCCCAAGACCTCGAGACTAAAAACTCCACTCTTTGTTTCTGCCTTTCCTCCAATAATAAAACCTAAATTTAGTGTGACTTGAACACCAAGGCTCCAAAATATCACCAGCTATTCCAATCTCCTTCTGTTATACCAATGGTTGAATACCGGAATCCATGCTTCCTTACTATCAGCTTTTGAGTGTGTGTATATGTACAGGTTTATGTAGGGTGTATGGGTCTGGCTGAGTATGGTGTTTGTGGTGGATATGAGGGGTGTGTGTATGTGTATGGGGGTGGGTGTATGTGTATGGGGGTGGGTGTGTGCACACACGTGTGTATGAGGGGGAGTGTGCACACACACATGTGTATGAGGGGGAGTGTGTGGGTAAGGCTGAACAGGGTATGTGCGGTGGATATTGGGGATGCACGTGTGCGAGAGACTATGTGGGTGAGGGTGAGTGTGCCGGTGAAGGTGGATGTGAATGACACATGATGGGGCCTAGGTCTGTGTGTGTGTGTGTGTGTGTGTGTGTGTGTGTGTGTGTGTGTGTGCGTGCGTGTGCGCTGGGGGTGCAGGTTTAATGCTGAAATGAAGAGATGAATGAAACATCACTAGAACAATTACAGAGAATTTGATAAAAAAAAACACAGCACTAAAAGAGGCCATATGGCCTAATACACTCAATGAGTCATTCCTGGCATTGAGCTATGTGTTAATTAGTTACACCATTCTTAGCTATATGTAACAGCTGGATATTTTTACTGTTTATTACAACATTATAATGCCATTGCATTTACACTTGGCACAAAAAAGCTACAGGAATTTCATCAGGAAAATACTGGTAAAATACAAATTTATAGTGTGGTCTGAGTAACTTTGGGTTGGATTCTCTAATAAACACAAATAATGCCAATGATAATTACAATTTAAATCAAACAACTATAAATAAATTACCAGAGTGGCTATGTGGAGTACAGTTACATGGGTGACACTTCGTAACTGCTGAACAGGTTAGTGGGAGACCGGGGGAATATGGACACACTGGTGAGATGGGCCAGCACGGGGCTAAAGTGGGGTGTTGCACTCTGTGGATTCAACATGGATATATGCTGCAATCTAAACAAAATGATTCTGAAAACGATGCAAAAGAAAAATGTATCCAGGATGTAGATTTGACCAGACTTTGAAAGTGGCAGTGCACAACTTCTCTAATTTAGAATCGATATCTTGGACTCTAAGTGGGTGGCAGCAAATATTATCCCATTCTTATAGCAGATCATTGAGCTCACGGGCCCATTCCAGGGGAATAACTGCAATAGTTCCACTTCCTCTTTACCCCCTCCGCCAACTTCCTCTCTCACGCATGCTCATCCATTGCTCTTCGATTCAGTTTGCAAAATCTACATGGAGGAATGGCTTACAGTGGTTCACTGACCTGCCGGGATCCGGGATGACTGCGGCACGCAGAGGGAAACTAAAGAAATGCCACGCATTCACAGAGAAAATGTGCGAAAACTCAGGTCTGGATCAACCCGAGTCCCCAGGGTTGTAAGGCATCAGTACTAACTGCTGCACCACAGTGTCACCCTTCTGAAATAATCAAGTTGTGTCAACCTTTTAGATATCATGGTCTGAATTTCAAACTAAAGCTCAGGATTTTATTCCCTAGAGCGTATAGGAGACTGAGGGAAGATTTGATACAGATATACAGAATGTTGGGGGGTATAGATAAGGTAAAGCAACACACACAAAACCTAGTGGGAAGTGAAAGGCAGATGAGCAGTTGTGAAAGATCAGAGTGGGGAACAGAGGGAGAGGGGGGAGAGAGCTAGCTTACTGAAAGGAGAAATGGATATTCATGCCATCAGACTGCAGTGTACCCAGACAGAATATGAGGTGTGGCTCCTCCACCCAGAGGGTTGCCTCATCGCAGCACAAGGGAAGGCCATAGATCATCACGTCGGAACGGAAATGGGATTCACAATTAAAATGTTTGGCCACCAGGAAGTCCCGCTTATGGCGGATGGTGCAGAGGTGCTCGACGAAGCGGTACCCCAATCTATGAGGGGTTTCACCAATGCAGAGGAGGCTGCACCAGGCCACAGCAGACAACCCCAGCAGATTCGCGGGTGAAGTGTTGCCTCACTCGGAAGGACTGCTTGGGACCCTGAATGTCGGTGAGGGAGGAGGTGAATGGTCAGGTGTAGCACGTGGGCAGCTTGCAGGGAGAAGTGCCTGAAGGGGGATTAGTGGGGAGGGACTGACCAATGGACAAGGGAATCGCGGAGGGAGCAATTCCTGCAGAAGTCAGAGTGGGGTGGGGAGGTAAAGATACGTTTAGTGGCAGGATCCCTTTGGAGATGGCAGAAGTTGTGGAGACTAATACGGTTGTTGGCAAGGACAAAAGGAACTCTATCACTATTAAGGCAGCAGGAAGATGGGCTGAGCGTGGATGTACGGGAAACTGAGGCGATGCAGGCACGGACAGCATCTATAGTAGAGGGAGGGAAACCCCAGTCTTTAATGGAGGACACCTCTGATGTTCTGGAACAGAAAGCTGCACCCTGGGAACAGATGCAGCAGAGGCAAAGAACCTGAGAAAAGGGAATAGCATTTTTATAGGAGATAGGGTGAGAAGAGGAATAGTTAAGTTAGCCATGGGAATCAGTAGGTTTATAAAAGATGTCAGTTGACAGTTTGTCTCCAGAGATGGAGACAGAGAGATCAAGAAAGAGGTGGGATGGGTGAGAAATGGTCCAAGTGAACTAAAAGGCAGGGTGGAAGTTAGAGGCAAAGTAGATAAAATTGACAAGCTCAGCATTGGTACCTGAAGTCTCACTGGCACAGTCGTTAATGTAGCAGTGAAAGAGTTGGAGAGTATAACCGGGAAAGGCTTCAATCATAGACTGTTCGGTATAGCTGATGAAGTGCCCATAGCTTGGAGAAAGTGGGAGGAGCCGAAGGAAAAATTGTTTAGGGTGAGAACCAGTTCTGCCAGACAGAGGAATGTCGTGGTGGAGGGGAGCTGGTTCTCTGTCAAGAAAGAAGGGGGGGGTCTTTGAGGCCATCCTGATGGGGGATTGAAGTGTATAGGGACTGAACAACCATGGTGAAGGTGAAACGGCCAGAACTAGTGGGGGCAGGGGAGACTGGGGGTCCAGGCTGGAGCTCGAGCTAGAGGTTGTGCAAAGCAGACAGAGGATGGGTGACACTAGAACTAGAGGTCATGGGTTAAGAGTGAAAGGTGAAATGCTCAAGGGGATCATGAGGGGGAACACGAGCTGCCAACAAAAACGGTGGGTGCTGGTTTGATTTCAACATTTGAGAGACATTTGGATAGGTACCTGGATATGAGGGGTATGGGGGTGGTGGCAATGATCCAGGTGCGGATCAGTTCAGCATGGACTAAATGGGCTGAAGGGCCTGTTGCTGTGCTGTAGAGCTCTATGATTCCATTCTAAAGCATCATGCAAGGGTTTGGTTACTACACTGCGGCTAGGATTCCACTATGGAGGGGTCACAGAGATGGAATATCAGGGTGGTTCCAGACCGAGGTACAGGCATTTGGTGAAATGAGGAAAAAGTTGGGATTGTTCTCCTAACTGCACAGAAAGTGAAGCTGGGATCTGACAGAGGAGCTCAGAGTAGGGAGAACTGTTTTCTCTTGCAAGTCCAAGGACACAGATTTACAACAATTGCCCTAGTCTTTAGAGAAGAAATTTCTTCACACTAAGATTTGGAATACACTACCTGTATGTTGGAGCTGGATTCCACTGGAATGAATTTTAAGTGTAAAAGAGGAAACATCTGTATAGAACTCATTAAAGGAGCTGGTATCGGCATGACAAATTGAAAGGCTTCATTTTTTTGAAGAGTGGAAAGGGTGCAACCAGATTAGTCCTTCACCACGCAGGCGCTGCTCTGCACCAACTTTTCCAGCTCCTGATAGCGTGCCAGGATTGGACAATATATCTGGAATGGAAACAATCAAGAAAGAACCAATGCTAGGAAAATCTGCATGACCGCCATTTACAAGTTACATTGCTGTTTAAAAACTGCACAGTAGTGTAGCACTTTACAGCACCAGTGACGCCAGATCAATACAAGCCACTGCCTGTAAGGAGTTTGTACATTCTCCCCGTGGCTGCGTGGGCTTCCTCCGGGTACTCCAGTTTCCTCCCACAGTCCAAAGACGTACTGGTTAGTAAGGGTTCGCAAGGTGTTGGCACACTGAAAGCATGACACCACTTATGGCCTGTCCCCAGCACATCCTCAGACTGTGCTGGTCGTTAACACAAAGAACAGTTTCACTGCCTGTTTCAATTGCTCAATGTACATGTGACAAATAAAGCTAATCTTTAAAAAAAAACTTTTCATATTTCACAAAGTTATGATCAGCATATTGTTTGGTGCCAGCCTCTGGCTCAGACAGCTCAAGATCTGACGATCGTTGACTCTGTTTCCATCACCCTTACAAGGCAGCCATAGGTTCCAAACCTCAGCCACCTACTGCAAGAAAGTGGTTCCTGTTTCATTTGCCCACTATTGTGTGAACCAGGCCCTCTTGTCATGCTCTAGTTATGTTGCAGCCGCCCAGGAGAGGAGATGCCAAGGCAACGTGGGAGAGGGAGAGGCCTCTGAGTGTGCGCCGGGATCCATACTGAGTTAGGGGCTGGCCCCTGCCATCAGTACTGCCCTGCAGTGTTTGCTCGGTGAAAGGCAAACCGGACCAGGACAACGTAACATGTGCCATCAATCTACAGGCTGTGCCACTCAGCTAATTGGACGATACTCACCTTGGCCCAGAAGGAATGCTCTCTCGTTCGCCCATATTCATGTACCATTTGGTTGAATGATAATTAATCTTGAACTTGTACTGAATCTCTGCTTCTTGCTCCCAGTCTTGGGGTTGCTCAGTGGAGGTACTGACATGGGTGGACTGTGTTGGTCATTTATTTACAGCACGGAACAGGCCCTTTCGCCTAATCACGGGGCAACTTACAATGACCAATTAATAAAGGAAAATCATGTCTGACGAATCTCATAGAATTTTTTGAGGATGTAACTAGTAGAGTGGATAGGGGAGAACCAGTGGATGTGGTATATTTGGATTTTCAGAAGGCTTTTGACAAGGTCCCACACAGGAGATTAGTGTGCAAACTTAAAGCACACGGTATTGGGGGTAAGGTATTGGTGTGGGTGGAGAGTTGGTTAGCAGACAGGAAGCAAAGAGTGGGAATAAACGGGACCTTTTCAGAAGGGCAGGCGGTGACTAGTGGGGTACCGCAAGGCTCAGTGCTGGGACCCCAGTTGTTTACAATATATATTAATGACTTGGATGAGGGAATTAAATGCAGCATCTCCAAGTTTGCGGATGACACGAAGCTGGGTGGCAGTGTTAGCTGTGAGGAGGATGCTAAGAGGATGCAGGGTGACTTGGATAGGTTGGGTGAGTGGGCAAATTCATGGCAGATGCAATTTAATGTGGATAAATGTGAAGTTATTCACTTTGGTGGCAAAAATAGGAAAACAGATTATTATCTGAATGGTGGCCGATTAGGAAAAGGGGAGGTGCAACGTGACCTGGGTGTCATTATACACCAGTCATTGAAAGTGGGCATGCAGGTACAGCAGGCGGTGAAAAAGGCGAATGGTGTGCTGGCATTTATAGCGAGAGGATTTGAGTACAGGAGCAGGGAAGTACTACTGCAGTTGTACAAGGCCTTGGTGAGACCGCACCTGGAGTATTGTGTGCAGTTTTGGTCCCCTAATCTGAGGAAAGACATCCTTGCCATAGAAGGAGTACAGAGAAGGTTCACCAGATTGATTCCTGGGATGGCAGGACTTTCATATGAAGGAAGACTGGATGAACTGGGCTTGTACTCGTTGGAATTTAGAAGATTGAGGGGGGATCTGATTGAAACGTATAAGATCCTAAAGGGATTGGACAGGCTAGATGCAGGAAGATTGTTCCCGATGTTGGGGAAGTCCAGAACGAGGGGTCACAGTTTGAGGATAGAGGGGAAGCCTTTTAGGACCGAGATTAGGAAAAACTTCTTCACACAGAGAGTGGTGAATCTGTGGAATTCTCTGCCACAGGAAACAGTTGAGGCCAGTTCATTGGCTATATTTAAGAGGGAGTTAGATGTGGCCCTTGTGGCTACAGGGGTCAGGGGGTATGGAGGGAAGGCTGGGGCGGTGTTCTGAGTTGGATGATCAGCCATGATCATAATAAATGGCGGTGCAGGCTCGAAGGGCCGAATGGCCTACTCCTGCACCTATTTTCTATGTTTCTATGTTTCTATACACCTTTGGACTGAGAGGAAACCAGAGCACCCGGAGGTCACGGGGAAACATAAGGAGCACAAGCAGTGACAGGAATTGAACCCCGGTAGGCAGCACTGTGAAGTGTTGAGTTAACCGCCACATCACCGTCACCTCTTTTGGTGAGCCTGTGGCCGCATTTCATGGAGGATGCCATGATGTAGCTGGTACCTGATTCAGTGAACAGTCACTTCTATTCCTGCTTATGGCTTAAAAGCAGTAAAGTATCTATAGCATTGCCACGTTCTGGTGCAAAGGTTCCCAAACTGAAGTCCACGGACCCTTTGGTTAATGGTAGGGGTCCATGGCATAAAAAAAGATTGGGAACCCCTGCTCCAGAGGACTAATTAGAACAGGCCCTCAGCCCAACTGGTCCCACCCACCCACATTAAGCCTAGAGTTTTCTAAATGTCTCCTATCCATATACTTACCTTGCTGGCTTTTAAATGTTGCTAATGCACCCGCCTCAACCACTAATTAACCAACATTTAGCAGGATGAATCCTCTTCCTAAAATGGACTGATTGGCACGGTAATTTGTCAGAAAGGCGATTACTTTTTAACAAAACCCTCATACTCCGCATAAATTGCATAGATGGTTCATTTCAAGAATATATTTCAAAGAAGTAAATTAATTTATGAAACAGCAGATCAGGAAGCAGCCCATATTTGCACAAAATTAAGTTTCATTCATCAGCAAAAGTCACAAGGCAAATTAGTAAAAGAATGTAGCCAGGAATTATTAGTGTCTGACTTTCTGTGACATTAGTCTCCTCCATGTACAGCATGTAGGAAGAGGGATGATTAGAGTGTGAGACTGTCACAGTCTGATGAGTGATTCATCCCCTTGCTAGTAAATCTGTAAGCTTCAATATTAATCTCTAAAAATATATGATACATGGATTCATTTTTTCATCATGTCCAATAACTGGAATAGGTAATAATGAAAGATTTAACAAAACCTATGGGAAAAATGAAATTACTCTGAACCGACTGCCTGGAAGGTACTGCTGGCATTACAATAAGCTGGTGCCTTAGCCCACAGTCATGAGTGTGGAGGAGTGCACTCCAACGTGTTGTCGTCACACATTGCAAAACTACTGGCAGATGAAGCAGTTTATTGGTGCTACATGTTGATTTCATGGATTATCTTTACTGGATTATTAATGTCAGCAGAATTGATCTTCACATTTTATTTGTTCTGAAGATCTGAGCACAGTTACCAAGGCCACCTTTATCGTCCATTCCCGGATGCTTTCCCATTAGAACACAGCAACTTGCAAGAGTCCTTCAGTGAACATCAGCGTCAAATTCTTTCTGCGAGTCTTGAATTATTTCTTGACTGTGTAGAGGTATGTTTCTTTCCACGAGAGGCCAATGGAATTAATGGGCAGTGGAATGTCTCTGCAATTATTTATTAATTTAGACATACAGTGTGGAACCAGGCCCCTCTGGCCTAATGAGCCGTGTTGCCCAGCAACCCACCTATTTAACACTAGCCTGGACAATTTACAATGACCAAATAACCTACTAACCAGTATGTCTTTTGAACGTGGGAGGAACCCAGAGCACTCTGAGGAAACTCACACAGTCACGGGGAGGACATAGAAACAGTGTCAGAACTGAACTCTGATGCCCCGAGCTGTAGTCCAGTCACACTAACCAACACGCTGCCTTGCTGCCCTCCACACTACCATGGCACCCAGGCTGTTGTATACTGGTTCATTCTTAACCGGTCTGCTCTACACTGACCCACCTATCTGGTTGACTGTCTTCTCAATTCAGCTACAACTGGGAAAAGGCAATGAATGCTAATTTTGCTGTTACTATCTACAATTTATGAATGAAACAAAAACTATCCTGGACAAAGCTATCTACTCTCTTGACTGGTACTCCACTACTCTCTATTTCCCCTATCCAGCACTACATTGTGATGGTAATGTGTATCCGCTACTATGGCAGGAGGCCAAGCTGGAAGGTGCATGGAAACAGGCCATTTGGCCCATTGCATGCATACCAAACAGTGGGCACCCATTTGTATTAACTCTATCTTCGAGCAGGGTGTGTGGGGTGTCCAGGGATGGGCACAGTCTCTGCTACAGGGGTGTGTTGTGTCCATGCCAGGGCAACTCACTCACCTTTGAGCCCCACTCATCTCACACCTGTGGCTCTCAGTAACTTGGCATGCGATAGTGGCCATATCCCAGGCAGGCTAAAGCAGGCGAGAGTAGCCCCGAAGCCTGATACCCCGGTGAGACAGGGACACGCTTGTCCCAGCATTTAGAGACAGCTCTGGTGGACTGTGTGGATGAGATCAACAGTGTGATCCAGCAGCCAGGACGGTAGTTCTGCAACACTTGATGGAGAGCGAAGGGATAACAATACACAGAAGAGGTTATGGTCATCCACTGCAACCAAGGAAGACCCCAGTTGTGATGACTACTCGTACCACTGGACCCGGACTTCCGCAGTCGAGAGAGCGGAAATGCCCTAGGGCAATGGCTTCTCCACTTTAAGAGTTCTCCCACATAGGTTACTTCTGTCATCGCCAGACAGGACAGAGAACCAATCATCTTCCAGCACTTGGACCTAGCCTTCTCCGCCTAGGTGATTCAAGTGCTCATCTAGAGACATCTTAAATGTTGTCAGCGATTTTGTTTCCATCACTCCTTCAAGAAATGTATTCCAAATATTCACCACTAAACGAATTATTGTTGCTTAAAAACCGACGGAATAACACAGTCTGTGGTTGGAAGGGCCCACAGAGAAAACCTCGGAGGAAGTGTGGGCGAAGATCAGGATCATAAGTGCGTTTAAGGAAACTGGTTTTAAACTCCCTATACCGACGACCTTGCTGGCGAACATGCAGTCTCTGGTGAATAAAATCGATGATCTCAGAGCCAGGGTGCTGAATCAGAGGGACAGTAGGATCACGTGTCCTTTGTTTCACGGAATCCTGGTTAACCCCTTCCGTACCGGCTGCAGCGATTCAGATCGACAGGTTTACTGTACACTGTCAGGATAGATCTATAGAGTCCCTTAAAAGCAGAGGTGGAGGAGTATAACTCATTATCAACTTTATTTGGTGCACAGATATATCAGTGCTGTCCCAATTCTGCTCACCAGACCTGGAATACCTAGCAGTAAAGAGTTGTCCTTTTCACTTACCACGGGAGTTCTCTGGGGTCATTCTGGTAGCAGTTTACATACCACCTCAGGCCAATATCAAGCAGGCTTTAGATGATCTGAGTAATGGGATCAACATGCATGAAACAGCGCACCCTAACACCTTCACCATCGTTTTGAGAGATTTTAACAAGGCCAGTCTGAAAAAATCACTAAGCAATCACCATCAACAGATCACGTGCAATATCAGAGGAAACAACACACTGGACCATTGTTACACCACCATCAAGAATGCCTACCATGCTATTCCATGCCCTCACTTTAGGAAGTCTGATCACCAATCACAAATGACCAACCAAGCAGAGTTCACTGCCAAGAAGGCCCACCAGTGCCTTTACTTCCTGAAAAAACTAAAGAAATTTGGCCTGTCCCCTAAAACTCTCACTAATTTTTATAGATGCACTGTAGAAAGCATCTATAAAAATAGAAGTATGGAAACTGTCCTGTCCAAGCCCGAAAGAAGCTGCAGAAGATCGTGAACACGGCACAGCACATCACACAAACCAATCTTCCATCCTTGGACTCACTTTACACTGCACGCTGTCGGAGCAGTGCTGCCAGGATAATCAAGGACACGACCCACCCAGCCAACACACTTTTCGTCCCTCTTCCCTCCGGGAGAAGGCTCAGGAGCTTGAAGACCTGTACAGCCAGATTTGGGAACAGCTTCTTTCCAACTGTGATAAGACTGTTGAACGGATCCTGACCCGGATCTGGGCCTTACCCTCCAAATATCCGGACCTGCCTCTCGGTTTTTTTGCACTACTTTACTTTCCATTTTTATAATTTATAATTTAAATTTTTAATATTTACTAATTTTAACTATTTTTAATATTTAATATTTGTAATCCAGGGAGTGGGAAGCGCAGAATCAAATATCGCTGTGATGATTGTACGTTCTAGTATCAATTGTTTGGCGACAATAAAGTATAAAGTATAAAGTACCTGGCTGTACTACTACTCCCTGGGTATAGGCAGAGACTGAAGACTGCAGCACCAGTAGTGAGGACCAAGAAGATTTGGACAAGGGAAGTACAGGAGCACTTACAGGACTGCTTTGAATCGGTAGACTGGACTGTATTCAGGGATTCATCTTTGAAACTGGATGAATATGCTGCAGTTATTACTAATGACTGTGGACTCTGGACTAATGAAGTTGCATTAAAACCTGTGTGGGTGAGTGTGTGCCTACAAAGACTTACTGTACATTCCCAAACCAAAAGTCGTGGATGAACCAGGAGGTACGTCATCTGCTGAAGGCTAGATCTGTGGCATTCGAGTCTGGCAACCCAGGCCTGTACCAGAAAACCAGGTATGATTTGCAGAGGGCTATTTCAAGGGCAAAGGGACAATTTCCAATGAGGTTGGAGGCGATATCAGATGCACGGCAACTCTGGCAGGGACTGCAAGACATTAATTCCTACAAAGTGAAACCCAATAGTATGAACGGCAGCAATGCTTCACTTCCAGATGAACTCAACACCTTCTATGCCCACTTTGCCGCTTTGAAAGGGAGAACACAACTACCGCTGTGAAGATCCCTGCTGCATCTGATGACTCTGTGATCTCCGTCTCAGAGGTCGGCGCTAGACTGTCTTTAAAGAGAGTGAACCCTCACAAGGCAGAAGGACCCGATGGAGCACCTGGTGAGGCTCTGAAAACTTGTGCCAACCAACTAGCGGGAGTATTCAAGGACATTTTCAACTTCTCACTGCTATGGGCAGAAGTTCCCACTTGCTTCAAAAAGGCAACAATTACACCAGTGCCAAAGAAGAATAATGTGAGCTGCCTTAATGACTATCGCCCGGTAGCACTCACACCTACAATGATGAAATGCTTTGAGAGGTTGGTCTTGACTAGACTGAACTCCTGCCTCGGTAAGGACCTGGACCCATTGCAATTTGCCTATCATCACAATAGGTCAACGGCAGATACAATCTCAATGGCTCTCCACATGGCTTTAGACCATCTGGACAACACAAACACCTATGTCAGGATGCTGTTCATCGACTATAGCTCGGCATTTAATACCATCATTCCCACAATCCTGATTGAGAAGTTGCAGAACCTGGGCCTCTGTACTTGGGTCCCCGACTTCCTAACCGGAAGACCACAGTTTGTGCGGATTGGTGATAACATATCCTCTTCGCTGACGATCAACACTGGCGCACCTCAGGGGTATACGCTCTGTATACACATGACTGTGTGGCTAGGCATAGCTCAAATACCATCTAAAAATTTGATGATGATACAGCCATTGTTGGTAGAATCTCAGGTGGTGACGAGAGGACATACAGGAGTGAGATATGCCAACTAGTGGAGTGGTGCTGCAGCAACAACCTGGCACTCAACATCAGTAAGACGAAAGAGCTGATTGTGGAGTTCAGGAAGGGCAAGACGAAGGAACACATACCAATCCTAATAGAGGGATCAGAAGTGGAGATAGTGAGCAGCTTCAAGTTCCTGGGTGTCAAGATCTCTGAGGATCTAACCTGGTCCCAACATTTTGATGTAGTCATAAAGAAGGCAAGACAGCAGCTATACCTTATTAGGAACACAAAATAATCTGCAGATGCTGGGGTCAAAGCAACACTCACAACATGCTGGAGGAACTCAGCAGGTCGGGCAGCATCTGTGGAAAAGATCAGTCGACGTTTCGGGCTGGAACCCTTCGTCAGGACTGTAGAGGGAAGGGGCAGAGGCCCTATAAAGAAGGTGGGGGGAGGGTGGGAAGGAGAAGGCTGGTAGGTGCCAGGTGAAAAACCAGTAAGGGGAAAGATAAAGGGGTGGGGGAGGGTAAGCAGGGAGATGATAGGCAGGAAGGGTGAAGAAGGAATAGGGGAAAACACAACGGGTAGTAGAAGGAGGCGGAACCATAAGGGAGGTGATAGGCAGCTGGGGGAAGGGGCAGGGTGGCATAGGGATAGAGGAAGGGAGGGGGAGGGAATTACCGGAAGTTGGAGAATTCTATGTTCATAGGAGTTTGAAGCGATTTGGCATGTCAACAAATATACTCAAAAACTTCTATAGATGTACCGTGGAGAGCAATCTGACAGGCTGCATCACTGTCTGGTATGGAGGGGCTACAGGACCGAAAAAAGCTGCAGAAGGTTGTAAATCTAGTCAGCTCCATCTTGGGCACTAGCCTACGAAGTACACAGGACATCTTTAGGGAGCAGTCTCTCAGAAAGGCAGCGTCCATTATTAAAGACCTCCAGCACCCAGGGCATGCCCTTTTCTCACTGTTACCGTCAGGTAGGAGGTACAGAAGCCTGAAGGTACACACACTCAGCGATTCAGGAACAGATTCTTCCCCTCTGCCATCCAATTCCTGAATGGACTTTGAAGCTTTGGACACTACCTCACTTTTTTTAATATACAGTATTTCTGTTTTTGCACATTTTAATAATCTATTCAATATATAAGACAAGACATAAGACAAAGGAGCAGAAGTCGGCCATTCCGCCCATCGAGTCTGCTCCGCCATTTTATCATGAGCTGATCCATTCTCCCATTTAGTCCCACTCCCCTGCCTTCTCACCATAACCTTTGATGCCCTGGCTACTCAGATACCTATCAATCTCTGCCTTAAATACACCCAATGTAATTGATTTACTTATTTATGTATTATTATGTTTTATTTTTTTTCTCTCTCTGCTAGATTATGTATTGCATTGAACTGCTGCTGCTAAATTAACAAATTTCATGTCACATGCCGGTGATAATAAACCTGATTCTGATTCTCTTGGGTTGAGAAAAGACCCCTTCAGATACCCTCTAAAGCTCTTAACCCTTACCCTAAACCCGTATCTTCTAGCTTCATCCACCTCTAATATCAGCAAGTGTTTTCCTGCAGTCAATCCTATCCATAATCCTCATATTATATATCTTTATCACATCTCCTCTTAATCTCCTCTGCCAGACCCAGCCTGTCCTCATAACTGAAACACTCCATCCCAGGCAACATCGAAAACACTAGAGGCTGGAACCTGCAACAACAAACAACCTGCTGGAGGAACTCAGTGTGTCAACCAGTCCTGATGCAGGCTTTTGACCCTTAATAGTCTGATGAACCTCTGCATTCATTTGCATTCATTCCAGCACCATCACATCCTTCCTGTCATGTGGTGACCAGAACTACACGTAGCATTCTAGCCAAGGCCTGACCATGACTTGTATAGTTAGGGACAAACACTGCTCTTGCATTCAATGCCCTAATTGAATCCCATATTCCTTCTTAACCATGTCATCTCACCTGAACTGCCACCTTCAAGGATCTATGAACTTGCATAAAGTTCAAAGTAAATTTACTACCAAAGTGTATATATGTCACCATATACCAAGGTCCCTAGGACTCTACTGTTCACAAAATATATTCTCACCTCATTAGTACTCCAAAATGCATCACCTTGTACTTATCAGGATTAAGCTCCATCTTTCCATTTCTCAGCCCACCACTAACATATCGGCATCCACCTCTAACCTAAGACTGCCTTCCACATTATCAACAACTCCACCAGTCTCTGTACGTGTTGATTAGTATGTGTGATCACTTCAGTTGAGTATTATACTCTCCCACGGGTTTGTGTGTAACATGGGAAGGTTGATGCAGGGGCAGCCACCACATGGTCGTTGGCAAATCGGGGTCAGAGTCCAGCGGTGTGGAATGCAAGGCAACTTGGGACCCTTCATTGCTGCAGCCTTCCTATGCCTTTACTGCCATTGTGATGAGACATCATCTTTCGCCAATTCCACCAGTGAGGTCCTGGTTGGATCACTCTTATCTGGAACCCTCCCCTCGATCTTACTGCCATGGGTGACCCGAAACTCCAGACAGCATTGCTCTAGGGATCACAGGAACTGAGGAGCCTTTCCACCACGAAAAGATGACGATCCTCAATAAAGAACCTTATTGATTACATCTTGCACATACACATCCACATCATCAACGTTTATAGCAAGCAGTAAGTGCCTCAGCACTGATCTCCTCAGAGCACTGCTAGTCATTTGCCTCTTCACCATCACTCTCAGTCCCCAATTGCCAAACCAAGTTCTCCTGGACGGAACTGACAGGAGCAGCACGGTGGTGGACAGCGACCCAGATTCAATTCCCGCTGCCATCCGTCAGGAGTTTGTACGTCCTCTCCATCAGCATGTGCTCCGGTTTCCTCCCACATTCCAAAGATATACAGGTCAGAGGGCTAATTGGTCACATGGGTGTAAAGGGGCGGCGTGGGCTTGATGGGTCAGAAGACCTGCTACCATGTATCCCTAAATAAAATAAAAGCTTCGCTTTTTATTAACACTGTGACAAAAGCCTGGAGCTCCTTACACAAAAGGTTTGTGAGACCAACATCACCCAATGGACCACAGGTATTGAAGAGAATGGCCCATCACCGCTCTCAAGGACCATGAGAGGAAGGCAGCAAAATAACAGAATCTAAAGGCAAAATATTAACCAAGAGGATAATGTCCCAATTAAAGGAAGAAACAAAAGTACCACACCCTAACGTGAAGTTTACTTGCTAAAGTGAAATCTCTTCTTATCACTCAAGATAGTACGTGTTTGTGAATTTAAGAGCAGGGAGGTTACACTGCAACTATACAGGGTACTGGTGAGGCCGCACCTGGAGTATTGCATGCGGTTCTGGTCTCCTTAGTTGAGGAAGGATATACTGGCTTTGGAGGTGGTGCAGAGGAGGTTCACCAGGTTGATTCCAGAGATGAGGAGATTAGACTGTGAGGAGAGATTGTACTTGCTGGAATTCAGAAGAATAAGAGGACATCTTATAGAAACTTAAACTTATTAAATGGATAGGTGAGACTAGAATTACGAGATATAGACTTGAGATTCAGGGAAGTAGATTTGGGACAGAAATAAGGAAGAAATCACGGTGACAGGCTTCGGCTCAAATCAGGCTTCAGCTCGGAAGAGGCATTGGCTCTGTGTAAAGCGTCTGTTAAGGTTTCCTTTTTGTGTTTTTTTTCCCTCTCTCTTACTGTACCATTTAAATGGCTGCGGTGTGCTCCCTCATGCCAGATGTTGGAGAACTGGGAGACCCAGAGTCTCCCAGGGAACTACATCTATGTGAAGTGCATCCGTCTGCAGCTCCTTGAGGGCTGTGTTGGGGATCTGGAGCAGCAGCTGGATGACCTTCGGCTTGTACGGGAGAGCAAGGATATAATTGATCAAAGTTACAGGGAAGCAGTCACCCTGAACTTGCAGGAGACGAGTCGCTGGGTGACTGTCAGGAGAAATGGAAATAGGCAGTTAGAGCAGAGCACCCCTGTGGCCATTCCTCTCAAAAACAAGTACACCGCTTTGGATACTTTTGAGGGGGATGACTCCCGGGAGAATTCCACGGTGACCGAGTTATAGGCACTGAGCATGGGTCCGTGCTGCAGAAGAGAAAGAGAGAGAAGAAGGGAGCGGTAGTGATAGGGGACTCAATAGTGAGAGGAACAGACAGGAGATTCTGTGGATGGGAACGGGACACCCGGCTGGTATGTTGCCTCCCAGGTGAAAGGGATATCTCAGATTATGACATATTGGTACCAATGACATAGGAAGGAAAAGCGATGAGGTCCTGAAAGGACAATTTAGAGAGCTAGGTAGAAAGCTGAGAAGCAGGACCTCCCGGGTGGTGATCTGTGGATTGCTGCCTGTGCCACGCACCAGCAAGGGTAGAAACAGGATGATTTGACAGATAAATGCGTGGCTGAGAAGCTGGTGCAGGGGGCAGGGCTTCAGATTCTCGGATCCTTGGGATCTCTTCTGGGGGAGGTACGACCTGTTCAAAAGTGACGGGTTGCACCTGAACCCGAGGGAGACCAATATTCTCGTGGGCAGGTTTATTAGAGCTGTTGGGGAGGGTTGAAACTAACTTGGCAGGAGGTTGGGAACCGGAGTGATGGGACTCAGGAAAGGACGGATGATAAAAATGTAAAGATAGCGTGCAGTCAGATTGTCAGGAAGGGCAGGCAGGTGATGGGACTTAGTTGCAGCCAACAGGTGGAGTATCAAATCATTAGGAATGCAGAATCAGGAAGGATAGCAAATACAGTACTCAAGGTGTTGTATCTAAATGCACGTAGTATAAGACATAAGGTGGATAATCTTGTTGCAATGTTACAGAATGCCAGGTATGACGTTGTGGCCATCACTGGATCGTGGCTGAAGGATGGTTGTAGTTGGGAGCTGAATGTCCAAGGTTACACATTATATTGGAGGGATAGGAAGGTAGGCAGAGGGAGTGGTGTGGCACTACTGGTAAAGAATGGCATCAAATCTCTCTTTCCCTTCTGCTCCACGGACCCATGCTCAGTGCCTGTAACCTGGTCGCCGTGGCATTCTCCCCAGGAAGTTATCCTCCACAAAAGTATCCAAAGCGGTATACTTGTTTTTGAGGGGAAAGATGTGACATAGGATCAGAAGATGTTGAATCCTTGTGGGTTGAGTTAATAAACTGCAAGGGTAAAAGGACGTTGATGGCAGATATATACAAGCCTCCCAATAGCGGCTGGGAGGTGGACTACAGGTTACAACAGGAAATAGAAAAGGCGAGTCAAAAGGGCAATGTTATGTTAGTCACAGGAAATTTCAACATGCAGGTCGACTGGGAAAATCAGGTTGGCAATGGATCTCAAAAGAGTGAGTTTGTTGAATGCCTAAGAGATGGTTTTTTAGAGCAGTTTGTCATTGAGCCTACTAAGGGATCAGCTGTACTAGATTGGGTGTTATGTAATGCAATTAGGGAGCTTAAGGTAAAAGACACCTTCGAAACCAGTGATCACAATATGATTGTTTCAACTTGAAATTTGATAGGAAGAAAGGAAAGTCTAATGTAGAAGTATTTCAGTGGAGTAAGTGATATGAGAGAGGAGTTGGCCAAAGTAAATTGCAAGGAGCTGCTGGCAGGGATGTCAGCAGAGCAGCAACAAGGGAAGTCAAAGCTATTGTAAAAGCAAAAGAAAGGGCATACAACAAAGCAAAAATTAGTGGGAAGACAGAGGATTGGGAAGTTTTTAAAAACCTACAGACAACAACTAAAATAGAAGGGAAATATGAAATATGAAAGCAAGCTAGCAAATAATATCGAAGTGGATAGTACAAGTTTTTTCAAGTATGATAAAAATAAAAGAAAAATGAGAGTGGATATAGGACCGCTAGGAAATGAGGCAGGAGAAATAATAACAGGGGACAAGGAGATGGCTGATGAACTAAATGAGAATTTTGTGTCAGTCTTCACTGCAATAGACAAGAGCAGTATGCCTGATGTTTTAGTGTGTGAAGGAAGAGAAGTGGGTGCAATTACTGTTACAAGAGAGAAGGTGCTCAAAAAGCTGAAAGACCTAAAGGTACATAAGTCACCCGGACCAGAGGAACTGCACCCTAGGGTTCTGAAAGAGGTAGTGTTACAGATTGTGGCGGCATTAGAAATGATCTTTCAAAAATCGTTGGACTCTGGCATGGTGCCGGAGGGCTGGAAAATTGCAAATGTTATTCCTCTCTTTAAGAAAGGAGGAAGGCAGCAGAAAGGCCTTTGACAAGTTGCCACACATGATGCTGCTTACCAAGTTAAGAGCTAATGGTATGAAGGTACCAACATGGTTAGAGAAATGGCTGATTGGTAGGAGCAGCAAATGGGAATAAAAGGATCCTTTTCTGGTTGGCTGCTAGTGACTAGTAGCGTTCTGCAGGGGTCGATGTTGGGACCACTTCTTTTTATGCTGTATACTTGGGCAGGTAGTGTTGAGGAAACAGGTAGGATGCAGAAGGACTTAGACAGATCAGGAGAAGGGGCAAGAAAGTGGTAAATGAAATACAATGTTGGAAAATGCATGGTCATGCACTTTGATAGTAGAAATAAATGTACAGACTATTTTCTAACCAGGGAGAAAATCCAGGAATATGAGATGCAGAGGGACTTGATAATCCTTGTGCAGAGCATCCTGAAGGTTAACTTGCAGGTTGAGTCGGTGGTGAAGAAGGCAAATGCCATGTTAGCATTCATTTCAAGAGGTCTAGAATACAAGAGCAAGGATGTGATGCTGAGGCTTTATAAGGCACTGGTGAGGGCGCACCCTGAGTATTGTGAACAGTTTTGGGCCCCTCATCTTAGAAAAGATGTGCTGGCATTGGAGAGGGTCCAGAGGAGGTTCACAAGGATGATTGCAGGAATGGAAGGGTTATCATACGAGGAACGTTTGATGGCTCTGGGTCTGTACTTGCTGGAATTCAGAAGGATGAGGGCGGATCTCATTGAAACCTTTCGAATGTTGAAAGGCCTAGACAGAGTAGATGTGGAAAGGATGCTTTCCATGGTGGGAGAGTCTAGGACAAGAAGGTATAGCTCAGGATAGAGGGACACCCTTTCAAAACAGAGATGTGGAGAAATTTCATTAGCCAAAGGGTGGTGAATTTGTGGAATTTGTTGCCACCAGCAGCTGTGGAAGCCAGGATGTTGGATGTATTTAAGGCAGAGGTTGATAGGTTCTTGACTGGACATGGCATCAAAGGTTATGGGGAGAAGGCAGGGAACTGGAGTTGAGGAGGAGATAGAAATAAAAGGATCAGCCATGATTAAATGATGGAGCAGACTCGATGGGCCAGATGGCCTAATTCTGCTCCTATGGTTTATGATCTAACTGCTTTTCCCAGAGAGTGGTGAATCTGTGGAATTCTCTGCCCAGTGAAGCAGTGGAGGCTACCTCAGTAAATATATTTAAGACAAGGTTGGATAGATTTTTACATAGTAGGGGAATTAAGGGTTATGGGGGAAAGGCAGGTAGATGGAGATGAGTCCATGGCCAGATCAGCCATGACCTTATTGAATGGTGGAGAAGGCTTGACAGGCCAGATGGCCTACTCCTGCTTCTATTTCTTATGTTCTTATTCATTGAAAGTTGTCTGGTTACTGGTCAAGAATAATTATGTAGTAAATTATATTTTAAAATAATAAGCTTTGAATTTAATCCAGTAAATGGCACCCAAAAGGTTCTTGTCACTTCAAGTTAGTCAGTTTTGCCCTTTGTAGCGCAAGCCTTCTTTCCGCTCACACAGCCAAGGGATGTTACTGCATTTCATACAACCCATGCCCTCAGAACAATCTTATCTACTACAGTCAATTGCCTCAGAGCTGCCTTGTAATTCTTCACCAAAGGATTCAACCGCATAATGGACAAGGAAATAGGAATGTGAGAAACAGGTGCCATGGGATCACCCAGATTTCTGTCATCCACAGCAAGCACCCACATCCACATTGTAACTGAATGGAAATGATAACTCTAACGTTTGTTCTTTTGAAGAGTAAAAACCAAGATTTAAGAAGGTTCTTTATTTCCCTACTGCCCAGACATTCGAACGATGACCAAGTTCACCTTGTGATAGCTTACAACTTCTGAATTACACTGCACTTATCTTAACAGTCAACTTAATCTGCTTGTAAAAGTTTACCCGCTTTGTTAATACCAAAAGAACAAATGATTGCAAATTTTAAATGCAAAATATCAGAAATGCACAGCATTATTTTTCAGCATCAAAGCAAATAATTGAATAACAATCAGTTGTGACTCACAGGACATAGGAACAGAATTAGGCCATTCGGCCCAATGAATCTGCTCTGCCATTCTATCATGGCTGATATATTATCCCTCTCAACCGCATTCTCCTGCCTTCTCTCCGTAACCGTCAATACCCTTACTAATCAAGAAACTGGCAATCTCTGCCTTAAAAATATTAAGTGACAGCCTCTACAGCCGTCTGTGGTAATGAACTCCTCAGATTCGCCACACTCTGGCTAAAGACATTCCTCCTCCTCTCTGTTCTCAAGGGACGTCCTTTAGATTTTGAAAATTTTCCCTCCCCCTCCTCTCTTCTTCTATTCCCCACTTTGGCCTCTTACCCCTTCTCACTTGCCTAACACCTCCAACTAGAGTCCCTCCAACTTCCCTACCTATGGTCTACTGTCCTGTCTTCACCTATCACCTTCTGGCTATCCTCCTTTCCTTCCCCACCTTTTTATTCTGCTGTCCTTCCCTTCCTCTGCAGTCCTAAAAAAGGGTCTTGGCCAGAAACCATTAACTACTAGTTTATTTCCATAGATGCTGCCTGACCTACTGAGTTCCTCCAGAATTTTGTGTGTGTTGCTTTGGATTTTCAGCATCCGCAGAATTTCTTGTGTTTATGTAGCAGGAAGTTTTAGTTTGATTTTAGAGTAGGTTAAAAAGTCGGCACAACATCATGGGTTGATAGGCTTGTACTGTGCTACTGTGTTCGAAGGTATCCAGAATTGTATTAAAAATATAGCACACATATTATTATCACTATTATGTGCCGTGTCATATGACGCAGGTGATCGTGGTCTTCCATGTATCTTCGACCATGATTGTTCTTAGCAATTTTTTCGACAGAAGTGGTTTGCCATTGCCTTCTTCTGGCCCATGTCTTTTCAAGACGGGTGTACCCAACCATTATATACTGTAATTCTTCAGAGATTGTCTGCCTGGCATCAGTGGTCACATAACCAGGACTTGTGATCTGCACCAGCTGCTCATACGACCATCCACCACCTGCTCCCATGGCTTCACGTCACCCTGATCAGCGGGTGGGGGGGGGGGGGTGCACTAAGAATGTGCTAACCTTGCCCAAGGGTGACATGTAGGATAGCGGAAGGAAGGAATATTTTACACCTCCTTTGGTGGAGACCTGTCTCCACACAATGACAGGAAACCAGAAAAAGGTGATTAAGGAGATGGTCAGTCATGGAGAAAAACAACTATTAACAGAAGTGTTTTGCTTAAAATCCTGAAGACTTGTAATGGACTTATTATAGATTCAAAAGTGATAGTGGCTCTCTTGCAGGCAGAACACTTACACTGTTTACATCTTCAGGCGAAAGTAGTGGACTGAATACTCCAGGTTGTCTACAACACTGTGACATTACTGCAGAGCAGGGACAGCATATGACTCGCCTGTTTAATCAGGATCACAGTATGGACACCCATACAGATGAAGGAAAAAAAGTGCATCCCACATTTTAAAAAAAATGCCAGCTATTTTCTGAAAAGTTGAGAAAAAGACTTGTAACTGAAAAAGTCTGTCTAAAATTGACAGAATTATTTTATTCCTTTTAAATGGGTGAGACTACTTCTTCTATATTCCATTAAAAGATTTAAGGGAACAGGCATCTT
The DNA here is from genome assembly GCF_030028105.1 of Mobula birostris. Classification (NCBI taxonomy): domain Eukaryota; kingdom Metazoa; phylum Chordata; class Chondrichthyes; order Myliobatiformes; family Myliobatidae; genus Mobula; species Mobula birostris. Next base: position 216,211,568 of record NC_092372.1, on the reverse strand, counting down.
AGCTTCCAAAGAGGGTTGTCACAGTAAGATTAATCACCAACTGGCTGGCTAGCAACAATGAAAATTTTAAGTCATCACTAATAGCAAAACACCTTAAAGAAAATAAGAAATGAGTTAGAATTATTCATAAGTAACACCTCAACAAGTGCAAATGAAGTACATTACCCATGCTAATGTATGGTAATTAACTTGCCCAAAACAGCTTTGATGCCTTGACTGCATTTATGGCATGGCAATAAGTCAGTGCGTAAATGACCAATGATCAGGATATCTTTCCCAGGGGCTTAATTTCTTCTGGTAAAATACATTGATTAATGCACTTGTGTTAAATTTGTTTGTGTTCTTTTAACAAAGTCATTAAGCCAATTAAAGTAAACAGGGCAGCTTAAATGTTGCATTAAAGGAACAAAGTGATTTTATGTAAATGATTTTAACTATTGCATTGCTAGAGAAAATTAAACCCTAGAGTGTTTACTTAGAGAAATACATTTCTTAATTAATTAACTTGCATGCATTAATTAGGCATAATTGGTGTACTTCACTAATATGTTGTCTGCTGTGCAATAGATTTACCCTTAAGCCTCAGAAGGAAAAATGCACAGTAAATGACTTTTAAAAGCAAAGCAACTGGAGTGCTGTAAAAGGAAGTGGAACCTTACAGCTCAGTTTCCAGTGTGCAGTGCTCTCCGCAGTAAGGAATCAGCTATGCTGGATATAGGATCAAGTTTTTAAATTTTTAATTTATTGAGATATTACAACGCAGAACAGACCCTTCCAATCCTACGAGCTGTGCCAACCAGCAATCCCCCAATCTAGTCGTAGCCTAACCACTTACAATGACCAATTAATCTACCAATCTTTGGACCATGAGGAAAACATACAAACTCCTTACATGCAGTGGCGGGGACTGAACCCAGGTCCCACAGTTGTGCTAACCGCTACACTACCATGCCGATGCAACAAGGAAACACATTAGCCAGAGGTGGTGAATCTCTGGAATTGCCACAGATAGCTAAGGGTATATTTAAAGCAGAGGTTGATAGGTTCTTGCTTATTAAGGGTGTCAAAGGTTACGGAGAGAATGCAGGAGAATGGGATTCAGGGGGATTATAAATCAGCCATGATGGAATGGTGGAACAGACTCGACTGACCAAATGTCCATTCTGCTCCTACTTCTGTCTTATGGTTTAAAGGGGGTAAAAGTTTAAAGTTCTTTGCCAGCAACAACGGTTTTAAATTTAATTTTATATGTTTATTTTAAATTTTTAATTTTAATTTAAAATCTGAGAAGGATTGACTTTTTAAAAAACCAAAGCCATATTAAGGAGGGGGGAAAAAAAAGCAGATACATGGATTTAACCCAGAGATCAGGCTCACTGATCTTAGTGAGTGGCAGACCAGGCCCAAGAGGTTAATTGGCTTACTACTACTCTCATTCTCCAATTCCTAACCTATTCCTAAGTGAAAAAGCGGCAATATGTGAAAACAGATTGTACACCAACTGTCTCTGAGACAGAAGCCCAGGAACCGCAGGATCTAAATAGATGGGCAAAATTAAAAGGGAGCCTCATTACACAAGTGGATAAACTAGTTTAGAGATCAGTACTGGGATTTGTGCCCTTTCTGAGTGACAGGAAGTAAGAATGTGGGCAGGATGGGAAGACACCATTTCATGTAGACGAATGCAGCACTCAGACACTGAGAAAGGATTACAAACCGCAGCGGCAAAAAGTAAATTTCACAGGGCACCCACAGGATGGATGCTGGTGTTCAGCACAAAACTGTAGAAAAGAATTCAAACAGGAAGTGTTTGCATGTCAATGAAAATAAACAAAAATATTCAATGTGAGTGGTTAGGATAGTCCACTGATTGGACATTCTGCTCACTAACGGTAAGAATACTGAGTAGTTTATCACTCTTGTTTCAGTCTCCTGTACTTAATAAAGAGTGGAACCCGGTGCGGTCTTCTGCTGCTGTAGCCCATCCACTTCAAGGTTCGACCTGTTGCGTATTCAGAGATGCTCTTCTGCACACCACTGTTGTAACGTGTGGCTATTTGAGTTAATGTTGCCTTCTTGTCAGCTTGAACCAGTGTGGTCTTTCTCCTCTGACCTCTCTCACCAGCAAGGCACTTTTGGCCAAAAGAACTGCACAATTTTTTTTTTTTTGCACCATTCTCTGTAAACTCTTGAAAGTTGTGTATAAAAATCCCAAGAGTTCAGCAGTTTCTGAGGTACTCAACCCACCCCAACTTGCACCAACAATCATTCCATGGTCAAAGTCACTTTGGTCACATTCCTTCCCTGTTCTGATGTTTGGTCTGAACTTCTTGACCATGTCTGCCTGCTTCTATGCATTGAGTTGCTGCCACATGATTGGCTGATTGGGTATTTGAATTGATGAGCAGGTGTACCTAATAAAGTGGCCACTGAGTGCAGTTTATTTGAAATATTTTCTAATTTACACAGCACTCTTCACGCATAGCTTGATATTAGACAAGTCTATTAGAGCAGCAGACAGTGGATAGTTCAGCTCACATAAGGTCATCAGCCGATTAACAACCATCCCTGCTTATAGCACGGGCTGTCAGACAATGCATGAACAATCTCGGGGGTTGGGGGAGTGGGGAACAATCAGTCAGTATCCAACATCCTGCTGAAAAATAGAGATGTGGAGCTACTGTGCAGACAGTGGAACACCCTACCAGGCCAGGAAGAGGCTAGCATCTTTAACCTTCGGTCTCTACTCGGGAGTTGTAGCACAGTGTGACCATATTCAATGCCAAGAGGAAGGTATTGGAATGAAATCATTAAAGTTAACAAAATAAACCCTACAGAGGATCTTGTCCTCTCTCTCTCCCTCTCCCCCTCCCTCATTCCCTCTCTCACACACAAATGCTCACCTTGTCTGCTTCACATATGGGTTTGACTGCCAGCTTTGACGAGGCTGCCATTTTCACCGAATTTGCGAAGGACCGTCCCATTGGTGCTTCCAAACCTGTAACACAAGTAAAATGTAAAGAAGTGCAGAAAGCATAATGGTTTCTAGTTTTCTGCAGTATGAAATCAAAAGCTACAAATGCTGGAAATGTTTAGCAAGTCTTGAAAGGGAAAGGTGAACATTTCTTTTGGCGCTGCACCGTAACACATGGGATGGAATCAGTCTTTGTCATCCACGTAATAGAGATGCTGCCTAGTATTGTGGGCATGCTATGATGGCACCAGAATGAGTGACGACACTTGGGGCTGCCCACAGCATTGGCTGTTAACACAAATGATGCATTTCACTGTAAGAGGCGGGAGGAGAAGATGGAGGCGGGAGGAGAAGATGGAGGCGGGAGGAGAAGATGGAAGCGCGACACAGCGCATGTAGCCTCTCCGGTGAAATTATATTGTATTTGTAAGTAGGATGCTGTGCACAATTCTAATTTGATGGAGACAGATGTGAGAAGCAGAGGAACATCTGGAGAAATTTCTGAAATACCCGGTTCACTGCCGCTGCTACTGTGCAATCGAGAATCTCCGGAGGGAAGGCCCCAAAATCCCCGGCTTTGCCTGCTGCTGGCGACCAAGGCTGAGGTCGAAGCGTTCGGCAGAGGTGGTGCTCAGTACTCGGTGTCGGAGGGCTGATCAGTTTTCGGACGACTCAGAGTCGGACTGTGGTCGGGAATGGCAGGGAGAGTTTTCTTCCTTCTCCCGTCTGTGTGAGATGTGGGACTTTCGAGAGACTTTGAACTTTTTTACTGTGCCATGGACTGTTCTTCATCAAGTTATGGTATTGTTGCACTGCTGTAACTATATGTTATAATTATGTGGTTTTTGTTAGTTTTTCAGTCTTGGTCTGTCCTGTGTTTCTGTGATACCACACCGGAGGAATATTGTATCATTTCTTAATGCATGCATTACTAAATGACAATAAAAGAGGACTGCATGTCCTCATAATTTAATCTTTCAATGTAAATGTGATAACTAAAATAAATCTGAATCTGAATCCAGGCATTCAAATAGTCAGAGTCTATGAATAACCAAATAGTTTTGTCCTGGACAGCAATTTATGCCAAAATTCACCCAAATAACCCTATTATAGTGGCCTGATGCTTACTGCTCAAAGTAGCACCACATTGTACTGACAAAAAAGGCTTACAGCCTATCCTGATCCCAGTCTGGCTGTACTGTGGGCTATCTGTAAAATTTACTGACACACACACCTACAGTACTGTGTAAATGTCTTAGATATTGATAGATTTATATAGCTAGAGTGCCGAAGACTGGAGCAGAGAGCAAGTTTGTACATCTGACAGGAGCAGAGGATGTTGGGACTGGCAAGGGTGGAGCACTATGAGAGGAGTGTGGGACGGGTGGCAGGGAAGGAGTGCCAGGGACAGCGGGGTGTCGTGGGTGCAGACACACCCAGCCCTAAGACACCAGGAAAAGTCATTTGATTCTATACAATTCTCTAACGATCATTACAGAAGGTCTCTGGTGCTTCCTGCTCCCTCCCCTCTCCCTTCCCCTTTTCCCAACGGTGATTCTTCTCTCCCTGCCCCATATATGTGTGTGTGTATGCGTGTGCTTAAGATTTTTTAAGGTTGTTATATCTGGGAGAGGTAATGAGAATAAGCTCCCACCACCTATTAAATGCTCCCAATGGGGCGCGCCTTAAATAGCCTCTGGCAACCAAGTCCAGCTCCTGCAAATGAATGAATTCATGAATCGATTGACAAACATCACCAGGGAAGTTTCGAGAATGCAGATAGAGAATGCTAAAAAAAGAGCAGTTGATTGTTTAACATAATGTAAAAACCAGAAGGAAGAGTCGACCATTTAGCCCCTTGTTTTTGCTTCACCATTCAATAACTTCATCGCTGATCTATCACATCAGCCCCTGCACTAACTCGATCTCACTCGATTCCCTTTAACATGCAAACATCTACTCATGTTTCCACGGGAAATCCAACCAGACCTGGCACAAAGGAGTGGATAGAAATATTAATAGGATCAGATGAAGTAGGATAGAAGGAGGCTTGTGTAAAGTATCCATCCATGTTATCTCACACCGTTTGGGTCATATGATATTAACAGCATTAAATAATTATATTAGATTGAACATTAATGGCCAATGATATTTTAAAAAATGAAAAATCATTCTTAAACACAAGAAAGCCTGCAGATGTTAGAAATCCAAAGCAACACACACACAAACAAATTGGCATGCATGACATTGTAGGCATCATGGCTGAAAGAAGATTATAGCTGGGAGCTTAATGTCCAAAAATACACATTCTATTGAAAGGACAGGTAGGTAATCAGGAGATGGCGTGGCTCTGTTGGTAGAAAATGAAATCAAATCATTAGTAAGAGGTGACATTGGGTCAGAAGGTGTTGAATCATTGTTAGTAGAGCTAAGGAACTATAACAGAAAGGAGTTATATACAGACTCCACACCCCCCCCCCAAAGATGTGGTCTACAAATTACAATGGGAGATAGAAAAGGCATGCCAAAAGGGTAATGTTACAATAGTCATGGGGGATTTCAATATGCAGGTAGATTGGGAAAATTAGGTTGGTGCTGGATTCCAAGAGTGGGAATTTCTAGAATGCCTACAAGATGGCTTTTTAAGAGTAGCTTGTGTTTGAGCCCACTAGGGGGATCAGCTATTCTGGATTGGATGTTGTGCAATGAACCAGAATTGATTAGAGCACTTAAGGTAAAGGAACCTATAGATTAAGTGATCATAGTATACTAGAATTCACCCTGCAAAGGAGAAGAAGAAGCTAAAATCAGATGTATCAGTATTACAGTTGAGTAAAGGGAACTACAGAGGCATCAGAGAGGAGCTAACCAAAATTAATTGGAAAAGAACACTGGCAGGGATAATGGAAGAGCAGCAATGGCTGGAGTTCCTGGGAGCAATTCGGAAGGCACAGGATATATACATCCCAAAGAGGAAGAGGTATTCTGAAGGTAAGATGACACAACAGCAGCTAACAAGAGAAGTCAAAGCCAACATAAAAGCCCAAGAGAGAGCATATAATAGAGCAAAAATTAGTGGGAAGTGTGGCGCGTGGCCAAGTGGTTAAGGCGTTGGAGTAGCGATCTGCCGGTCGTGAGTTCAAACCCCAACCGAGGCAGCATGAGCAAGGCACTTAGCCACACACTGCTCCAGTCCACCCAGCTGAAAATGGGTACCGGCAAAATTGCTGGGGGTTAACCTCGCGATAGACTGGTGTCCTATTGGGGGGTGGGGGGTGGGGGGTGGGGGGTGGGGGGGGGGAGGGAGTCTCATACTCTCAGTCGCTTCACGCCACAGAAACCGGCATAAGCACCGTCCTGATGAACCTATAAGGCTCGGAACAGACTTTAACTTTAACTAGTGGGAAGTTAGAGGATTGGGAAGCTTTTAAAAACCAACAGAGAGCAACTTAAAAAGTCACTCAGAAGGAAAAGATGGAATACGAAGGTAGGCTAGCCAATAATATTAAAGAGGTTACCAAAAGTTTCTTCAGATACATAAAGAGTAAAAGTGAGAAGTGGATATTGGACCACTGAAAAATGATGGTGGAAAGGTAGTAATGGGGGACAAGGAAAAGCTGGACAAATTGAATAAGTATTTTGCATCAGTCTTCACTGCGGAAGACACTAGCACTATGGTGGAAGTTAGAGAGTGTCAGGGAGCATAAGTGTGTGAAGTTGCCATTACTATGTAGATAGTGCTTGGGAAAAAAAGGTCTGAAGGTAGGTAAGTCACTTGGACCAGATGGACTATACCCCAGGGTTCTGAAAGAGGTGGCTGAATAGATTGTGGAGGTATTAACAATGATCTTTTAAAAATCAATTGATTCAGGCATGGTTCCGAAGGAATGGAAAATTGCAAATGTCACTTCACTCTTCAAGAAAAGAAAACAGAAGAAAGGAAATTATAGGCCAATTAGTGGTTAAGAAGACGTTGGAGCCAATTGTTAAGGATGTGGTTTCGGGGTACTTGGAGGCACATGATGTAATAGGCCATAGGCAGCATGGTTTCCCCAAGGGAAAATCTTGCCTGACAAACCTATTGGAATTCTTCGAGGAAATAACAGAGAAGATAGACATTGAAGAATCGGTGGATGTTGCGTACCTTGATTTTCTGAAGGTATTTGACAAGGCGCCACATGTGAGGCTGTTTAACAAGTTAAGAGCCACGGTATTAAAGGAGACATACTAACATGGATAAAGCAGTAACTGATTGGCAGGAGGCAAATAGTAGGAATAAAGGGAGCCTTTTCTGGTTGGCTGCCAGTGACTAGGGGTGTTCTATGGCAGTGGTCCCCAACCACCGGGCCGCAAAGCATGTGCTACCGGGCCGCAAGGAAACGATATGATTTGGCGAGAGGGAACGATATGAGTCAGCTGCACCTTTCCTCATTCCCTGTCACGCACTGCTGAACTTGAAATAACCTACCAAATCATACCAAATAACACATAAAACCTAAAATAACACTAACATATAGTAAAAGCAGGAATGATGTGATAAATACACAGCCTATATAAAGTAGAAATAATGTATGTACAGTGTAGTTTCACTGAACAGAATCGGAAAGATTAAGCCAAAACCGATTTGTAGAAAAAAAATCGGCACGTACACACATGCACACGTCACGTATGTGCATACAGGTGCCCGCGCGAGGCTTCATGGTCATGGTAGTCTTTCTTGGGGTAAACACAAGTGTCCCGTATTTGACTGCTACTTTTGTCCCTTATTTGGGAGTGAGAAAGTTGGCAACCTTACTTGAACACCTCCCCCCCCAACCCCCCCGGTCGGCCGGTCCGCAAGAATATTGTCAATATTAAACCGGTCCGCAGTGCAAGAAAGGTTGGGGACCTCTGTTCTATGGGGGTCTATACTGGGACCACTTCTTTTAACATTTAATGGATGATGGATTTAATAGCTTTGTGGCAAAGTTTGCTGTCAGATAGTTGGAGGGGAAGATAGTTTTGAGAACGTAGAGAGGCTGCAGAAGGACTTAGATTAAGAGAGTGGGCAAAAAAGTGGCAGATGGAATACTATGTCAGGAAGAGTATGATCATGCACTTTGGTAGAAGCAATAAAAGTGTATTTTCTCAATGGAAAGAAAATTCAAAAATCTGAGCTGCAAAGGGACTTGGGAGTCCTAGTAAAGGATTCCCTAAAGGTTAATTTGCAGCTCAAGTCTGTGGTGAGGAAGGCAAATGTGATGTTAACATTCATTTCAAGAGTACTAGAATATAAAAGCAAGGATGTGATGTTAAGGCTTTATAAAGCACTGGTGAGGCCTCACTTGGAGTACCGTGAGTGGTTTTGGGCCCTTTATCTGAGAAAGGATGCATTGACATTGGAGAGGGTTCAAAGGAGAAACATAAAAATGTTTCTGGGATTGAAAATCTTGTCATATGAAGACAGTTTAATAGCTCTGGATCTGCACTCACTGAAATTCAGAAGATTAAGGGGTGGCCTCATTGAAACCTTTCGAATGTTGAAAGGCCTCGACAGAGTGGATGTGGAGAGGATGTTTCCTATGCTGGGGTAAGTCTAAGACCAGAGGGCGCAGTCTCAGAATAGAGGGGTGTCCTTTTAGAACAGAGATGAGGGGAAATTTCTTCAGCCAGAGTGTGGAATTCTTTGCCACAGGTGGCTGTGAAGTCCAAGTCAATGGGTATATTTAAGGCACAAGCTAATAGATTCTTGAGTGGTCAGGGGTAAGGGGAGGAGGCAGGAGATTGGGGTTGAGAGGAAAAATGGATCAGCCATGAGGAACCCTGTAGGGTGCCTATAAAAAGTATTCACCATCCTTGGAAGTTTTCATGTCTCATTGTTTTACAAATTTGAATCACATTGGATTTAATTTGGTTTTGCCACTGATTAACAGAACAGACTCTTTTGTATCAAAGTGAAAGCAAATTTCTACAAATTAGTCTAAATTTACAACAAATATTAAACACAAAATCATTGATTGCATAATTACTCACCCCCTTCAAATCAGTATTTAGTAGATGCACCTTTGACAGCAATTACAGCCTTGAGTCTGTGTGGATAGGTTTCTATCAGCTTTGCACATCTGGACACTGCAATTTTTCCCCATTCTCCTTTACAAAACTGCTCAAGCTCAAAGTTGCATGGGGATTGTGAGTGAACAGCCCTTTTCAAATACAGCCACAAATTCTCAATTGGATTGAGGTCTGGACTCTGACTTGGCCACTCCAAGACATTAACCTTGTTGTTTTTAAGCCATTCCTGTGTAGCTTTACTTTATGCTTGGGGTCATTGTCCTGCGGGAAAAGATATCTTCTCCCAAGACACAGTTCTTACTTCAGTGGTTGGTAAGCTGATGGAAAAGATCCTGAAAGGCAGAAAAGTTGGAGAGGTATAATATGGTTAGGAATAGTCAGCATGGCTTTGTCAGAGGCAGGTCGTGCTTTACGAGCCTGATTGACTTTTTTGAGGATTTGACTAAACACATTGATGAAGGTAAAGCAGTAGATGTACTGTATATGGATTTCAGCAAGGCAATTCATAAGGTACCCCATGCAAGGCTTATTGAGGAAGTAAGGAGGCATGGGATCCAAGGGGACCTTGCTTGTGGATCCAGAATTGGCTTGCCCACAGAAGACAAAGAGTGGTTGTAGATGGGTCATATTCTGCATGGAGGTCGGTGACCAGTGCTGTGCCTCAGGGATCTGTTCCGGGACCCCTTCTCTTTGTGATTTTAATAAATGACCTGGATCAAGAAGTGCAGGGATGGGTTAGTAAATTTGCAACAACACAAAGGTTGGAGGTGTTGTGAATAGTGTAGAGGGCCGTTAGAGGTCACAGGGATGCAAAACTGGGCTGAGAAATGGCAGATGGAGTTCAACCCTGATAAGTGTGAGGTGGTTCATTCTGGTAGGCAAATATGATGGCAGAATATAGTATTAATGGTAAGATGCTTGGCAGTACGATGGATCAGAGGGATCTTGGGGTCTAGAGTCCATAGGACACTTAAAGCTGCTGCGCAGGTTGACTCTGTGGTTAAGAAGGCGTACAGTGCATTGGCCTTCATCAACCGTGGGATCGAGTTTAAGAGCCGAGAGGTAATGTTACAGCTATATAGGACCCTGCTCAGAACCCACTTGGAGTATTGTGCTCAGTTCTGGTCACCCCACTACAGGAAGGATGTGGAAACTATAGAAAGGGTGCACAGGAGATCTACAAGGATGTTGCCTGGATTGGGGAGCATGCCTATTGAGAATAGGTTGAGTGAACTCGGTCTTTTATCCTTGGAGTGGCGGAGGATGAGAGGTGACCTGATAGAGGTATATAAGATAATGAGAGGCATTAATTGTGTGGATAGTCAGAGGCTTTTTCCCAGGACTGAAATGGCTAACACAAGAGGGCACAGTTTTAAGATGCTTGGAAGTAGGTACAGAGGAGATGTCAGGGGTAAGTTTTTTTTACGTAGGGAGTGGTGAGTGTGTGGAATGGGCTGCCGGCAACGGTGGTGGAGGCAGATATGATAGGATCTTTTAAGAGACTCCTGGATAGGTACATGGAGTTTAGAAAAATAGAGGGCTATGGGTAATCCTAGGTAATTTCTAAGGTACTTGTTCAGCACAACATTGTGGGCAGAAGGGCCTGTATTGTGCTGTAGCTTTTCTATGTTTCTCTTGCAGGTTGTATCATGTTTTCCTCCAGGATTTCCCTGTAAATTGCTACATTCATTTTGCCCTTTACCTTCACAAGCCTTCCAGGGCCTGCTACAATGAAGCATCCCCACAACATGATGCAGCCACAACCATGCTTCACAGAAGGGTGATGTGCAGTGTTTGGCTTATACCAACCATAGCATTTAGTCTGGTGGCCAAAAAGCTCAGTTTTGTTTCATCAGACCATAGAACCTTCTCACTGAGATTTCAAGTAAGTTTTTTCTCCCCCCAACAGTGGCTTTCTCTTTGTTGTTCTACAAAGCTGCGACTGGTGATGCACCCAAGCAATAGTTGTTGTATGCGCAGTCTCTCCCATTTCAGTCATTGAATTTGTAACTCCTCCAGAGTTGCTGTAGGTCTCTTGGTGGCCTCCTTCACTAGTCCCCTTCAGATTCTTTCAATTTCTTGATAATTGACTTAACTGTACTCCAAGGGATGTTTAGTGGCTTGGAAATTTTCTTGTATCCATCTCCTGATTTGTGCTTTTCAATAACCTTTTCGTGGAGTTGCTTGGAATGTTCTTTTGTCTTCATGGTGTAGTTTTTGCCGGGATACTGACTCACCAGCAGTTGGACCTTCCAGATACAGATATATTTTTACTACAATCAGTTGAAACACCTTGACTGCACACAGGTGGACTCATTTTAACTAATTATGTGACTTCAAAAACCAATTGGCTGTACCAGGGATGATTTGGTGTGTCATATTAAAAGGGGGGTGAATACTTATATAATCAATTATTTTGTGTTTTATATTTGTAATTAATTCAGATCACTTTGTAGAAATCTGTTTTCACTTTGACACAAAAGTCTTTCTCTGTTGATCAATGTCAAAAAAGTCAAATTAAATCCACTGTGATTCAATGTTGTAAAACAATAAAACATGAAAACTTCCAAGGGGGTGAACACTTTTTATAGGCCCTGTATCTTATGGTCTAAGATGCTGGTGGAACTCAGCCGGTCAGGCAGCATCTATGGAAGTGAATAAACAATCGACGTTTTGGGCTGAAACTCTTCCTCAGGATTGGAAAGGAAGGGGTCTTGGCCCGAAACGTCAATTGTATGTTCAAAAACATTCTTATATTGCAATTAGAAATATTTCTTCTAACCAAAAGAAAATAAATGTTGTTCTTTTACAGACTGACAAATTACTTATCAAATATCGCTGTGATGATTGTACGCTCTAGTATCAATTGCTTGGCGACAATAAAGTAAAAGTAACTGAAATTTACCATATAACAACTAATTTTATGACATTTGCCAGTGTTATTAAACTTGATTCTGATCTCCTGATTACATTCATATCTTCGACGTACCATGTTTTGCTCTGTAAGCAGATCCGAGGCAAGCAGAATTAGTTGTGTCTATTGTGTACACTGGGGCATTGAACACATCTGCCAAGACCTGCAAAAATCCACAAACAGGTGGTGAGTGCGTATCCTCTGATATCACTGCGCTCCTGCAGAAGGTACTGACGCCACACAGTCACACCGGAGACCACGGTTGTGTGGGGAAAGAGGAGTTCTGTGAAGTGGAATGAAACAAAGCAGGTCCTTTGAGGGATGAATCATAGGACTTCAGGGGAAAAAACACATACACAGGTTTTGTATCATTCAAATCATTAATTAGAACAGAAAATAGATTTTTAATTGTATAGGAGAGCACTATTCATGATTGTATGGCGCCATGAAATAAATCAGTGAGAAGGAAGGAAAATTAAGAAATAATTAGAGTCATAGAGCACTACAGCACAGAATCAGGCTCTTTGGTCTACCTAGTTTATTCCAAACTGTTATTCTGCCTCATCCCATCCATCTGTACCTGGACTAATGTCCTCCACAACCCTCACGTCCATCTACTTATCTAAATTTCTATTAAATGTTACAATCAAACCCCCATCCATCCCTTCAGATGGCAGTTAATTCCACACTCTCACTACCCTCAAAGTGAAGAAGGTTCCCCTTGTATAGTTCACCTTTCACTCTTAACCTATGACCTCTAGTTGTAGTCTCACTCAACCTCAGTGGAAAAAGCCTGCTTGCATTTACCTTACCTATACTGCTAGCAATTTTGTATACCTCTATTAAATCTCCCCTCAGGAATAAAGTCCTAACTTCGCCCTATGATTCATGTTCTCAAGTCCCGGCAACAATGTTGTAAATTTTCTCTGTACTCTTTCAATCTTGTTGATATCTTTCCTGAAGGTAAAGGCAAAGCTTTGAATGGTAGATATATCTGGGTGATGTTGGATTAAGGTGAAGAATTATTATTTTTCTTGTCATTTAACTCTCCTATACTTGTACTTTTATATGATCACCTATATAGGTGAGACTGTTGAGTGAATTTTCCAGTAAAACTGTTGTAATTTTTTTCGAGAAGCTTCTTAGTCATGGCCACTTGAATTTGGCTAGTTTACAAATTAATTGTTATGACTGGAATGTTGTTATCTTTTCAGTTGGAGATCAGTTTTGTATGAGATGATCACAACCTCTTTGTCCTCTGTGCTTTCTGTTGGTCTTCTGTTCTTATACAGTAATACTGATTAAAATAGCCACAAGCAACAAGTTTCATGCCTCATTCTGGATTTCCAAACCTCTGGATCGCAAAGCCACCAGGATCTAACAGTGTCCTAGCTGCATGATTCGCAAAAGCTTATTATGCAGATGCAGCAAAAAATTATGATAATTTGCACAATGTTATTATGTACTGCTCAGAAAGGTAGGGAATTAGTGCTTCAGTTATGAAAGATATTGGTAACACCTCACCTGGAGTATTGGTCTTTTTATTAAAGAAAGGATATTAATCCTTTTGAAGCAGCTCAGAGGAAGTTTACTGAACTGATACTCTGAATGGCCCAGTTGTCCTCCAAAGAAAGGTTGGACAGTTGCTGGAGATTAGCAGAGTGAAAGATAACTTCCTTGAAGGATATGAAATCCTTAAGGGTCTTGACAGGATAAATACAGAGAGAACATTGCCTCTTGTGGAAGAATCTCGAGTTGAGGAAGACAATTTCAGAAAAGGGTGCTACCCATTTAAGGTGGAGATGGAGTCATTCTTTTTCAGTCTGAGAGTTGTAGGTGTTTGAAATTTTCCTCTTCAAAGGGCAATGACACCAGAACCTGAGTCTTTTTAAGCCAGAGGTTGATGGATACTCAATAAGAGGGTGTGAGAAATGAATGCGAGACTAATCATTCTCAACACTAGGACCCCGCAATAAGCACTAATCGAGAGACTGCTTTAAATGATCACAGAACGTGGAAAACCCGTGCAGTAACCATTACCTTGAGCAGATTAAACAGAAAGCACAAGAGCCTACAACTCTAGTTAAGACAACAATTAGTAAATACATATGCTCAAGAAACCTAGAAGCCCAATGTTCTACGGCACAACGCAGAGACAGACAGGGCTCATAACAGTATGTGAATGTTTTATCGGTAGTTGTGATGTTGATCATTTTGCTGTGAAAATAACTAATAGCTTGCAGGCTGCCTGGAGGGTAATTTTACACACTAGCTCTTCTTTGGGAGGTTCAGAGAGACATTGATAGGTTGCAGAAGTGGGCTGAGAAGTGGCAGATGGAGTTCAACCCAGAGAAATGTGAGGTGGTACACTTTGAAAGGACAAACTCCAAGGCAGAGTACAAAGTGAATGGCAGGATACTTGGTAGTGTGGGGGAGCAAAGGGATGTGGGGGTACACGTCCACAGATTCCTGAAAGTTGCCTCATAGGTAGATAGGGTAGTTAAGAAAGCTTATGGGGCGTTAGCTTTCATAAGTCGAGGGACAGAGTTTAAGAGTCACGAGGTAATGATGCAGCTCTATAAAACTCTGGTTCGGTCACACTTGGAGTACTGTGTCCAGTTCTGGTTGCCTCACTATAGGAAGGATGTGGAAGCATTGGAAACAGTATAGAGGACACTTACCAGGATGCTGCCTGGTTTAGAGAGTATGCATTATGATCAGAGATTAAGGGAGCTAGGGCTTTACTCTTTGGAGAGGAGAAGGATGAGAGGAGACATGATAGAAGTATACAAGATATTAAGAGGAATAGATAGAGTGGACAGCCAGCGCCTCTTCCCCAGGGCACCACTGCTCAATACAAGAGGACATGGCTTTAAGATAAGGGGTGGGAAGTTCAAGGGGGATATTAGAGGAAGGTTTTTTACTCGGAGAGTGGTTGGGGCATGGAATGCACTGCCTGAGTCAGTGGCGGAGGCAGATACACTAGTGAAATTTAAGAGACTACTAGATAGGTATATGGAGGAATTTAAGGTGGGGCGTTATATGGAAGGCAGAGTTTGAGGGTCGGCACAACATTGTGGGCCAAAGGGCCTGTACTATTCTATGCTCTATGTTCTACGTTCAAACGAAAACACTTTAGTGGTTTCCACTGAGTTTTTTCCACTGAGGCTAGAGGAGAAAAAAACCAGAGGACATGGGTTAAGGGTGAAGGGGGAAAAGTTTAAAGGGAACATTGAGGGGGTTTCTTCGCACAGAGAGTGGTGGGAGTGTGAAATGAGCTGCCAGATGAAGTGGTAAATATGGGCTCACTTTTAACATTTAAGAAAAACTTGGACAGATACATGGATGAGAGGTGTATGAAGGGATATGGTCCAGGTGCAGGTCAGTGGGACTAGGCAGAAAAATGGTTCGGCACAGCCAAGAAGGGCCAAAAGGCCTGTTTCTGTGCTGTAATGTTCTATGGTTCTATGGTTTCTGCAGACAAAGGCCATTGAAGAGATGGAGATAACTGAGACATTTTTCAGGCTGTCTCAGATGGTCAGCAGCAAGTGCTCCATTAGTGAAACCTGACTTTCTGGGCATGTACCACAGCCCTGCCATAGCAATACGTAATGTAAGTGAAGAAGCATAACCTGACTCTAACTGCAACATTTGGTCTTGTCTCACCTTTCACATTCTCTTTGTTTTATCTACAGTAATTCATCCTCCATCTTCCCTGCAACTTCAAATGACCTTTTTTAAATCTTCGTTTCCCAGTTCTAACCAAGGGTTTCAGATGTGAAACATTAACTCAGCTTATCTTTCCACAGATGCTGACTGACCAGGTGAGTATTACCAGTTTTTTTTTCTGTTTGTATTTGAAAATTCTGGCATTACTTTTATGGAGGCTACCACAACATACATGATTGAGTGCACAGATATTGTCATAAAATATAGAAGTTGATAAACATAATTACAGGGTTTTTTTAAATATAAATTTACCTCACCATCTGGACAGTTATAAATATAAGCCTCAGATGTTACTGTGTGTCTCAAATGTTAATTACATTGTGCACTGAAACCAAAGCATGCATTGACTGTAAACTTGCTGTGATGGTGAGGAGGGACATGAATTGACTTGAAACTAGTTGTAATGGTAGGGTTGGTGAGGAGGGGCGAGGGGAAATAGGTTGTGGTAATTTCTGGGCATTACACGTGTGGAAGAGTAACTCTGGCGAGAAGCAGAAAAAGTTCTTCGATCTCTGTGGCTGGGCTGTGATAAATGTACCTGGAAAAACTCTGGACTTCTCCGGGAAAGCTACCGGATAATGCTCCAATTAGAGAAAATGTTGCTTCACCACAGCTTCTTACTGACCTAGTGAGAAATTGGATGTTTGTTTGTTCTCAGAATAGAGAGGGAGAGTGGTGCTGAAATGAGAGTGGGGCAAGGGGTAGAGTTAGACTATGACTACTGATCGTAGGTTTGGTTCTTTCAGTACCGTGTGTGTTGCAGGAAGGAAGCTTAATAGTATGTGCATCTGGTGACACCAAAGAACTGTTCATTGCATTATTATTTTTTAGTAGGGAATGCTGTGGGCAACACCGACAATATTCCATTTCTAGATTTCCAATTGATAAATGTCCTATCACCTATATATAGTAGAGTAACTAGAGGAACGGCACCTCATATCCCACCTAGTAGTCCACAACCCAATGGCGTAAACATTGAATTCTCTAGCTTCAGGTAACCTGCTCCTCTCTGTCCCTTTCTCTCTCCTCCTGACCGACACAGTTCTATCTTTTCCACTCAGATTGCATCACCTGCAGCCTCCGTCACCTCCAAGTCTCTGTATCTATCTCCCACCCTTCCCTCCTCCATCTGCCAGTCACCACCTTCAACTGGATCTACCTATTGTTTGACTGCTCTTGATCTAACCTTTCCCCTCACCCCTGTATTGTGGCCATCTCCCTTCTAATCCCTCAGTCCAGTTGAAGGGTCTTGATCTGAAACATCAACTGTCTTCATTGTACAATGACAACCAACTATCCACCCACGGAATTGGGACTTGGTGAAGCATGCTGACCTTCAGGGGTTAGAGTCAGCTGAATCTATAAGTTCTCAAGACTGCAGACAACCATATTAGTCATAGGACAGAATTGTGTGAAAGGCTCTCCTTCCTACCTGCAGTATATCTGGGTTCATGGAAGCTCCACCGGTGGCCAACACTCTGGTCCCTTGCACTGTAACAGAAGTAAGAATTGTAATAGTTCTATAAAAAAAGGTGCAAAGCTGCTATCTTACATCAAGGAGCATGAGTGATCAAATGTTATTACCCTTCAACCATCAGACTCCTGAACCAGCATAGATAATTTCACTCACCTCATCAATGAACTGATTCCACAACCTACAGACTCACCTTCAAGGACGCTATAACTCATATTATTTATCTGCCTATCTGTTTTTTTTGTATTTGCACAGTTAGTCTTCTTTCACACCATCGGTTGTTTATCAGTTTTTGTTGGTGTGTAATTTCTCATTGATTCTATTGTATTTCTTTGTTATGTCAATACCCGCAAGAAAATGAATTGCAGGGTAGTACATAGTGACATTTATGTACTTTGATAATAAATTTACTTCGAACTTTGTAATGTTCGTGTATGAGATAATCCCAAATGCATTTGTAGCTTTTCTAATGTTGCAACCAATCCTCTTTACAGCTCACTGTATTTGAATGAGATATCTTTCAATTTCCCTTCTCCAAGGATTGTCACCTTGTCGTGCTGGAGAGGCATGTGAGTTTCTGGGATCCCAAGAGCAATGCCGCCTGGCATTTAGCCATCTGTTACTTGGCTCCTGGTGGGGTCACCCACGGCAGTAAGGTCAAGGGGGAGGTTCCAGACAAAGTTCAGTCTGACCAAGACCACAACGGTGGAGCTGGTGGGAGATGATGACACATCACAACGGCAGTTAAGGCAGAGGAAGGCTACAGTAGTGAAGGGTCCCCAGTCACCTTGCAATCTATGTCATTGGATCCAGGCCCCGTTCTGCCAAAGGCAGAGTGGTGGCTGCCTGTACATCAGACTCCCCACATTAAACAGTCACGCACTGGCATCCTCTATTAAGGGAATCCACCCTAACTTCCTGGATTTAGTCTTGTGGCGACCAGCAAGCGGCGAAGTGGGCAGGATTGTGAAGCCTAGAAGCCCCTAGTCACAAGCAGAGTATATGGTACCTGCCTTGGCCTCTGCAGCCACCTTAAGACCCACCATAGACACCCCCTCAGGTGAACATCATACTTGATCTGAGTAATCGCACTACTATAAATTTCCAACCACAGATGGCATAACAAAAGCAATGTTTTAAAAGCTCTATTTCAATTTCATTAGATTTATAACCTGAGGTCGGAACACCAAATGATCTTTCAAAATAGAGCTTCAAAATGTTATCTACACTTAGAACCTATCCTATTCTTTTTCACTATCTGGCTTGGTAAATTATGATAACAGAAAAGGGGAAATTGAGAGAAAGCAAAGGACGAAAAAAAGTAAACACATTCACAGCCTCAGTATATTTGCTGAAGCAAATCTGTAGTGTTTCTGTTGTCACAGAGACAAATGCTTTGGCCAGTTTTGCAGAGAGTCACGTCCTGTGGGCAGAAATGCAATAAAAGGCCAGATAATCTGTTTTGCTTTAGTGTAGATTTAAGAATAAAAATCAGCCAGGACCAAACCAACACCTCTGATTAGTGCCATGAGATTTTCTATCGCCTGCTGAGGGTGGAGAATTGATGTCTGAACTGAACATCAAAATTTCCAACACTAAAGCACGCTCTCAGTACTGCACAGATCTGTCAGCCTACATTACATGCTTATATATTCAGCGCCCACTTTATTAGGTGGGCAACGAGTGTATGTTTGTGGTTTTCTGCTGCTGTAGACCATCCACTTCAAGGTTCAACATGTTCTGTATTCAGAGATGCTCTTCTGCACATCGCTGGTGTAATGCCTGTTTATTTGAGTTACTGTCGCCTTCCTGTCAGCTTGAACCAGTCTGGCCATTCTCCTCCAACCTCTCTCATTTACAAGGCATTTTTGCCCATAGAACTACCACTCACTGTGTGTTTTTTTTTGTTTATCACACTATTCTCTGTAAACTCTAGAAAACGTTGTGCGTGAAAATCTTAAGAGATCAGGAGTTTCTGAGATACTCAGACCACCCCGTCTGACACCGACAATTATACCATTGTCTTCTTCTTCTTCTTCTTCTTCTTCTATTTCCGGCAGTTTAGATGCATCTAGGTGTATTACTGCCCTCCACAGGATGTATAATTAATTATAGAACTACAAGGAACTCAAATTCTCGAATATAACCTAGTCTCACGTATAAGCATCTTCAATCGGATGTTGGTTCTCTTGATGGCCAAACAAAGATTTAATAGAAAACCAAAATACATTTAAGCCAGATAGCCTCTTGAACAACATGCCTTTGTATTGATTACAGCTCAGCAAAACATGCTGGACTGTCTCTGGACAACCACAGTCACATAATCTAGCAGGATGTTTTCTTATTACCTTTAAATAATAGTTTAGCCCACAATGCCCCAACCTAATTCTTGTTAATTTCACCATATCTCTACGATTTAAAAGGTAACAGTCTGAGACCTTTTTAACTAGTGGGTGACCAGAAAAATAATGCCTGCCCTTTAACTCATTTTTCCAATCCTTCTGCCACTTCTTCTCTATACCTTTTTTAATCCTACTTCTCAATTCTGCTCTGCCTAGGGGAACTCTAATTTCTACTTGCCTGCTCTGTAAGGAAGACTTTGTAATGCCATCCACAATTTCATTTCCCTCCACCCCAGCATGTCCAGGTATCCATGAAAATCTAACTGCACAACCCATCTTCCCTACTCTAAACAACACTAAGAGAATCTCAATAACTACGTCAGGACGGGCTTTTGATTTATTCCCTTTTATTGCCTCTAAGGCAGCAGCAGAATCCGAACAGATGATAACCCTACATGGTCGAGAGACGTCTATCCACCATAAAGGCCCAGAGGATTGCTAATAATTCTGTTGCAAAGACAGAAACACCATCTGAAACCCGTTGACCAATCTTAACTCTAAGTTAAGACACATACATCCCAAATCCTGCCCTACTGCTCTCTGGGTCCACATCAGTTAAAATTCTTCAGATAAGATCCCCATTTATTAATACCATTGTCAATGTCAATTAGATTACATTTCTTCCCCATTCTGACATTCAGTCGAAACAACAAATGAACCTCTTGACCATGTCTGCATGCTTTTATGCACTGAGTTGCTGCCACGTGAATGGCTGATTAGACATCTGTATTTATGAGCTGGTGTACAGGTGTACCTAATAAAGTGTCAACTGAGTGTATATCTGGAGTGGGACAATGAACTTCCAACTTAAAATGGAATGAACTACAACTCAGTCAAGGCTGACACTTAAGTTTTATTAGTGACCCTTTTCATGTGAAAGCAAATCTATTTGATTACTCACTGCTGTCTCATTCATCTCTTCATCCCTATTCTGGTGCATCCTTTACATTTACAATTACAGCTCCTTTTATTTTGCTTTGACGGCTTGAAAACCAAATCTTCGATTTTGTCTTTTTGTCACATGCTGGCATGTTTATTATCCAATGACTGCAGCACGTCGTTTGCCCAGAACCTGAGCGTCTCCTGCAGATTAGAAAATTAGTTTTGACACCAAGATAAACACCATCTTTGTGTTTCAGGTAGGTTTAAACTGCAGCACTATAAAATTCTACTAAGCCTCATTGTTCATGGGAAAGCTTCTTTTATAGAGGTAACACTTTGGGGATTATCTGCAACAAATCTCATATTGTAGAAGATTTTACTGTGACTCACTTTTCATTCAGTCAAGTAATATAACCAACTATATAAGCAACTGTCCTAAACCTTTGGCTTGCTAAAATGGAACCAACCAACACTCAGTGGCAACTTTAACAGCTACACCGGTACAGCTGCTCGTTAATGCAAGTATCTAATCAGCCAATCATGTGGCAGCAATTCAATGCATAAAAGCATGCAGACATGGGCAGTAGTTGTTGAAGCCAAACATCAGAACAAGGAAGAAATATAACCTGCTCTGCTTTCTGCAGGGATCGCTCCCTACGCGACTCCCTTGTCCATTCGCCCCCCCATCCCTCCCCACTGATCTCCCTCTTGGCACTTATCCTTGTAAGCGGAACAAGTGCTACACATGCCCTTACACCTCCTCCCTTATCACCACTCAGAGCCCCAGACAGTCCTTCCAGGTGAGGCAACACTTCACCTGTGAGTCAGCTGGGGTGATATACTGCGTCCGGTGCTCCCGATGTGGCCTTCTATATATTGGCGAGACCCGACGCAGACTGGGAGACCGCTTTGCTGAACACCTACGCTCTGTCCGCCAGAGAAAGCAGGATCTCCCAGTGGCCACACATTTTAATTCCACATCCCATTCCCATTCTTACATGTCTATCCACGGCCTCCTCTACTGTAAAGATGAAGCCACACTCAGGTTGGAGGAACAACACCTTATATTCCGTCTGGGTAGCCTCCAACCTGATGGCATGAATATCAACTTCACTAACTTCCACTAATGTCCCACCTCCCCCATCCGTTATTTATTTTTATACACACATTCTTTCTCTCACTCTCCTTTTTCTCCCTCTGTCCCTCTGACTATACCCCTTGCCCATCCTCTGGGTTGCCCCCCTTTGTCATTCTCCCTGGACCTCCTGTCCCATGATCCTCTCATATCCCCTTTGCCAATCACCTGCCCAGCTCTTGGCTCCATCCCTCCCCCTCCTGTCTTCTCCTATCATTTTGGATCTCCCCCTCCCCCTCCCACTTTCAAATCTCTTACTAGCTCTTCCTTCAGTTAGTCCTGACGAAGGGTCTCGGCCTGAAACGTCGACTGTACCTCTTCCTAGAGATGCTGCCTGGCCTGCTGCGTTCACCAGCAACTTTGATGTGTGTTGCAGAAATATAACCTAAATGAATTAGATCGTAGATGATTGTTAGCGCTAGAAGAGGTGGTTTGAGTATCTCAGGAACTGCTGATCTCCTGGGATTTCTACATACAATAGAGCCCAGGGTTTACCAAGAGTGGTCCAAAAAAAACAAACAAAAAAAAAATCCAGTGAGTGACAATTCTAAAAGTGAAAATGCCTTTTTACTGAGAGAGGTCAGGGAAGAATGGGCAGGCTTGTTCAAGATGACAGGAAGGCGACAGTAACTCAAATAACCAGCACAAACTCTCCAAGACCAGAGGACACAGCCTCAGAATAGAGGGACGTCCATTTAAACGGAGATGAGGAGGAATTTCTTTAGCCAGAGAATGGGTGAATCTGTGGAATTTGTTGCTACAGGCAGCTGTGGAGGCCAAACTATTGGGTATATTTAAAGCAATAGTTGATAGATTCTTGATTAGTCAGAGCATGAAGGGATATGGCAAGAAGACAGGAGATTGGGGATGAGAGGGAAATGAATCAGCCATGATGAAATGGCAGAGCAGACTCAATGGGCCAAATGGCCTAATCCTGCTCTTACATCTTATGGTCTTATAACCTCATGTTACACCAGCGATGTGCGGAAGAGCATCTCTGAAGGCACAACACGTTGAATCTTGAAGCGTATGGGCTACAGCAGCAGAAGACCACATTGGGTTCCACAGCTATGGCCACTTTATTACGTACGGGAGGTACAGTGGCATGCAAAAGTTTGGGCACCCCTGGTCAAAATTTCTGTTACTGTGAATAGCTAAGCGAGTAAAAGATGACCTGATTTCCAAAAGGTATAAAGTTAAAGATGACACATTTCTTTAATATTTTAAGCAAGGTTAATTTTTTATTTCCAACTTTTACAGTTTCAAAATAACGAAAAAGGAAAAGGGCCCGAAGCAAAAGTTTGGGCACCCTGCATGGTCAGTACTTAGTAACACCCCATTTGGCAAGTATCACAGCTTGTAAATGCTTTCTGTAGCCAGCTAAGAGTCTTTCAATTCTTGTTTGAGGGATTTTCACCCATTTTTCCTTGCAAAAGGCTTCTAGTTCTGTGAGATTCTTGGGCCGTCTTGCATGCACTGCTCTTTTGAGGTCTATCCACAGATTCTGATGATGTTTAGGTCGGGGGACTGTGACGGCCATGGCAAAACCTTCAGCTTGCGCCTCTTGAGGTAGTCCATTGTGGATTTTGAGGTGTGTTTAGCATCATTATCCTGTTGTATAAGCCATCCTTTTTTCACCTTCAGCTTTTTTACAGACGGTGTGATGTTTGCTTCCAGAATTTGCTGGTATTTAATTGAATTCATTCTTCCCTCTACCAGTGAGATGTTCCCTGTGCCACTGGGTGCAACACAAGCCCAAAGCATGATCGATCCACCCCCATGCTTAACAGTTGGAGAGGTGTTCTTTTCATGAAATTCTGCACCCTTTTTTCTCCAAACATACCTTTGCTCATTGCGGCCAAAAAGTTCTATTTTAACTTCTTCAGTCCACAGGACTTGTTTCCAAAATGCATCAGGCTTGTTTAGATGTTCCTTTGCAAACTTCTGACTTGTGGTGAGGACGCAGGAAAGGTTTTCTTCTGATGAGTCTTCCATGAAGGTCCAGTATCTCTCTCGCTCCACGCCTTGTAAAGGCATTGAAAAGACATCATCCCGCCAACATCGCACGCACACACATGCAGACGCATGCGCGCACACGCACACACAGACACCAAAAAAAAAGAAAATGAACCTCAAGGTAGTACAGTATATGTGAGCAGCAGCGAGCGAGTGAACCGATATATACTTCATTTGTCCTCACCAATCTACTTGTGGCAGAAGCAATGGTAAGCATAACCCAATTCCAACCTTGCAAATGGCTTTGCAAAGAGCATAGAGACCAACCTTTTGAGCATGGAAGTAGTGCCAGTTCCATACAGGGCGGCACGGTAGCGTAGCGGTCAGCGTGATGCTTTACAGCACCAGTGACCTGTGTTCAATTCCCGCTGGTGTCTGTGAGGAGTCTGTACGTTTCTCCCGTTTCCTCCCACTTTTCAAAGGCGTACAGGTTAGCAGGTTAGCTGGTCACATGGGCGCAATAGAGCAGCAAAGGCTCGTCAGGCTGGAATGGTCTGTCAGCAAGCTGTATCACTAAATAAAATAATAAATATCAGTAAGCTGAGCAGTCACACTGGGTTCTTTGCAGGCTGGAGTCTCAGCTTCCAGTAGTCAACAACTAGGCCAGCTCAGACTTCTACTGTACGAGCGCAGCCTGCTGCCATCTTGGCCCTGAAGCCCTATATTTGGAAGGGTTTTGTGTAATCTCGCCTCCAGCAGATTCTGAGAGTTGGTGATGTTCTTCCCTGAAGGAGGCTAGGCCCCGTCCTGAGCACACATCAGCTACCCCCATGCCACCATCACCAGCTCTCCAAAAATCCCTGTGTTAGTTTATTTTACTTAGAGAGGCAGCGTGAATAGGTGCTTCCAGCCCTTCGAACCACATCGGCCAGGCCTAACTATGGGGCAATTAATGATCAATTAACCTACCAACCGGTGCACCTTTGGAATGTTGGAGAAAACCCGAGCACCCGGAGGAAACCCATGCACTCCATGGGGAGGACATACAGATGATGTTGGAATTGAGCTCCCAAGCCCCGAACTAACCACTACACTGCTGTGGCGCCCGGCAGTCCGTTCAATCGAACTGCCCTCATTCATCTCAAGGTGACGCACTCTACAGCCAATCAGCAACAGCGAGAGTTGTTACCCCAGTGTCTGCAATCTACTGCATGTTCCGAATGTATCTACTGATGGCAAACTCTTCTGTAGTACATGTCCCACCCAATAGATGGTCTGGATTTTTCAAGCTTCAGCAAAGAAGTGCCACCCCTTCTTGACCACACTCTTGTGTCACTCCCTTTAACTTCAGACAGCAAGCTGGGACTTCTTGCACTGGAGTGAAGGAGATAAAAGGTGTCTTAATAGGTGTGTTTAAGATGACAAAAGGCATAGATTGAATGGATAGCCAGAGACATTTTCCTAGGGTGGAAAAGGCCAATATCAGGAGGCATAAATTTAAGATGATTGGAGGAAGGTATAGGGGAGATGGCAGAGGTAAGTTTTTTTACACAGGAAATAGAGGGTGTGTGAAATGCCTTACCGGGGTGGTGGCAGAGGCAGAGGTAGGGGCAGCATGGCAGCAGAGTGGTTAGCACAACGCTTTACAGTACCAGTGACTTGGGTTCAATTCCCACTGCTCTCCGCAAGGAGTTTTACGATCTCCCCATGACAGCATGGGTTTTCTCTGGGTGCTCCAGTTTCCTCCCACAGTCCAAAGATGTACCGGTTGGTAGGTTAACTGGTCATTGTAAACGTCCCGTGATTAGACTAGGATTAAATTGGTGGATTGCTGAGCAACGTGGCTCAAAGGGCCGGAAGGGCCCATTCCATGCTGTTATCTCAACAAATAAATAAAAAATTACTTACATAAGGAATATTTAACAAACTTCTAAATAGGCACATGGATGAGGGCCATGGAGGAGGGATGAGTCAGATAGAGTTTACGGTAGGTTAAAGGGCTGGCACAACATTGTGGATCAAAGGGCCTGTGATGTGCTGTTACGTTCTATGTTCTAAAAAGTCCATCTAAGATTTAGCAGACTTCCTCTGTGCTAATATGGAATAGGCAGGCTTGGGTTGTGCATGGTCACCACTACTCTTCACACTATATCTGGAACCATTAGCTCAATACATCAGACAAAATGAAGATATCAGGGGAAATACTATTAAAGGGACAGAGCATAAATTGGCCTGTTACGCAGATGACATTTTGATCTATCTAGAGCAACCAACATACTCTTTACCTAAATTGATGCAATCCTTTGAACAATATGGCAAATTATCAGGATACAAGATCAACATAGATAAAACATAACTACTTTCATATAACTATAGCCCACCAAGAGAAATTGAAAGTAGATATCCTTAGGCATAGCAAACAGAGTCTTTCAAATATTTTTTTTAGATTAGATCATGAGGACACGCAGTCCTCTTTTATTGTCATTTAGTAATGGAAGCGTTAAGAAATGATACAATATTCCTCCGGTGTGATATCACAGAAACACAGGACAGACCAAGACTGGAAAAACTGACAAAAACTACATAATTATAACATATAGTTACAACAGTGCAAGCAATACCATAACTTGATGAAGAACAGGCTGTGGTCACAGTAAAAAAAGTTCAAAGTCTCTCGAAAGTCCCACATCTCACGCAGACGGGAGAAGGAAGAAAACTCTCCCTGCTATGCCCGACCACAGTCCGACTCTGAGTTGTCTGAAAGCTTCGAGCCTCCGACCAGCCCTCCAACACTGAGCACCGAGCACCATCTCTGCCGAGCGCTTCGACCCCACCCCCGGCCGCCAGCAGCAGGCAAAGCCAAGGATTTTGGGGCCTTCTCTCCAGAGATTCTCGATCACACAGTAGCAGCGGCAGCGAACCAGGCATTTCAGAAGTTTTTCCAGATGATCCTCCGTGCTTCTCACGGCTATCTCCATCAAATCAGAATTGTGCATGGTACCCTATTTAACAAATATGATATAATTTCACCGGAGAGCTGTGCGTGCTGCATCATGCCACCATCTTCTCCTCCCACCTCTGTGCGCCATTATGCCGAAAGATTTGTCAAAATTATCAGAATGCAATTATCAGCCTATATATATAAAAAATTAAGGAAGATATAACAAGATGAAACCTAATTCCTTTTCTTGGTCTCAGTTCAAGGATTGAATCTATTAAAATGAATATACTGCCCAGACTACTATATCTCTTTCAGACCTACCAACAGAGATTAACCAAAATCAATTCAATGGATGGATCAAGATGCTATCAAGATATATATGGCAAGGTAAAAGGCCTAGGGTTCGTCTCAAAACCTTGCAATTAGCCAAGGAAAAGGGGGAATGGGGCCTACCTTCTCTTAGAGATTACTATTTTGCAGCACAGTTGAGAGCCGTGATATGCTGGTGCAATCCATCATATGACGCTCAATGGAAAAACATTGAGGAGAGGATACTTTCCATCCCCATACAGGCAATTTTGGCTGATAACAACCTACAAAGTTACATAAATAATATTGACAACCCGTGGGTGAAATGGACTCTTAAAATATGGAAAACTATTATAAAAGAAAGAGAGACATTGCAATTCTTAAATGGTGTGCATATGACTCGGATTTTACGCCGAATAAACTGGAATAACAGCTATTTGCAATATAATGAAAGAAGGAACACTGTTCAGTTTTGAAATGTTCAAAGAGAAACACTTATTAGAAAAACAAGACTTTTACCGGTATTTACAGATGTGACAGTATGTTAATAGGACAGTTAAAAATATAACCAAGGCAAGTACATGTCTGATAGAGCTATTTAGAAAAGCATATAATTCAGACAACGGTAGTAGAATAATTTCAAGCGTTTATAAGGGTTTGTGAAATCTTAAAACACATTCAACTTTGTACATTAAAATAAAATGGGAGAAGGAAGGAGGGATAATAATATCTGAGGAAGATTGGACAATAACATGGAGGTATCAATGGAAGTGTACCAGTTCACAGAAATGGAGCGAGTTCGGGTGGAAAAACTTGATAAGATATTTTATTATACCCTCTCAGAAATCCCATTATGATAGTAACCCCTCTGCTTGCTGGAGAAATTGTGGAAATCAAAATGCAAACCATTATATTTTCTGGGAATGCCCAGTTATCAAAGAATATTGAAGTGGGATACACAATGCCCTACAAGACATCTTTAAATGTGAAATACCCTTAGAAAGTAAGACCATATATTTTGGGCATATACCTCAAGAATAGTTGAAAAGAGATAAATATTTAATGAATGTACTGCTGGTGGCTGGTAAAAAGACCCTTACCAGGAAATGGTTATCACAGGACAGCCCAACTTTAAGTGTATGGATGGAAATTACAATGGACATTTACAAAATGAAGAAGATAACAGCATCTGTTAATCATAAGTCAGAACAATTTTATTCATACTGGAAAAAAATGGTTTAACTACATAACACCTTATAGGCCTGATTTTATTCTCACAGGTCAATGAATATGTTGTAAAAAAAATCACTCCCTACTTGTACATAGTTTTCTTCTTTTGATTCTTCTTTCTTTCCTCTCCTTTCTATAAGTGTATACCTCAGATAAATATTATGTGGAGATTTGTGACAGATATGATCACATGATATATACATACAGTATCTGAAATACATCCCATGGAAATGTTTGTTTGATGATGAAATTCAATAAAAATAAATAAATTACAAAAAAAAAGGAATAGGCAGGCTTACAGAGGAGCTGTTCATGTTATAAACTGGACAGGAAGCTAGGAGACCATTCACACCATTGTGCTATTTAATTCTAACAGAAGGTAAAGCAGAAAATATCGATCACTACAGAAAGACAAATATGGGATATATACAGACAAGATTAAGGGGGAAATAGAGCTAACAAAATTCAAAGTCTATTTTTTTATTATTAAATCTGCAACATCTTTATTTCCTTCTAATGGAGTGAGCCTGCACATATGTAAAATTAATTTTTATGAGCTAGTGAGATGTTCGGCAATAATTGTGCCTAACTGCACTATTAAAATCTCAATTACTCCTGCTTAATCAAGACAAGTTTTTTAATTGGTCCTCAAGCAAGAGCAGTATATAAATAGTTTGTTCATGGCAAAGGAGTGATTTCTGCATTAATTCTGTGACGGGGTATTACTGGCAATAATTTCTGAATTTCGACATTAGCTGTATGTGTGGACAACATACAGCACTGTCAGTTTAACACAGCAGTAATGCTGACACTGATGGCAAGGGCTGACTTCTCTCTTCTTCCTCTAAGCCCTGCTCTTCAGTGACTTGGTGGCAAGAATCTACTACACATCATGAATCTTGACACAGCTCCTCTCATAACAATGGGGCTCTTCCAGAGCAGTTCAGGTTGCTGAATGGCTGCTTCCCAAAGGTCTGTTCCAGCTGGCCACAAAACTTTTACATTTATTAATCCCTCACTCAGCAACAGAAGTAGATAGAATAATGAGAGACTGAGACAGGAAGGATAGTCAGGCTTCTTTCTCAAGATGTAAATGCCAAACACTGGAAGGCACAGGTTTAAGGTGAGAGGGAGAAAGTTTAAGGCGATTTTCAAGGCAAGATTTTTTTTTACAGAGGGAGTGGTAGGTGCCTGGAACACTCTGCCAGAGAAGGTGCTATCATATATGATAATCTCTCCCCTGACAGGCATATGAACAAGCAGGGAACAGAAGAATATGGACCTTGTACAGGCAGACGGGATCAGTTTAGATTAGCATCATGGTTGACACCGACTGTTCCTGTGCTGTGCAGTTTGATGTTCTAAGTCTATCTAATCACTCATTCAGGGATCCATTAAATTGTTTGGCTTACTGTGTGTTACTGAGTGTTTATAACTATGAGCATTACTCATGAGTATTTCCCTGTGGTGTCCAGTGAAACATGAGTAGGAAAGGTTTAGAGCGATATGACCAAATGCAGGAAAATGAGACATCTTGGTTATCATAGGCCCCGTTTCCATGTGCATTACTCTTTGCTTACGCTGGGAAGCAGTGAAATATCAATAGCCTGTGTTCTGAGCCGTGCGCATAGTCAGAAACACTGCTGGTCTGGACTACTGGCTAGGTGAGTGGCTGTGGCTGGAGCCGTACTGGGGAACATTGATGGACATAAATGAGTTGGTCTGCAGCCTGGAGTGTCTTGTCCAGAACACTTGTATGTTTCAGTTTATTTCAACCTTCTCGTCCATGGTTAGACTTGTCATTTGATTTGTGACAAAGCACTAAATGCAGAGGGAACATCATACTGCTGCAGAATGAAGATCAAGAAACTGGGCTTTAGGCTACAGGACTTGCTGCTAATGGTTCCACCTCTAGTAGATGCCAAGAGAGTGCTTTCCAGCATCTGCAGACATCCTTGTGTTTATGATTTGCTGCCCCACTACAAAGCCTCTTCAAGTGATGCCTACCCTGAAAAAGTTTAAAATCTTCCCTTTGACAGGAGTTCAGTGAAACCCTCTTTCTCTGCCACCCTTCTGTGATCTCTACCGCCCTCAACTCTTTGGTAGTCACCCAGACCCACTACCACAGTCACCTGTCCTTACTGGGAGTTTGTCTTTCCCACCATTTTGTTTTTCTATGGCCCAATTCCCTCTCCTAACAGATTCATTCTTCTCCGGCCCTTTATCTTTCCTACCCACATGGCTTCCCCAATCACCTTCCAGTCCCCCCACCCTTTTATTCTGGAGTCTTCCCCCTTCCTTTCCAGTCCTGAAGAACGGTCTCAGCCCGAAACGTCAACTGTTTATTAATTTCCATAGATGCTGCCTGACCTGCTGAGTTCCTCCCGCATTTTGTGTATTGCATGAGAGTCTGATATCTGTGATGCATGAAGCTTATGGGACCTGGCTCACAAGGAAGCCTACAATCCTCACAAGGATGTATGCACACAACTGTGTATGCAGCTTTCTGGCAAGGGAGAATGAAATGCAATTAGCTCTCTCATAACAGGAAGAAGTGACCTTCCTTACCAAACAGCAAATTACAAATACATCTAGCTCTAACCTAAAGCAGCCTGATACATTGAAGTTCAAGATTTTGATTATTGTGATACCCAAGGGCAATCCAATCCTACTTTGTGGCTGGAAGAGGTAGCAATGAAGAATGAAGCACCAATTCAGTAACTCGATGCGCCGTAACTATATGTACTGTGTTTTTCAACTTGTTCCCTGAGGAACGTTGTTTTATTTAGCTGTATAGATGTGTATAGTTGAATGACAATTAAACTGAGCTTGAGCTTGAAATGTCTCATATTATTCCCCACAGTATAAACAGGAGAATTAGCATGCCAGATACCAAGGAGAAATGATCCCCAAGTGTAGACAGGTCTTCCCTTTTATTAACTCTCTTTTCTCCCAATTTCAACAGCCTTATTTCTGTTTCATATTTATTATCAAAGGTTCATTTATAATCCAATTATGTAACTCTGAAATTCTTCTTCTCCAGATAGCCGCAAAACCAAGAAAGAAAAGAACAGCAGCACGATTATCAACCCCCAAATCCTTCCTCTCCACACAAAAAATGAATGAAAACAGAACAGGCACATCGAACCCCTCCCAAACACCTCTCCCCACACAGAAAATTGAGAAAGATCGGGTAACAAATACAGAATACAAAAAAAAGACTGAAAAAAAAAAGGTCTATAATCCAAGTTCGTATCCAAAACGTAGAAAACCTGGGCAACATTCTCTGGGCATTGTGGCAGGCTTTTCCCTCTCTGGCAGCGAGTGATCCCACCAGTGATCAAAAGGCAGTCTCCCCTCTTCCGCAGCAGATCGATCCCCCAGCGATAAAAAGACCAGGAATGGGCAAAGCCACCATGAATGCCCCTGTTGATGGTGTCTAGCCTTCTTAGGGCAGTATTGGTGCAAAGGTTTGCTTGGCCACTTTGAGGGCATTTAGAAGGCAACCACATAGAGTGTCTGGAGTCACAGGTAGGTCAGAATGATTACATCAGTCGATCTCAATCCTTAAGGATATTAATGGTAGATTTATGCTGGGCTTTTAATAATTTAGTAGTATTTCCTTGTCATCACTACTGAGACTAGTCCGTGTTTTACTCCCCCCAAAATTCCATATTATTGTCTGAACTTACATCCACAGCTGCCTTGGTGGGATTTGAACCCAGGTCCCTGTATTGTTAGGTGACTTACCTAGTCTTCCATCACAGTACCCAACCCCCTGCATGCTCCTTGTTGGCTCTCTCAATCAGAGGAAAGTGCATCCTTGTCTACACATCTGAAGTCAGGACACAGTGTTTCACCTTCTTCTGCAAGCATTAGCAAATTGAGAAAACTCAGAATCCTGGATGACACCAAATAATGCAGCAACAGCTACATCAGCAGAAGATTGGAGGACAACAGCAGCACAATACCGGCCCTTCAGCCTACGAGGTTGTGCAGACCTTCTCTTGAGGAATGCAAACCTTGCAAATCAATGGAGCTGTGGTTAGTTAGTCAGAGAAGAGAGAATCCAGTCACCCTGTGCCAGTTGCTACAATCAGCAATTTATCTGAAAGTGAATAATGAAGCTCTGTTTGGAGCTTTGAGGGTGGAAAAAAAGGAGCTGGAGTGTTCCTCCTGCAGATGAATGAATCTGTGCATTCTTCTTATTCAATGTTATTGCCCTGTCTTAACCCTGCATCTCGCAGCTGTGCAAGGTTATGACACAGCAATTACATTGAGTTTCGGTTCCAAAATGGCAGCACCAGTAAAAAAATTATTAATGCATGCAGATCCCTACCAACCTTACAGGAAAGATACAAATAAGGTTGAAAGAATATGGAGAAAATTTACAAGGATGTTGCCGGAACTGGAGGACCAAGGTTATAAGGAAAGATTTAATAGATTAGGACTTTATTTCTTGGAAGGTAGAAGATTGAGAGATTTGATAGTTATACAAAATTATGAGGGGTATGGATAGGGTAAATGCAAACAGGCTATTTCCACTGACATTGGGTGGGACAACTAGAGGTCATGAGTTATGGATGAAAGGTGAAATGTTCAAGGGAAACATGAGGGGAAACTTCTTCATTCAGAGGGTCATGAGAGAATGGAACAAGCTGCCAGTGCAAGCGGTGCATGCAAGCTCGATTTCAACGTTTAAGGGAAGTCTGGGTGGGTACATAGATGGTAGAGGTATGGAGAACTATAGTCCCAGTGCAGGTCAGTAGGAATAGGCAGTTGAAATCTTTTGGCACAGACTAGGTAGGCCAAAGGGCCTATTTCTGTGTTGTACTTTTCTATGACTCTACGTCTGTGCATGCTTTTAGTGATCAGCAGTGCACCAGTAGGGCGTCTGACAGTATTCATACCCCATATGCATGCATGCACTGGGTACACTTGTGGAAACAATCCCCCATTTTATGTGCCTTGCGACCAAATTCTGTGATCCAAGTATACTGGGTAACAATTCATTGCCCATGGGAAGCAATAGGTCTTGCATAATCGGAACCAATGATACCACAACAGGTGAACAAGCATGCTTATTGACCTTATTTTTCTCTGCACAGCTCCTTCCCATCCTTCTTCCTTTTAGTTTTAGGACACACACAAGGGCACTCATCTACTGCAGGTGCTTTAGGAGGCAACTGAAGTGTTCTCTTTCAGATAACTGAGCACGAACTTATGAAAAATTATTGACTTTGTAAGATGTATAAAGCATTTTAAATATATATTTCCAAGCATAATACATGCTTCTTTTTGTATAAGACCATAAGATACAGGAGTAGAATTAGGCCATTTGGCCCATCAAGTCTGCTCCACCACTTGTTCATGGCTGATTCTTTTCCCTCTCAGCCCCAGTCTCCTGCCTTCTCCCCATAACTCTTCATGCCTTGACTAATTATGAATCTGCCTTAAATACGCCTAATGACCTGGCCTACACAGCCGTCTGTGGCAATGAATTCCACTGATTCACCACTGTCCGGCTAAAGAAATTCCTCTTCACCTCCATTCTAAATGGATGTCCCTCTATTCTGAGGCTGAGCCCTCTGGTCTTAGACTTCCCACCACAGGAAACATCTTTTCCACATCCACTCAATCGAGGCCTTTGAACATTCTCGTTAAGTTTCAACAAGTTCCCCCCCTCATTCTTCTGAATTCCAGTGAGAAAAGGCCCACAGCTATCAATGTGTCCTCAAATGGGAAGCCTTTCATTCCCAGAATCATTCTCATATATTGTGTGTTTCACGGCTAAGAGTAAATAACTTAAATGCAATTACTACAGCAGACTACTTGATAAAGACTATGTAAAGATGCAGAACATCAGGTGAAAATATTTAGGGATCACAAGTTCCTGTGATCATGCAATACATAACACTCATCCTGTCTTTAATTACTACTACTTATACACAGTCTCAGAATATGCCTGCAAGACAGCTAATTTGCATTTACAATACTAACCGTTGCATTTTCTCTCCAGAGACTCTATTTCTTATTATGACATTAAAACCCAATGATGGCAGAAAATAGGATCATAGTATATGGGTTGCAATACAGGGAATGTATCCCTAACATGTTTTACTGCCTTTAGGGTGGAAAACATTAGGATATCTGAATATCCTGTAGTGGTGAGGTAGGACTCCATTAACACGTCAATTGTAACAAGAGATGGTTGCTTGGCTGGGTTAACCCAGGATAGTTGTGGCCGAGTTCAGTAACTTTAAACTGTGAACTATCAGGAGAGATTTAGACCAGATAGATCCGAGTGCAGGGGAGACCAGAGACGAGAATGGAGTTGAACTTGAGGACAGGTCTATAGGGAACTCAAGAATCACCATACACAGGGTAGGTAAACTTAAGACTGACACAGACAAACACTACAAAGGGAACTCAGAGAAATAAAACAAGGTACAGGTGCACTGACAACTAAAACGAGACACTGGTGGAAATAATCAAGACAGAGGGAATGTCAGAGTCTCGAGGACTCCGATCCACCCTGATGATCAGACCAAAGCATGATATCAATCCTACATTGCTCGTCCCTCCTGGCCCTGATAGCTGTAGCTCAAAGAATCACAGAGATGCACTCAGTGGTCACCTGTTCGTTAATGCAAATATCTAATCAGGTAATCATGTGGCAGTAACTTAATGATAAAAGCATGCAGGCATGGTCAAGGGGCTTAGTTGTTGATCAGACCAAACATCAGAATGGGGAGGAAATGTGACCTAAGTGACTTGGACCGTGGAATGATTGTCGGTGCCAGACAGTCTCCAGAGTTTACAGAGAATGGTGCAAAAAACAAAAAAAAAGATCCGTTGAGCAGCAGTCTTGTGGGTGAAAATGCCTTGTTAATGGGAGAGGTCAGAAGAGAATGGCCAGACTGGTTCAAGCTGACAGGAAGGCAGCAGTAACCAAACACCACGCGTTGCAACACGATTGTGCAGAAGAGCATCTCTGAATGTACAACATATCAAACCTTGAAGTGGATGGGCCACAGCTGCAGAAGATCCCGAACGTACACCCTGTGGCCACTTTACTAGATACAGGAAGTACCTAATAAAGCGGCCATTAAGTGTATAACATGGACCATTTGACCAACCACATCCACACTGATAGAGGGCATCTATTCGCACTAATCCCATCTTCCAGCATTTGGCCTTTACCCTTGTATACCAACTCAGGTGAGCTGCTCATTCAGAAACTGCTTAAGTGCAGTCAGCAACCAACTTAAACCAGTTTCTTGGGCAATGTTTGAGGAGCAGCCTCTTCCTCACTACCATCAGATCTCTAAACTGAACACAAACTCATGACCACTACCTCATTTTTTGCTCTCTTTTTGCACTAGTTATATTTTTGTTACATTTTTTATAGCAATGTAAAGTATGTTTTATGTATTGTACTGTACTGATGCAAAACAACAAATTTTATGATAAGCAAGGGGAAATTTGCATTTGCTTGGACATCCAAGTGACACACACAAAATGCTGGAGGATCTCAGCAGACCCAGCAGCATCTATGGAAAAGAGTAAACAGTCAACATTTGGGTCGACACCCTTCATCAGGACAGGAAAGAAAACATGAGGGGTCAGACTAAGAAAGTGGGGGAGGGGAGGGAGAAACACAAGGTGATAGATGAAACTGGGAGGGGAGGAAGGTGCAGTAAAGAGCTGGGAAGTTGATTGGTGAAAGAGATACAGGGCTGGAGAAGGAGGAATCTGAAAGGAGAGGACAGAAACATATGGAAGAAAGAAAAAGGGGAGGAACACCAGAGGGAGGTGATAAGATGAGAGAGGGAAACAGGAATGGGGAATAGTAAAGGAGAGTGGGGGAGGCAATTACCAGAAGTTTAAGTAATCGATGTTCATGCCATCGAGCTGGAGGCTACCCAGACAGAATATAAGGTGTTGCTTCTCCAACCTGAGTATGGTCTCATCGCAACAGGAGAGGAGGCCATGGACTGTCATGTCGGAATGGGAATGGGAAGTGGAATTAAAATGGGTGGCCACTGGGAGATCCTGCTTTTTCTGGCGGATGGACCGTAGGTACTCGGCGAAGTGGTCTCCCAATCTATGTTGGGGCTCACCGATATACAGGAGGCCACACCAGGAGCACTGGACACAGTATATGACCCCAACCGAGTGTCGATTCACCTGGAAGGACTGTTTGCAATCCTGAATGGTAGTGAGGAAGGAGGTGTAGGGGCAGGTGTGGCACTTGTTCCGCTTACAAGGATAAGTGCAAGGAGGGAGATCAGTGGGGAGGAACGAATGGACAAGAGAGTTATGTAGGGAGCAATCCCTATGGAAACCAGAAAGGGGGGGGGGGAGGGAAGGATGTGCTTGGTGGTGGGATCCTGCTGGAGATGGTGGAAACTATGGAGAATTATATGTTGGATGTGGAGGCTGGTGGGGCGGTAGGTGAGGAAAAGAGCAATCCTACCCCTGGTGAGGTGGCTGGAGGATGGGGCGAGGGCAGATGTGCATGAAATGGAAGAGTGCAGTTGAGGGCAGTGATGGTGGAGGAAGAGAAGCTCCTTTCTTTGAAGAAGGAGAACGTCTCCTTAGTTCTCGAACGGAATGCCTCATCCTGAGAGCAGATGAGGCGGAGACGGAGGAATTGAGAGAAGGGGATGGCGTTTTTGCAAGTGACAGGGTGGGAAGAGGTATAGTCTAGGTAGCTGTGAGAATCATTGGGTTTGTAATAGACATCAGTAGATAAGCTGTCTCCAGAGTTAGAGACAGACAAATCAAGAAAGGGGAAGGAGATGTCAGAAATGGACCAGGTAAATTTGAGGGAAGAGTGGAAGTTAGAGGCAAAGTTGATGAAGTTAACAAATTCCATATGGGTGCAGGAAGCAGCACCAACTCAGTCACTGATGTAGCGTAGGAAAAGTTGAGGAGGATACCAGTGAAGGCTTGGAACTTAGACTGTTCCACGTAGCCGACAAACAGGCAGGCATAGCTGGGACCCATGTGAGTACCTTTTGTTTGAAGGAAGTGTGAGGAGCCCAAGGAGAAATTATAAAGAGTGAGGACAAGTTCCATCAGATGGAGGAGAGTTGTGGTGGAAGGGAACTGGTTGGGTCTGGTGTCCAGAAGGAAATGGAGAACTTTGATATTTGAATTTTATCATTATATGTAATTGATAATAAACCTGATTCTGATTCAGTGCATTTCAGGTATTCATCATTCTCTGGGTGAAGACGATATGGGGTATCGTCTGAATCTCTTTCTCCTTCCTGTGAATCTACGTTCTCTTGTTTTGTCTACTTCCTGCCATCCACCCTATCTACAGTATGTCCCTCATAAAAGGGCTGCACAGTAGTGTAGCACTATTACAGCACCAGGAACTGGAATAGAATTCCAAAGGAGTTTGTACCTTCTCCCCAAGACTATGTGGGTATCCGCCAGGTGCTCTGTTTTCCTCCTACCTTACAAAGACGTATAGGTTAGTAGATTAATTGGTCACAGGCTTGTCAGACCAAATTGTTCTGTTACTTACATAGAAACATAGAAAATAGGTGCAGGAGTAGGCCATTCGGCCCTTCGAGCCTGCACCGCCATTTATTATGATCATGGCTGATCATCCAACTCAGAACCCCGCCCCAGCCTTCCCTCCATACCCCCTGACCCCCGTAACCACAAGGGCCATATCTAACTCCCTCTTAAATATAGCCAATGAACTGGCCTCAACTGTTTCCTGCGGCAGAGAATTCCACAGATTCACCACTCTCTGTGTGAAGAAGTTTTTCCTAATCTCGGTCCTAAAAGGCTTCCCCTCTATCCTCAAACTGTGACCCCTCGTTCTGGACTTCCCCAACATCGGGAACAATCTTCCTGCATCCAGCCTGTCCAATCCCTTTAGGATTTTATACGTTTCAATCAGATCCCCCCTCAATCTTCTAAATTCCAACGAGTACAAGCCCAGTTCATCCAGTCTTTCTTCATATGAAAGTCCTGCCATCCCAGGAATCAATCTGGTGAACCTTCTTTGTACTCCCTCTATGGCAAGGATGTCTTTCCTCAGATTAGGGGACCAAAACTGCACACAATACTCCAGGTGTGGTCTCACCAAGGCCTTGTACAACTGCAGTAGTACCTCCCTGCTCCTGTACTCGAATCCTCTCGCTATAAATGCCAGCATACCATTCGCCTTTTTCACCGCCTGCTGTACCTGCATGCCCACTTTCAATGACTGGTGTATAATGACACCCAGGTCTCGTTGCACCTCCCCTTTTCCTAATCGGCCACCATTCAGATAATAATCTGTTTTCCTATTTTTGCCACCAAGGTGGATAACTTCACATTTATCCACATTAAATTGCATCTGCCATGAATTTGCCCACTCACCCAACCTATCCAAGTCACCCTGCATCCTCTTAGCATCCTCCTCACAGCTAACACTGCCACCCAGCTTCGTGTCATCCGCAAACCTGGAGATGCTGCATTTAATTCCCTCATCCAAGTCATTAATATATATTGTAAACAACTGGGGTCCCAGCACTGAGCCTTGCGGTACCCCACTAGTCACCGCCTGCCATTCTGAAAAGGTCCCGTTTATTCCCACTCTTTGCTTCCTGTCTGCTAACCAACTCTCCACCCACACCAATACCTTACCCCCAATACCGTGTGCTTTAAGTTTGCACACTAATCTCCTGTGTGGGACCTTGTCAAAAGCCTTCTGAAAATCCAAATATACCACATCCACTGGTTCTCCCCTATCCACTCTACTAGTTACATCCTCAAAAAATTCTATGAGATTCGTCAGACATGATTTTCCTTTCACAAATCCACGCTGACTTTGTCCGATCATTTCACCGCTTTCCAAATGTGCTGTTATCACATCCTTGATAACTGACTCCAGCAGTTTCCCCACCACCGACGTTAGGCTAACCAGTCTATAATTCCCCGGTTCCTCTCTCCCTCCTTTTTTAAAAAGTGGAGTTACATTAGCCACCCTCCAATCCTCAGGAACTAGTCCAGAATCTAACGAGTTTTGAAAAATTATCACTAATGCATCCACTATTTCTTGGGCTACTTCCTTAAGCACCCTGGGATGCAGACCATCTGGCCCTGGGGATTTATCGCCTTCAATCCCTTCAATTTACCTAACACCACTTCCCTACTAACATGTATTTCGCTGTACTGTACTGTATCTCTAAATAAATAAAAAATAAAATTCTGTTTCTTCAATTATGTCCACTCTTAACCTTTTCCACTCCATGAAGAACAGACTGAGTCTCTCCAGTCTCTCCTCATAAAAGGAATGCTCCATCCCAGGCAGCACCCTAGTTAATCTTCTCTGGACCCTCTCCAACACTGTCCTATAGTGAGATGACCTGTCCGTAACCTCCGATATTGCGGGTTCCCTGCACTTGTTACCACTGGCTTTTACCTATTTATGTGCATGTTGGCCTTGAAAATATGATGTTCACTCCTAAAAACTTGAAGCTCTCAACCCTCTCGACCTCTACGTTGTTGGTGTAAACCAAAGTGCTTGCACTGTGCTTCCTCCTGTAGTCACCAATCAACTCTTTTGTTGTCTCGTTGACAAACACTGAGGTTTTGGATGAAGAAGACAGTGCAAAAAAGGACATCGATAGGTGTCAATAGGGTGCAGACTCTGTGGTGGCTGGGCACGTTTACATGCGGTTTCTCTCTTTGACTCCAGATAGTAAGCATTTGAACAATCACAAAAAATTTACCGGAGTATTAAGGCTAGAGGTAACAAAGGCATAATTTCAGCTGCAGAACAGCTGAGGAAAGAAAATGCTGGAGGAACTCAGCAGGTCAGGCAGCATCTATGGAAAGGAATAAACACGAAGGGTGTCGGCCTGAAACATTGACTCTTTACTCTTCTCCACTGGTGCTGCTGACCAGCATTTAGTGTGTTATTCTGGATTTGCAGCATCTGCAGAATCTCTTTGTATTTAGGATAGAGATGGAGTTGGGTGACTCTAAGAAGGTAGAGGTAAACAGTCATATGGATGCCACAGATATCTAGTCCAAAGAACATGACTCAGTGAAATGACTCCAAGAAGTGGTTCAACTTCAGTTGGCAGGTAGAAGACAGAGTCAGGGGTGGGAGCAAATGGATTCAGCCTTCGCAATACTTAGTTGTTCCTCAGATAAGCTCTGACGATTGAGAGACAGTTGTAGTGAGATGGAGACGAAGTGCACAGTTCAAAGTATATTTATTATCGAAGTATGTGTATGTCACCATATACTACCTTGAGATTCATTTTCAAGATTGTTTAAGATTCAAGATTGTACACAAGTGTAAGGAGAACGAAATAATTGTTACTCCAGATCCAATGCAGAACAAAAGAAAACTCAAAAGATAAAGAATGCAGTAATAATTAAATAAAACAAATCATAAATATAAATACAGTACATAAGATAGCTTATATACATAGATTGATTGTACGTGTCCGTAAAGTGACGCTGGGCTGCACATCAAGGGACTGATAGGAAATAATAAAATATTGGTGGAGTTAGTGGGTGGAGGTTTCGAGCAGCCTCACTGCTTGGGGAAAGTAACTGCTTTTGAGTCTGGTGGTCCCGGCGTGGATGCTATGTAGCCTCCTCCTTGACAGGAATGGACAAGCAGTTCATTAGCAGGGTGGGTGAGATCCTTTCCTGGTACCTTTCTGTATACATGTGCTTGATGGTGGATATGCTGGTGCCAGTGATGGGTTGGGCAGTTTTGACTACCTACTGTAGAGCCTTCCTCCCTTCCACAGTGTAGTTTCTGAACCATGCAGTGATGCAGCTTGTTAGGATGCTCTCTACCGTGCATCCGCAGAATGATGTGAGTATGCATGTGCAAAGTCCAGCTTTCTTCAGCCTCCTCCAGAGGTATAGGCATTCGTGAGCTTTCTTGACAGTGTAGGATGTGTTCTGTGACCATGAGAGGTTGTGCAAGATGTGCTCTCCCTGGAGTTTGGAACTGCTTGCAGTTTCACTGCTGTGCCACTGATGTAAGGGGGGGCGGTGTGTGAGTGGGGTGAGTTCTCCTGAAGTCAATAACCATCTCCTCTGTCTTGTTGACATTAAGGGAGAGGTTCTGGAGCTCTTCCATCTCCACTCTGTAGGCCGTCTCATCGTTATTGGTGATGAGCCCCACAACTATTGTGTCATCAGTGAATCTGATGATGTGATTAGAAACATAGAAAACATAGAAACATAGAAAACCTACAGCACAATACAGGCCCTTCGGCTCACAAAGTTGTGTCGAACATGTCCCTATCTTAGAAATTACTAGGCTTACCCATAGCCCTCTATTTTTCTAAGCTCCATGTACCTATCCAAAAGTCTCTTAAAAGACTCTACTGCATCCACCTCCACCACCGTTGCCGGCAGCCCATTCCACGCACTCACCACTCCCTGCGTAAAACCTTACCCCTGACATCTCCTCTGTAGCTACTCCCCAGCACCTTAAAACTGTGTCCTCTTGTGGCAAACATTTCAGTTCTGGGAAAAAGCCTCTGACTATCCACATGATTAATGCCTCTCATCATCTTATACACCTCTATCAGGTCATCTCTCATCCTCCGTCACTCCAAGGAGAAAAGGCTGAGTTCACACAACCTATACTCATAAGGCATGCTCCCCAATCCAGGCAACATCCTTGTAAATCTCCTCTGCACTCTTTCTATGGCTTCCACATCCTTCCTGTAGTGAGGCGACCAGAACTGAGCGCAGTACTCCAAGTGGGGTCTGATCAGGGTCCTATATAGCTGCAACATTACCTCTCGGCTCCTAAACTCAATCCCACAGTTGATGAAGGCCAATACACCGTACGCCTTCTTAACCACAGAGTCAACCTGCACAGCTACTTTGAGTGTCCCATGGACTCAGACCCCAAGATCCCTCTGTTCCTCCACACTGCCAAGAGTCTTACCATTAATACTATATTCTGCCATTATATTTGACCTACCAAAATGAACCACCTCACACTTATCTGGGTTGAACTCCATCTGCCACTTCTCAGCCTAGTTTTGCATCCTATCAATGTCCCGTTGTAACCTCTGACAGCCCTCCACACTATCCACAACACCTCCAACCTTTGTGTCATCAGCAAACTTACTAACCCATCCCTCCACTTCCTCATCCAGGTCATTTATAAAAATCACAAAAAGGGTCCCAGAACAGATCCCTGAGGCACAGCACTGGTCACCGGCCTCCATGCAGAATATGACCCACCTACAACCACTCTTTGCCTTCTGTGGGCAAGCCAGTTCTGGATCCACAAAGCAATGTTCCCATGGATCCCATGCCTCCTTACTTTCTCAGTAAGCCTTGCATGGGGTACCTTATCAAATGCTTTGCTGAAACCCATATACACTACATCTACTGCTCTTCCTTCATCAATGTGTTTAGTAACATCTTCAAAAAATTCAATCAGGCTCATAGGGCACGACCTGCCCTTGACAAAGCCATAATATTCCCAATCATATTATACCTCTCCAAATGTTCATAAATCCTGCCTCTCAGGATCTTCTCCATCAACTTACCAACCACTGAGGTAAGACTCACTGGTCTATAATTTCCTGGGCTATCTCTGCTCCCTTTCTTGAATAAGGGAACAACATCCGCAACCCTCCAATCTTCCGGAACCTCTCCCGTCCCCATTGATGATGCAAAGATCATCACCAGAGGCTCAGCAATCTCCTCCCTCGCCTCCCACAGTAGCCTGAGGTACACCTCATCTGGTCCCGGCGACTTATCTAACTTGATGCTTTCCAAAATCTCCAGCACATCCTCTTTCTTAATATCTACATGCTCAAGCTTTTCAGTCTGCTGCAAGTCATCACTACAATCACCGAGATCCTTTTCCACAGTGAATACTGAAGTAAAGTATTCATTGAGTACCTCTGCTATTTCTTCCGGTTCCATACACACTTTCCCACCGTTACACTCGATAGGTCCTATTCTTTCACATCTTATCCTCTTGCTCTTCACATACTTGTAGAATGCCTTGGGGTTTTCTTTAATCCTGCCTGCCAAGGCCTTCTCATGGCCCCTTTCGGCTCTCCTAATTTCCTTCTTAAGCTCTTTCTTCTTCTTCTTCTTCTTCTTCTATTTCCAGCAGTTTAGACACATCTAGGCGTATTACTGCCCTCCGCAGGATGTATAATTAATTATAGAACTTCAAGGAACTCAAATTCTCGAATATAACGTCCTCTCACGTATAAACTGAATAACAAACTCTTCAATCAGATGTTGGTTCTCTTGATGGCCAAACAAAGATTTAATAGAAAACCAAAATACATTTAAGCCAGATAGCCTCTTGAACACCATGCTTCTTTCAATGTTGT
The DNA here is from genome assembly GCF_030028105.1 of Mobula birostris. Lineage (NCBI taxonomy): Eukaryota > Metazoa > Chordata > Chondrichthyes > Myliobatiformes > Myliobatidae > Mobula > Mobula birostris. Next base: position 216,168,212 of record NC_092372.1, on the reverse strand, counting down.
ATCGATTACAGCTCAGCAAAACATGCTGGACTGTCTCTGGGCTACCACAGTCACATACATAATCCAGTAGGATGTTTTCCTATTATCTTTAAATAATAGTTTAGCCCACAATGCCCCAACCTAAGTCTTGTTAATTTCACCATATCTCTACGATTTAAAAGGTAACAGTCTGAGACCTTTTTAACAAGTGGGTGACTAGAAAAATAATGCCTGCCCTTTAATTCATTTTTCCAATCCTCCTGCCACTTCTTCTCTATACCTTTTTAAATCCTACTTCTCAATTCTGCTCTGCCTAGGGGAACTCTAATTTCTAATTGCCTGCTCTGTAAGGAAGACTTTGCAATGCCATCCACAATTTCACTTCCCTCCACCCCAGCATGTCCAGGTATCCATCCTTCCTATTAGCTCCTTCCTATTAGCCTTACAATCTTCTAGATCTCTAACATTACCTAGCTCTCTGAACCTTTTGTAAGCTTTTCTTTTCTTCTTACTCGGGTGTTTAGCTGAGCAGCCGCGTGTGAGCAGAGTGTACAGCAGTGGGCTCCACACACAGCCCTGGGGATCACCGGTATTGAGGATGATGGGGAGGGGGGACTACCTGAGATCTGTTGATTAGGAAGTCCAACACCCAGTTGCACAGTGGTGTACTTAGACCAAGGAGTCGGAGTTTGTTCACCAAGGTCTGTCGGACAATAGTGCTGAAAGCCGAACTGAAATCCAGAAACAGCATTTGACATAAGTGTCTTTGTTTTCTAGATGAATGACAAATACTATGGCACCTTTCATAGAACGGTTCTGTCAGTAACTATATTGGTGAGTATCCAATGCAGCAGGGATGGAATTTGTGACATGTGCCATATCAGCCAGTCAAAGCACTTCATGACGATTGGCATCAGTGCCACTGGGCAGTAGTCATTTAGTTCTGAAGGAGTAGAGTTCTTTGGTACAGGGATGATAGTAGCTGACTTGAAGCATGTGGGGACAGCAGCTTGGATGAGTGAAGTGTCGAAGATGTGCATGAAGACACTAGTGAGCTGGTGTGCATACTCCCTGAGTACTGAGCCTGGGACGTTGTCTGACTCAGCCGCCTTACAGGAGTTGACTCTGAAGAGTCCTTCTCACATCTGCTTACAGACAGTGGCTGCTCACCTGGGAGGCCGATAGCTTTCACGGCCGGAGTTCTGTTGCATGCCTTAGAGCATGCATAAAGTTGTTTAGAGCATCAGGAAAGGGAGGTAACACTGCTACAGCCAATGCTATTTTTCCTTGCATAGTCAATAATGCCCTTGATGCCCCGTCACATACACTGGGGATTGTCATCAGATAAATGTTCCTGAATTTTTTGTGTATAGGCAGTCTTTGCCATCTTGATGCTCAAGGTGAGGTTCTCCTGGCTGCTTGGAGAGCTCTTTTGTCACCGGACTTGAAGGCAGATTCCTGGGCTTTTAGTTGGGAGCACACCTCAGCGTTCAGCCAGGGCTTCTGGTTGGAATGTGAGATGACTGTTCTTGAGATACCAATATCATCTACAGTTCTACACACTTATTGATGTTGCCAATCACAGATGAGGCATATTCCTCAAGGTCTGTGTCTACTCTGTTTGTGGCAGCCTCCTTGAACATCTGACAGTTGGTCCGTTCAAAACAGGCATTGCAGGCATTCACAGTAGAACAAAGAAACTCAATAAAATAAACTGCACACAAAGACGGACAAATAACCAATGTGCAAAAGACAACCTGCAAATTTTTAAAAAGCAATAACTAAACAGTAAATAAACTAGAACATGAGATGTAGAGATCTTGAAAGTGAGTCCATAGGTTGTGGAATCAGTTCAGAGTTGGGGTGAGTGAAGTTATCAACTCCAGTTCAGAAGCCTGATGGTTCAAGGTAATAACTCTTCCTGAACCTGGTGATGTGGGACCTAAGGCTCCTGTACCTTTCTTCCCAATGGCAACAGTGAGAAGAGAGCATGGCATAGATGGTGGGGGTTCTTGATGAAGAATGCTACTTTCTTGTGGCAACGCTCCTTGTAGACGTACTCAAGGGTGGGGAGGGCTGTGATATATGGGTGTCATCTATGCAAGTATGGAAATGGATATCATGTTTTTGTTTGACATTGCCGAGATAAAGCACTTAGATGATGAATTGGAGGGTGTCGTAAACAGCAGAGATTACAATGCTAGCATAGGAAGTCACTTTGCATTTTGCCATTTTGATACTCTGGCAAGGGTAGAAATTTGAATGAAGGTTCAAATCTAGGAGCTCTGGGTAAGAATGCTACACGATCTCTTCTCAGTTTTCTTTGGCCCAGTTTACACAATGCTTTTATAAACATCACATCAAATCATCGTTATTGCTAGTTTAAGTATGTGGGTGACTGAAATAAGGAAAATAGCAGCACAGGGAAAATGTGGGATAATTTTACAAATCTGACACAAAACTAAGAAAATAGAAGAAGATTTTAAAAAAGTGTTTCAAGCCTCCCTTACCCCCCCACTCAACACTATTACAAGACAAGACAGGTACAAAGAGACAAAAAGCAACACTTAATCAGAGCCACAAACTAACATTCAGTTTGTAACACTTCCGACAACCTCTGATATGACATCGTGTTAGAGATTTCTGAGACATTTTATCATTTGTTTTGCGACTTCTTACAGGGCATTTGATCACTGCATTATAATTGGATACAGGACTGAAGTCTGATTCTGGCCCAAGGAGAAATGTTCCCCTACCACTGGAAGCAGCTGGGCGGCAGACAAGAACTCACATGTGATTTTCATTAAATACTTTCTGAAAATTGAAGCAAATTATATCCATTGGACAGAAATCATCCACTAATATTGTTATCTCCAGTAAATTAGTAAGTCATGAGCTTTATTTAAAAATCCACGTAGACTGCTCCTTATGCTATTTGTGCTCTTTAGGTAAGCACTGATAGCACATCTGCAATGCTCTTGAGTATTTTCCCCACTACAGATGTTAGGCTAATTGATCCATAATTGCCAGTCGCTGCTCATTCCTTCTTTTGAAAATTGGAATAACATATGCCATCCTCTACCACACAGATCCACTGCTTATGTAACTCATTAAATATTTATAGCAATCATACACTTTTCCTCCGATAATCAGAAACATAAAATCCCATTCAGCCTTTAGAATCTGCTCCACATTCAGTACGACCACGGCTGATCAAAGTTCAAAGTAAATTTATTATCAAAGTACGTATTTGTTATCATATACAACCCTGAGATCATCACACTTAGTACCCAGTTCTGACTCTTCTTTCCCCCAACATCACTAATCCATTCAGCCCTATCAACTCCTCCTTAACAGTAACTGCTTTGACATCAACTGTGACACAGAAGCCCATATCCAGGAGGTGGTTTGGGTCGATTTGGTGTGTCACCAAAAATTCCAGCAAATTTCTACAGGAGTACTACGGAGAACATTCTGATTGGTTGGATCATCATCTGGTATGGAGGGGCCATTGCACAGGGTCAGAAAAAGCTGCAAAGGGTTGTAAACTCAGCCAGCTCCATCATGGGTTTTGGCCTCCTCACTATTGAGGACATCTTCAAAAGGTGCTGCCTCAAAAAGGCGACATCAATCGTTAAGGGTTTGCACCACCCAGGACATGCCCTCTTCTCACTACTACGGGTGGGGCAGAGGTACAGGAGCCTGAAGACATATACTCAACGTTTTAGGATCAGCTTTTGCTCTCTGCCACCAGATATCTGATTTCCCCCACCATCAGGAACAGCCTCCCTGCACTTCATCCATCCAGGTCCTATTAAAATTTTGGAGGTTTCTATGAAATCCCCACTTAATTTCCAAAAATGTAGCAAACATAATTCAGCTAATCTCCCCCTATACATTAGCGCTGCTGTCATGGCAATCAGTTTGGTGAATGCTGCACAGCAAGAATATCTTTCCTCATATAAGGAGGTCAAACTGCCAAAGGATCTCAACCTAACACATCGACTGTACTTTTATCCATAGATGCTGCCTGGTCTGCTGAGTTCCTCCAGCATTCTGTCTGTGTTGCATCTGCAGATTTTCTCTTGTTTGCTGTATAAAATATATTAGGTGTGAACTCATTAAAGAGATACACAATTTTGGTGAAATATCCTTGCTCACATACTCACTTCTTCTTGCTGTTTGTACCAATGTACCACTTGCCTTCTTAACCACTTGCTTCTCCTGCATGCTTTCTTTCAGTGAACATCCAGATCTTGAAGCACCTCACACTTTCCTAATCTGGCACTATTCACGTCTTAAAAGACCTTCTTGTTATTGCTACAAAAATGGGTAATTTCATATTTACCCACATTATACTGCCATGCATTGACCCATTCACCTAACCTTTCTAGATTTACTTTTAGTCATCAGTAAATTTGGAGGTACTACATGCAGTGTTATAATCAAAATCAGAAGTACATATTGTGAATACCTGGAGTTCCAGGATCCTTAGCATTTGGAATCCATTATACCACTATTTCTAAGACTACTTCTGTAAGTACTTGGGCTCTGGAGATTTAATGGTCTTTAATGCCTTCAATTTCCCAAACAGCAATCCCTATTAATACTGATATCACTTAGCACCTCCCTTTCACAAAACCCTAGGTTGCAGTACAGACTAGATGGACTGAATAGCCTAATTCTACTTAAGACCATAAGACAAAGGAGCAGAAGTCGGCCATTTGGCCCATCGAGTCTGCTCCGCCATTTTATCATGAGCTGATTCATTCTCCTATTTAGTCCCACTCCCCTGCCTTCTCACCATAACCTTTGATGCCCTGGCTACTCAGATACCTATCAATCTCTGCCTTAAATACACCCAATGACTTGGCCTCCACTGCTGCCCGTGGCAACAAATTCCATAGATTCACCACCCTCTGACTAAAAAAATTTCTTCTCATTTCTGTTCTGAATGGGCACCCTTCAATCCTTAAGTCATGCCCTCTCGTACTAGATTCCCCCATCATGGGAAACAACTTTGCCACATCCACTCTGTCCATGCCTTTCAATATTCGAAATGTTTCTATGAGGTCTCCCCTCATTCTTCTAAACTCCAAGGAATACAGTCCAAGAGCGGACAAACGTTCCTCATATGTTAACCCTCTCATTCCTGGAATCATTCTAGCGAATCTTCTCTGTACCCTTTCCAACGTCAGCACATCCTTTCTTAAATAGGAAACTAAAACTGCCCACAGTGCTCCAAGTGAGGTCTCACCAATGCCTTATAGAGCCTCAACATCACATCCCTGCTCCTATACTCTATTCCTCTAGAAATGAATGCCAACATTGCATTCGCCTTCTTCACTACTGACTTCTAGGTCTTATGGTTACCTAACATTTCTGAGAGGTTATGTATGTAATCTTTGGCGGAGACAGAACTAAAGTATGCATTTAATTGGTCTGCCACATTATTTTGTTCCACATTATACACTGTCTGATTTCTGACAGGTCCTGCATCTGTTTTCACCAATCTTTTTCTCTGTACAAATCTATGGAAGCTTTCATAGTCGGTTTGAAAAGTGTCTGCAAGCATATTCTCATTATTGTCTTCTTTTTCCTCTTTTGCTCAGCCTGAACTGTCTCCAATTCTGTTTCAACACACATAGAAGCTGGAGGAACTTAGAGTTTTTGTCAACATCTAAAGAGCAAAATGGAGAATCGAAGTTTCAGGTTGTGATCCTTCATCAGGACTAGAAAAGGAGAAATAGCCCATATAAAAAGGTGGTACAGCAGGTGATAGGTGAATCCAGGTGAGTCGGGTGACAGACAAGTAAGGGGGGGAGGAGAAGGGTAAATGGGAATGATGTACCATCCTGGAATGTGACCGATGAATGTGAAAAAGAGCTGAGAAAGGTAGGAGAGGACAATGGACCATGGAATAAGGAAAGGAGGTAGGATGAAGAATCAGTGGGAGGAATTTGTGGTGATGGCCAATGCAATCAGGAAAAAATGGGATGAAGGGACAGAGGGAAGTGGTTACCTGAAGTCGGGAAAATTAAAGTTCATGCAGTCAGATTAGATTCCACGTAAGGTGAATATGAAGTGTTGCTACTTTACTCTGGGTCTACTTTCAAACAAGCAGTGGAGGAAACCACGCCCTAAGCTTCTGTATCCCCAATTCCATTTGCTCCATCTTCTGCCCACTTCATATATGGGGTGGCATGGTAGCATAATGTTACTAAGCACCAGCGACCCAGGCTCAATTCTGCTGCTGTAAGGAATGTGTACACTCTCCCTGTGATTGCATGGTTTTCCTCTGGGTGTTCCTGTTTTCTCCATTCCAAAGGTGTTAGTAGGTCATTGGTCATAGTCTAGTCATACTTTATTGATCCCGGGGGAAATTGGTTTTCGTTACAGTTGCACCATAAATAATTAAATAGTAATAAAACCATAAATAATTAAATAGTAATATGTAAATTACTATTGGCCTATTGGCTCAGGGTGTCTGACCCTCCAAGGGAGGTGTTGTAAAGTTTGATGGCCACAGGCAGGAATGACTTCCTATGACGCTCTGTGTTGCATCTCCGTGGAATGAGTCTCTGGCTGAATGTACTCCTGTGTCCAACCAGTACATTATGTAGTGGATGGGAGACATTGTCCAAGATGGCATACAACTTGGACAGCATCTTCTTTTCAGACACCACCGTCAGAGAGTCCAGTTCCATCCCCACAACATCACTGGCCTTACGAATGAGTTTGTTGATTCTGTTGGTGTCTGTTACCCTCAGCCTGCTGCCCCGGCACACAACAGCAAACATAATCGCACTGGCCACCATAGACTCGTAGAACATCCTCAGCATCGTCCGGCAGATGTTAAAGGACTTCAGTCTCCTCAGGAAATAGAGACGGCTCTGACCCTTCTTGTAGACAGCTTCAGTGTTCTTTGACCAGTCCAGTTTATTGTCAATTCGTATCTCCAGGTATTCGTAATCCTCCACCATGTCCACACTGATCCCCTGGATTGAAACAGGGGTCACCGGTACCTAGCTCTCCTCAGGTCTACCACCAGCTCCTTAGTCTTTTTCACATTAAGCTGAAGATAATTCTGCTCACACCATGTGACAAAGTTTCCTACCGTAGCCCTGTACTCAGCCTCATCTCCCTTGCTGATGCATCCAACTATGGCAGAGTCATCAGAAAACTTCTGAAAATGACAAGACTTTGTGTAGTAGTTGAAGTCTGAGATGTAAATGGTGACGAGAAAGGGAGACAAGACAGTCCCCTGTGGAGCCCCAGTGCTGCTGATCACTCTGTTGGACACACAGTGTTGCAAGCACACGTACTGTGGTCTGCCAGTCAAGTAATCAAGAATCCATGACACCAGGAAAGCATCTACCTGCATTGCTGTCAGCTTCTCCCCCAGCAGAGCAGGGCAGATGGTGTTGAACGCACTGGAGAAGTCAAAAAACATGACCCTCAAAGTGCTCGCTGGCTTGTCCAGGTGGGCGTAGACACGGTTCAGCAGGTAGACGATGGCATCCTCAACTCCTAGTCGGGGCTGGTAGGCAAACTGGAGGGGATCTAAGTGTGGCCTGACCATAGGCCGGAGCAGCTCCAGAACAAGTCTCTCCAGGGTCTTCATGATGTGGGAGGTCAATGCCACCGGTCTGTAGTCATTGCGGCCGCTGGAGCGTGGCGTCTTCGGCACAGGGAGGAGGTAGGATGTCTTCTACAGTACAGGAACCCTCCGGAGCCTCAGGCTCAGGTTGAAGACATGGCAAGGTACTCCACATAGCTGAGGGGCACAGGCTTTGAGCACCCTGGTACTGACACCATCCGGTCCTGCAGCCCTGCTTGGGTTGAGACGTCTCAGCTGTCTTCTCACCTGTTCTGCTGTGAAGCCCACCGTGGTCGTTTCGTGTGGGGAAGGGGTATAGTCATGGGAGCAGGGTGGGGGACTGTGAGGAGGGGTAGGAGGGGTAGGAGGGGAGAGTGGAATATGTGTTGGTTGGGGGCCGACAACAGATGACTCATGTGGGGGATGGGCAGGGGCCACTATGTCAAATCTGTTAAAGAACTGGTTAAGTTCGTTGGCCCTGTCCACACTGTCTTCAGCTCCTCTGTTGCTGGTTTGCCAGAACCCAGTGATGGTTCTCATCCCACTCCAGACCTCTCTCATGTTGTTCTGCTGGAGTTTCCACTCAAGCTTCCTTCTGTACCTGTCTTTAGCCTCCCTGATCCTGGCTTTCAGGTCCCTCTGTATTGCCCTCAGCTCCTCCCTATTTCCATCTCTAAACACCCTCTTTTTAGCGTTCAGGATGTCCTTAATGTCTTTTGTTACCCATGGCTTGTTATTTGAATAACAAAGGACAGTTCTTGTCAGAACATTGCAGTCCACACAGAAGTTGATGTAATCAGTGATGCACTCTGTGAGCCCATCAATATCCTCTCCTTGTGGCTCACAGAGTGCCTGCCAGTCTGTCACCTCAAAACAACCCTGGAGCGCCTCATAAGCCTCCTCCGACCATTTCCTCACTCTCCTTGAGGTTGCAGGTTTACTCTTCACCAGAGGCACGTAGCAGGGTTTTAGATGCACCAGGTTGTGATCTGACCTTCCCAGTGGGGGGAGGGGAGAGGAGCTGTATGCATCCTTAACGTTAGCGTACATCAAATCCAGAGCCCTCTCCCCTCTGGTTGTACAGCTCACATACTGCGTGAAGTTGGGCAGTGTTCTAGCCATGGTAACATGGTTGAAGTCACCCGAGATGGTAATGAGGGCACTCGGGTGCTGGGTTTGTAATCTGGCTATGACGGTGTAAATGATGTTACATGCCGACGTTGGGTTGGCAGAGGGAGGGATGTACACAACAACCACAATTGCATGTGAGATTTCTCTTGGCAAATAATATGGCCGGAGTCCAACAGCAAAAAGTTCAATATCCGGGCTACAAACATGTTCCTTGGGTCATGGGTGTAATTGGACGACTAGGGCCCATTGGATCGGAAGGGCCTTTTACCGTGCTGTATCTCTCAACAAATATAAACATATTTCTGCTTCTTGAATCAAATGCTATCCCAAACTTCTTCTCTAAGCCAGAGTTGAGCAACATTTTCTGTTTTATTTTTCTGCTGGACAGAATGAACAATTGTTCTAATACACATATTCTTTAAATGTCCATCAACATTTTCAATAATCATCCTCAATTATTAAAGACAACTTTTCCTTTGTGTTGATCATTTTTTCCCACCTCATCCCTGGGAATTAACACAACAGAATTGTTTATTAATCTTTTGTCATTACACAATACGATGGCCTGTTCTCTAGTTGGTTCCCTGACACATTGGTTCAAAGAGCCATCACAAATGTATTCCAGGAATTTCCTCCTCTACAATATTATTATTAATTTGGCTTGCCCATTCTATACATGTGGTGAAGTCATCCATAATTATAGTTGCATCATTATTATGTGCATCACCAATTTTCAAACTAGTATCAACCCCACATCACAGCTGCTCTTCGTGGAATCACCAACGTTTCTGTCTTTTGGTGTTTCGTATCTCCAATCATGTCGATTCTGTGTCTGAGTTCTCTGAACTAATATCCTTCCTCGCCGTTCTATTAATTTCCTCTTTCACACTACCATCTCTCCCTTTTTGCCTATCCTTCATGAATACTGAATACCCTTGCATGTTCAGTTTCTATTTCTAGCAACCAAGTCTCCATAATAATCACTATATTCACGATAACCTACCTTATTATGAATATACTGTGTGCTGAGACACAATGCTTACAGGCTTGTATCCTGCACCATGAATCTGTTTGGTTCTTGCTGTTGATTTTCCACTTTTGCCTTTTTTTTCCCCTGTCTTTTGTTTCTGTCCTTGTTCCCTCCTCTTTTAGCTCATTGCTCTAATTTGAGTTTCTATCCTTTAAGAATTCTAGGATGTATCCTGAATAAATTAGGGGCAATGTTTTAAATATTTGACTTCTCAATGTCTTTAGAAAAATGCTCTTTTACTGACATTTATTTTGAATATCAACCTCTTATCCAAAATAAAACAATTTTTGGCTCAGTAACACCGTCTTTAGGGATCTACCAAGCTTACCTGCTCCGACCCACAAGTGACTCCCAGTCCTCAACAATGTGGCTGGCTGTTAAAGTGTCTGTGGAAAGGCCCACTCAGTTGACCACACCGCTACATCAATAAGAATCAAAGCAGACAGATTACCTTGCTTTGATCTGAACACTTGATATTAAAATGTCAACAGCACCTTAGCTAAATTGACCCTGAAAATTTCTCTTCATAAATATCTGGAGAATAGGCATGGACAGCTCTTCTAGGAATCAAACAACAGTATGACATGGTCATACCCACAGAATCACGTCAATTAACCAAAGGTCCATCTCCTTCATCATTAACACTGGGATGTCCTGACCCATTAGCAGCATAGTCCCACCAAAGCTTGCCGGAGAACTACAATACAGAATTCTCTGTTCAGGTGGCATGGTAGTGTAGCAGTTTACGTATCACAATTACAGCACCAGTGGGCTGGGTTCAACTCTGCCTCTGTCTGTAAAGAGTTTATACGTTCTTCCTGCGACTGTGTAAATTTCTTCCACGTGCTCTGGTTTCCTCCCACATAAGATCAGAAGACCATAAGACATGGGTGCAGAAATGGGCCATTCGGCCCATTGAGTCTGCTCTGCCATTCCACCATGACAGACTTATCATCCTTCTCAATCCCATTCTCCTGCTTTCTCCCCGTAACCTTCTGATGCCCATGAATCTGTCAACCTCGTCTTTAAATATAACCAATGACTTGGCCTCCACAGCCGCCTGTTGCAACAAATTCCACAGATTCACCACTCTTTGGTTAAAGAAATCACTCCTCATCCCTCCATTCTGAGTCTGTGCCCTCTGGTCCTAGACTCACCCACAGGATAGGAAACATAATCTCCATATCCACTCTATCTGGGCCTTTCAATATTCAATAAGTTTCAATGAGATTCCCTTTGCACTCTCCTAAGTGTCAGTGAGTTCATGCCCAGAGCCATCAAACACTCCTCATATGTTAACACTTTCATTCCCATAAACATTCCCATGAACTCCTCTGGACCCTCTTCAATGCAAGCACGTCTTTTCTGAGATAAGGGGCCCAAAACTGCTCACAATACTCCCAAGTGCGGTCTGACCAATGTCTTATAAAGCCTCAGTATTATATCCTTGTTGTTGTATTCTAGTCCTCTTGAAATGAATACTAACACTGGATTTGCCATCCTATCACCAGCTAATCCTGCAAGTTAACCTTTAGGGAATCCTGCACAAGGAATCACAAGTCCCTTTGCACCCCTGATTTTGGAATTTTCTCCCCGTTTAAAAAATAATTTATGCCTTAATTTCTTCAACCAAAGTACATGTCCAAACAGTTCCCAACACTAGATTCCATCTATCACTTCTTCACTCATTCTCCCAATCTAAGACTTTCTGCAGACTCCGTTTCCTCAACACTACCTGCCCTTCCAGGTCTTTGTATCGTCTGCAAACTTAGCCACAAAACCCCTCAGTTACGTCATCCAAATCACTGACCTATAACCTGAAAAGAACCTGACAGCTGCAAAACACCACTAGTCATCAGCAGCCAAACAGAAAAGTTTCCCTTCATTCCCACTCTTTGCCTCTTGCCAGTTAAGCAATGAATCTTTCCTATAATGCCATAGGCTCTTATTTTGTTAGGCAGCCTCATGTTCAGCACCTTGTTAAAGGCCTTCTGGAAATCCAACTGAACAACATCCACTGATTTTCCTTTGTCCATCCTGCCTGTTATTTCCTCAAAGAGTTACAACAGATTTGTCAAAATTTCTTAAGGAAACCATGCTGACTTTTGCCTAATTTGTTGTGTACCTCCAAGTACCCCAAAGCCTTATCCTCAATAATCGACTCCAATATCTTCACAACCACTAAAGCCAGGATTACTGCCTATTAAAATGGTGCCAGAGGGCGACTTCCCCTGGCTCATCAGCGAAATGGTTAAATTCTTCCTATTCTGATGTCTTTATTTTCCTTTCAGAGTTGCTTGGTTCTATCGGGATCTTTGATCTACAGCAGCACTCAAAGACTGCGGTTTTGCACGATGGTGTGTTGCTGTTCTTGGAGCTCGCCGATCAGCCGCATTTCAGCACGTGCAGGTTTGGCTTGAAAACCAGCACCTTTGGGGCTTGCATGGCCCTGTGGACAAGAGTTCTCGCCGGTGTCACGTACTGAATCATAACAGGAGCCGGAACATCAAAGACAGCAAGAGTCTTTAAAGGGCTGTTAAAGGGCTCTGCACTCGGTACTGGTTTGTCAATTTTCAAGTCGGGGAACTCGAAATAGAAAAAAACAAATGCTTCAGACTGATTGTAACATCGAAATAGTGAATGTTGTCCTTGACCCTTGTTGCTGTGGAAGCAGCGATGTGAGATGTTGAAACGTTGGTGTGAACAATTAGTTTTTGATTGACTGTAGACCGTGATCTCTCTTTGGGGGTTTTGCTTTTGCTGGCATGGTGGGTGGTGGGAATGCTGATGCTTTCTGCTAGAATAAGTGGGGGGAGGGGGAGGGGGAGAGTTGCTGCTGCTTGTGCATGGCAGGGGGCAGGGGGCAGGGGGCTTTGGGGTTCTTATGTTTATTTCTGTCATTCATTCTTTGGGGGGTTTCTTCTGTTTTGAGGATGTCTGCAGAGAATAAGAATTTCAGGTTGTTTATTGTATACATTCTCTGATATGAAATGGAACTATTGAACTATAATTTCCTTGCTTCTGCCTTCTTCCTTTCTTAAAGAGCGGAGTGACATTTGCAATTGTCTACTCCTCAAAACCATGCCAGAAGCTTGTGATTCTTGAAAGATGCCTCCACAATATCTTCAGCTACCTCATTCAGGACCCTGGGGTGTAGTCCATCTGGTCCAAGTGACTTAGCTACCTTCAGACCTTTCAGTTCCCCAAGCACCTTCTCCTTAGTAACAGCAACTATTCTCGCTTCTGCGCCCTGACACTCTTGAACTTTTGTCACACTGCTAGTGTCTTCCACAGTGAAAATTCCACATTTCAAGTACAGGTTAGTAGTTTTAATCGGTCACAGGAGGGTAACTGGTGTGCACAGGATTCATTGGGCTGGAAGGGCCTTTTGCCATGCTGTATCTTTAAAATATAAATAAATAACAGTATCTTGAACCCATGAGATCTCTTGGCTTAAGACAAAATTACAAAGGCACTTCCATAAAATACTAACCCCTACACTCCGTCAGCCGATGAATGGTAATAAAAAAAAACCCTGACGGTAACACAGCACAGAATTTTCCCTGTTCTAATCACTTGGGTTAGATCCTGACCCTGCGTTCCTGTACCTATGGAGTCTCCATGTTTTCCCCAGGTGTCAGTGGGTAATGGAGAATTAGAGTGTGGTTGATGAGCAGATGAGAGCGAACAGGGTACAGTGTAGGGAAATAACTGGGGGAAAGCAGCCTCTGAGATTACTTTGAGAGATGGCATAAATTCTTGGTGGTGAGTGACCTTCTTTGATGTCATATGAGAAACCCACCAGCAGAAGGCAGAAAGACTGCAATCTCCCCATATGAGTGAGTTGCTAAAGGTTCTCGGGGAGAGCTCAACAGGCTGAGGTCAGCATGGCTGTTGTTAGCGGAGGTAAGGGGGAGGAGGATGATCTACAACATGACAGTGGCCACAAACAGGATGAATAACAGCCAGCAACTGCAGTCTCACTCTGAAAGATAGCGATCAACCTGCAGCTGAAGAGGAGGGGAAATCTGGATTAGGGCTCTGGGGTGAATAGAAGTCAGGAGGGAAAGGGCAAGAGTGAGAAGGGAGTAAGCCAAGATTGAGAGGGATGGAAGGAGATGTGAGAAGGCCAAGGAAACTTTCCAAGAGAACTGCTCATAGGATTGCTAGAAAGGCAAATCAAAACCCCATTTGACTGTAAAAGACCTTCAGGACGATTTAGCAGACTCTGGAGTGGTGGTGCACTGTTCTACTGTGCAGCAACACCTGCACAGATATGACCTTCATGGAAGAGTCATCAGTCCTCACCACAAAATTCAGCATGGGAAGTTTGCAAAGGAACATCTAAACAAGCCTGATGCATTTTGGAAACAAGTCCCATGGACTGATGAAGTTAAAATAGAACTTTCTGGCCGCAATGAGCAAAGGTATGTTTGGAGAAAAAAGGGTGCAGAATTTCATGAAAAGAACACCTCTCCAACTGTTAAGCAGGGGAGTGGATCGATCATGCTTTGGGCTTGTGTTGCAGCCAGTGGCATGGGGAACATTTCACTGGTAGAGGGAAGAATGAATTCAATTAACTACCAGCAAATTCTGGAAGCAAACATCACACTGTCTGTAAAAAGGCCGAAGATGAAAAGAGGATGTCTTCTACAATAGGATAATGATCCTAAACACACCTCAAAATCCACAATGGACTACCTCAAGAGGCGCAAGCTGAAGGTTTTGCCATGGCCCTCACTGTCCGCCGACCTAAACATTATCAAAAAGCTGTGGACAGACCTCAAAAGAGCAGTGTATGCAAGACGGCCCACGAATCTCACAGAACTAGAAGCCTTTTGCAAGGAAGAATGGGCGATAATCTCCCAAGAATCCAGTTGCACAAGGAGGCATTGCGGGCTAGATAGGTCTTGGGGTTAGTGATTAGTTTCGAGGGGATGACAGGGGATGAGGAAGCTGTAGTCAATGAAGAGCATCTTAATGTATGTATCTTCATTGTCCACATGTCCCTAGAGCTAAGTGAAGAGCCAATGAAATAGCATCTGCTGTTGACCTATTGTGATGGTAGACAAATTGGAGTTGATACAGGTCAATCTTGAGGCAAGAGTTGGTAGGCTTCATGACCAACCAGTGGATGTAAGTGCAACTGGACAATAGTCCTTGAAGCAGACTACCACTTCCTTCTTGGGCATCAGCACAATTAAGCCTGCTTGAAGAATATGAGTACCTCAGACTGCCAAAGTGAGAGGTTGAAGCTGTGAAAAATAAAAACAGAAACCTGGAAAAACTCAGCCTATTGCCATCTGCGGAAAACAAAACTAGTACATGACCCTTCATCTGAAGGAGTTATTAAATGACTGATTAATTGGTTTCTCCTTCCACAGATGCTGCCTGACTGGTTGAGTTCTTCCAGCATTCCTGTTCTTGTTTCAGATTCCAGCATCTACAGAGTTTTATTTTTGTTTTATAAAAGACTTCATATCCTTGTTTATGTTAATTACTTTCACAACAAGTACTTGTAGATTACAAACTGCTCACTGCTTTTTGTATTTTTGCATCCATCTATATAATTTGTCTCAGTGTCATTGAAATAATCCTGCAAACAATAAGATCAATTTTGTCTTTGTCAACTGAATCACAGGAGGCTGCTGAATCCATTATCTATGCCACTCCTTTAAATTGATGCAACCACCTTTTCAGAGCCATAGAAAACTACAGCGCTGAAAAAAGGCTCTCTGGCCCATTTAGTCCATGCAGAACTATTATTCTGCATAGTCCCATCGACCTTTACCCAGAACATAGCTCTCCATACTCCTCCCATCCATATAATTATCAAATTTCTTTGAAATGTTGAAATCGAACCTGCGTCCATCACTTCTGCTGGCAGCTCTTTCCACAACACCCTCAGAGTGAAGAATTTCCCCCTCATATTCCCCTTAAATATTTCACTTTTAACCCTTAAACCATGACTTCCAGTTCTAGTCTCACTCAACCACAATGGAAAAAGCCTGTTTGCTTTTACTCTATCTAGATCCCTCAAAATTCTGTGGATCACTATCAAATCTCCCCTCATTCACCTCCACTCTATGGATAAAAGTCCTAAACTATTCAACCTTTAACTATATCTTAGATCCTCAAGTCCCGACAACATCCTTAAAAATTTTCTCTGCACTCTTTCAATCTTATTGATATCTCTCCTGTAGGTAGATGATCAGAACTGCACACAGTATTCCAAATAAGGCCTCACCAACTTCTTCAACATAACGTTGCAACCCCTATACAGTAATCAATACTTCGCTTATGAGGTCTAATGTGTCAAAAGCTCTCTTTCCAACCCTATCTACCTGTAATGCCACTTATAAGGAATTATGGACCTATATTTCTAGATTCTTCTGTTCTACCAATCTCATACCGATTTCATTCCCCTGCTCAATCCCAAGTAGTATGTGAATTCCTTCTGAAAGTTACTTCTAAATTTGCTTCTCCCATTCTAGTTTCAGTCTATTTATTAACAGGCTAAATTTAAAAAAGGAATACTTATGATTCTTTTGCCAGATTGTGTCTCATATTCCATGGATAGATCTGTTAATCAAAAGCTGCTGCATTTTACACTCATACCACGTTTACCTGACAATCGTTGCAATGCCCACTGCCAACAGCACTGCAGCCAGAAGTAGAAAAAGTGCTGAGAAGGCTTGAGAGAAATGGCAAAACTTTCCACTACATTCTTCAGGGCAACCCTGGGGCTAGTAGGGAAGGACCACAGTGTAGGGTTCTTCCACTGCTGGAGAGTAGTGATTGTTGGAGTCAATTGTTGGATTGTAGGATACTTGGAGGCACATGATAAAATAGGCTGAAGTCAGCCATGGTTTCCTCAAGGGAAAACCTTGCCTGACAAATCTGTTGGAATTCTTTGAGGAAATGACAAGCAGAATAGACAAAGGAGGGCTTCAAAAATCGAGGTATTGAATATAGGTATATGGTGTGTACTTGGACTTTCAGAAGGCCTTTGAGAAGGTGCCACACATGAAGCTGCAAGCCCATGACAAATACTAGCATGGATAGAGTACTGGCTGATTGGCAGGAGGCAGAGTTGGAATAAAGGGGGCTTTTCTGGTTGGTTGCCAGTGACTAGTGGTGTTCCACAGGGGTCTGTGCTGGAACCAATTCTTTTTATGTTATATGTCAATGATTTGGATAATGTAATTCATGGCTTTGTGGCCAAGTTTGCAGATGATATGAAGGTAGGTGGAAGGGCAGGTAGTGTTGAGGAACCAGGGAGCCTGCAGAGGGACTTAAACAGATTAGGAGAATGGGCAAAGCATTGGCAGATGGAATACAGTGTCAGGAAGTGCATGATTATGCACTTTGGTATAAGAAATAAAAGCATAGACTAGTTTCTAAGTGGAGAGAAAATTCAAAAATCCGAGGTGCAAACAGACTTGGGAGTCCTCGTGCAAAATTCCCTAAAGGTTAATTTTCAGGTTGAGTTGGTGGTGAGGAAGGCAAATGCAATATTAGCATTCATTTCAAGAGGACTAAAATATAAAAGCAAGGATGTAATGCTGAAACTTTATAAAGAAATGGTAATGTCTTACTTGGAGTATTGCGAACACTTTTGGGCCCCTTAACTGAGAAAGGATGTACTGACATTGGAGAGGGTCCAGAGGAGATTAATGAGAATGATTACAGGATTGAAAGGTTTATCATATGAAGATTGTTTGAAGGGTCTGGGTGTGTACCCACTGGAATTCAGAAGAATGAGGGGGATCTCACTGAAACCTATCGAATATTAAAAGGCTTTGATGAGCGGATGTTTCCTACAGTGGGGGTCTAGGACCGGAGGGCACAGCCTCAGAGTAAAGGGATGTCCATTTAGAACAGAGATGAGAAGTAATTTCTTTAGCCAGAGAGTGGTGAATATGTGGAATTCGTTGCCAAGTTGTTGAGCATATTTAAGACAGAGGTTGATAGATTCTTGATTAGACAGGGCATGAAGAGTTACAGGGAGAAGGCAGCAAATTGGGGCTGACAAGTAAATGGCTCAGCCATGATGAAGTGGAGAGCAGATTCAATGGGCCAAATGGCCTAATTTTGCTCCTATATCTTATGGTCTTATAATAAACCTGATTCTAATTCTGAATATTCTGTTTACTCACTTTTAATATCCTTAGGTTTCTTATAAACAACATTTTTAAAAATCTGTTTTCAGTAAATTCAAAGAAAAGGTAGGCTACAAATTTTGAGAAGTTATTATTTGAAACAGGACTATTATACATTTTTCATAAACTATATTTAGAGATTTATATAATGAAAAAATGTTGAGTTTTCAAAAATAATCTTGTTTGATTTCTGCTTTTTCAAAAAAAATTGAGGCATTTCTTCGTGCTGATAATTATACTATTTCTGAATTAATCCATTTTTAAACAAGTTTAAAGTATGACAGCTGTTTGCATAATACATGCACAGTTCAGAAATATAACAAAGCACACGCTGGTAGTATTTTGTTTAATATACCAGCAATCCTGCAGCACGATTATTCACCATGAGTCGAACGATCTATGCCTCAATCAGTGTAACGTATTATATATTATAAAGGGTACTGACTTATGTGAGTTGAACATTTCAAACTGTTTTCACTGTGGTATACTTCATTGATGTGCTAGTCACAATACAGAGTAAATTTTTACAGAAAATGGGAAAACTTACAATAAAAAATATTACAATAAAATGGGAAACTTTAAATTGTCCCAGTGTATTTAGGATTTTCTTAAATGTATTAAACATTAATCAATTCAAATGAAATTATTTGAAAAATAAGACCATGAGACTATCAGAATTAGGCCATTCGGCCCATTAAATCTCTTCCACCATTTGATCATGGCCGATTTATTTTCCCTCTCAACCCCATTCTCCTGCCTTCTCCCTGTAACCTTTGACACCCTTACTAATCAAGAAACTATCAACCTCCACCTTAGATATACAAAATTACTTTAGACTCCACAGTCATCTGTGGCAATGAATTCGACAGATTTACCACCCTCTGGCTAAAGAAGTTATTCATAATTTCTTTTCTAAAGGGACATACTTTTACTCTAAAGTAGTGCCCTCTGGTTCTGGACTCTTCTGGACTACTGGAAACATCCCAGATCTTTCAATATTTGGGCAGGTTTCAATAAGATCCCCACTCACCCCCCACATTCTTCCAAACACCAGTGAGTACAGGCCCAAAGACATCAAACACTTCTCATGTTAACGCTCATCCCAGTATTACTTCCATAAACCTCCTCAGAATCAGAATCGTTATTGGAATCAGGTTTAATTATCACTGGCATATATCACGAAATCTATTGTTTTGCAGCAGCAGTACAATGCAATACATATTTAAGAACTATAAATTACAATAACAATTCTGGATTTGGTGCTGTGCAAAGAGAGTCTACATATAAAGATTGCATATAAGGATTTTTATATGCAAAGATTTTAATAATAACAAGTTTATTGAAGTAGAGAACTAGAGCTGAGAAAATGAATATCAACTATGGAATATGTCACAATATGCATGCAAATGCATATCTTCATCTTCAGTGCTGTCTCTATGACTACCTAATGCATGAGGTGGAGTGGGGCCATGGAAAGCTCTTCAGAGAACGTGCCAATTTATTGTACAGTGTATCTATAATTCAGAGGTCGTCTGCCTGGTGTCAGTAGTCGTATAACCAGGACTTGATATGCACCAGCTGCTCATACGACCATCCACCACCTGCTCCCACCGCTTCACATGACCCTGATTGAGGGGCTAAGCAGGTGCTACACCTTGCCCAAGACACTGCCCAGAAGAAGGCAATGGCAAACCACTTCTGTAGAAAAATTTGCCAAGAACAATCGTGGCCATGAGACCCTGATCGCCTACATCATGTGACATGGCACATTAATGATGATAATGATCCATAGTTACCACAGAGTTTTTTCAAAAGAGCTCGGGCATAGAATAAATATAAATGCAGGGAGAAACGTTTCTGGTTTACGCACAGTTAGGAGTTTGAAAGCAAATGTTTCCTGAACTGATATTATGGTTTAAGGTCACATTCAAATTCTCTGAATAGTTACCAATATAAAATCTTCCATGACACAGTTTATACAAATGAACCATCAGAATAAAATTCCCTGCATTAAAATTATTTCCTAAGATAATCAAGGTTTGGGTGAGGGGTGGCAAACTGATGCAGATTTTCCAATTTAGCTGGAAATGGCCATACCACAATAGCAGGCACTTTGTCTAAACATCGCTTCCGAGGCGGCTCTCAAATTGTCTTTCACCATAATTTTGTTTCATTGATACACGCAAGATGGTTTTCTCTATGAATGAAAAGAAGTTAGTGAATGTTGCTGCCTGAGCTCTGAAAAAAATATTTAGATTTGAAACTCTGTTTAAAGGCCACAGATGGGGCACAATTAACAGAATCTCAATATGATGATTAACCTAGTTCGGAAATGTCAGAACAATGGAGTGGAAACTCTACCCGCTACCCCTCGGTTCAGTTCAGCAACCGGAGGGGCAGTGGAGAGGAAGCTGCTGTTGAATCTTGAAGTCACAGGGTCATCAGCATAGAACTAGGCATTTCAGCCCAAATGGTCTATGCTAGCAAAGATTCCTGTCTAAGTTAGTGCCATTTGCCTGTGTTGGGACCATATCTAAACCTTTCCTGTCCATTTAAAAGTTGTTAATGTACCGGCCTCAACCACTTCCTTTGGCAGCACATTCCATATGCTGACCATTCTCTGAGTAAAAAAAAAATACCCCTCAGTTTTTTATTAAATCTTTCCCTCTCACCTTAAACTGTGCCCTCTAGTTCATCACTTTCAACCCCTGGGAAAAATACTGCATGCATTCAGCCAGAGACTCATTCCACCGAGATGCAACACAGAGCGTCATAGGAAGTCATTCCTGCCTGTGGCCATCAAACTTTACAACTCCTCCCTTGGAGGGTCAGACACCCTGAGCCAATAGGCTGGTCCTGGACTTATTTCCTGGCATAATTTACATATTACTACTTAACTATTTATGGTTTCATTATTACTATTTAATTATTCCTGGTGCAACTGTAACGAAAACCAATTTCCCCCGGGATAAATAAAGTATGACTATGACTATCCTCTCTATGCAGACATCCCACCTCTCCTGGAAGTTCCGGGAGTCTCCCGCATATTAATAGTGGCTCCCTGATGCCCGCAAATTATATAAGATGGCCCGGAAATCAATTTTTTTGAGAGAGAAAGCCAGAGAGAGAGAGAGCGAGCGCAAGAGAGACCATGAGAGCCAGAGAGCGAGAGAGTGAGCGCGCGAGAAAGAGAGTGAGTGCGCGCTGTGGCAGTGTTCCAGAAAAAGGAAATATAAAACATACATCACCCCAGACTACACTAAAGTGTACCCCTGCCTAATAGGGGTCAAAAATAATGACAGCATTGCTCACTGCACTGTTTGCAACAGTGACTTTTCTATTGCCCATGGTGGCTTAAGACTGTAAAAGACATGTTGAGGTGAGTTTAACAGGTGTCATTCGTTTATTAGCGTAGCTAACGTTATTTAAACTAGCTGGCTGGCTGCTAAGGAGCTACTCTATTGCAGACATCCCACCTCTCCCGGAAGTTCTGGGAGTCTCCCGCAAATTGACGGTGCTACCTCCCTGAAATGAGTTTTTATAGGCTGGGATGTCTGTCTATGCCCCTCATAAATGTATACACCTGTTTAAGGTCACCCTTCACTCCAGTGAATAAAGCTCTAACCTACTCAGCCTCTTTCCTTAATTCTCAAATTCTGCCTGTGCCAGGCGAGGAGCCCACAAATATACTTGATGCACATTGTAGTAAGGCCATATTACACTTGTACTCAAATTCTCCATCTGTGAAGGCCAATTTCCTATCCATTTGCCTTCTTAAAAATTTGCTACACCTGAGAATTTATTTTCAGTGACTGCTGTAAATGGACACACGATCACTTTAGTGTCAGGGCCAAATGGTCTGCATCCCAGAGTGCTTAAGGAAGTAGCCCAAGAAATAGTGCATGTATTAGTGATAATTTTTCAAAACTCTTTAGATTCTGGACTAGTTCCTGAGGATTGGAGAGTGGCTAATGTAACCCCACTTTTTAAAAAAGGAGGGAGAGAGAAACCAGGGAATTATAGACCGGTTAGCCTAACATCGGTGGTGGGGAAAATGCTAGAGTCAGTTATCAAAGACGTGATAACAGCACATTTGGAAAGCGGTGAAATCATCGGACAAAGTCAGTGTGGATTTGTGAAAGGAAAATCATGTCTGACGAATCTCATAGAACTTCTTGAGGATGTAACTAGTAGAGTGGATAGGGGAGAACCAGTGAATGTGGTATATTTCGATTTTCAAAAGACTTTTGACAAGGTCCCACACAGGAAATTAGTGTGCAAACTTAAAGCACACGGTATTGGGGGTAAGGTATTGATGTAGATAGAGAATTGGTTGGCAGACAGGAAGCGAAGAGTGGGAATAAATGGGACCTTTTCAGAATGGCAGGCAGTGACTAGTGGGGTACCACAAGGTTCAGCGCTGGGACCCCAGTTGTTTACAATATATATTAATGACTTGGATGAGGGAATTAAATGCAGCATCTCCAAGTTTGCGGATGACACGAAGCTGGGCAGCAGTGTTAGCTGTGAGGAGGATGCTAAGAGGATGCAGGGTGACTTGGATAGGTTAGGTGAGTGGGCAAGTTCATGGCAGATGCAATTTAATGTGGATAAATGTGAGGTTATCCACTTTGGTGGCAAAAACAGGAAAACAGATTATTATCTGAATGGTGGCCGATTAGGAAAAGGGGAGGTGCAACGAGATCTGGGTGTCATTATACACCAGTCATTGAAAGTGGGCATGCAGGTACAGCAGGCGGTGAAAAAGGCGAATGGTATGCTGGCATTCACAGCAAGAGGATTCGTGTACAGGAGCAGGGAGGTACTACTGCAGTTGTACAAGGCCTTGGTGAGACCACACCTGGAGTATTGTGTGCAGTTTTGGTCCCCTAACCTGAGGAAAGACATTCTTGCCATAGAGGGAGTACAAAGAAGGTTCACCAGATTGATTCCTGGGATGGCAGGACTTTCATATGATGAAAGACTGGATCAACTAGGCTTATACTCGTTGGAATTTAGAAGATTGAGGGAGGATCTTATTGAAACGTATAAAATCCTAAAGGGATTGGACAGGCTGGATGCAGGAAGATTGTTCCCAATGTTGGGGAAGTCCAGTACGAGGGGTCACAGTTTGAAGATTAAGGGGAAGCCTTTTAGGACTGAGATTAGGAAGAACTTCTTCACACAGAGGGTGGTGAATCTATGGAATTCTCTGCCACAGGAAACAGTTGAGGCCAGTTCATTGGCTATATTTAAGAGGGAGTTAGATATGGCCCTTGCGGCTAAAGGGATCGGGGGTATGGAGGGAAGGCAGGTACAGGGTTCAGAGTTGGATGATCAGCCATGATTATATTGAATGGCGGTGCAGGCTCGAAGGGCCAAATGGCCTACTCCTGCACCTATTTTCTATGTTTCTATGTTACTATGTGTCATATAGAGCATGGAAAAAGGCCATGGAATGTAACGTGTAATAGGTCAAATGTAACATGAACGCTTGCAAGCATTACTCAGCTGATGAAGTTAAGCTTGCCTTACTTCATTGCCTGTGTCACGATTTCAGGGAATTATGTACTTGTGCCCCCTGGGCCTTTCTGTTCTACACCACTCTCTGGGCCCCTGCCATTTACTGTGTAAGGCCTGCTCAGGTTTAACTTAACAAAATGTAACACTTTGCACTAATCCTAATTAAATTCCATCTGCCATTCCTTGGCCCACTTTCCCAATTGATCAAGATCTTGTTGTAATATTAGATAATCTTCACTATCTACCACCAATTTCCACCAACTTACTCACCTCAGCAACTGCTTCTCACCCAAGTGGTTAATGATAAACAGAAGTGCAGCCAGTAAGAGTACTTGTATTTGTCACATGTACATCAAAACATGCGTCGTTTGTATCAGATCAAATCAGCTTGGCAGCCTGCAGGTGTCACATCACTTCTGGCACCAACGTAGCATGCCTACAACTCACTAAAAACTAACCGTACATGTTTGGAATGTAGGAGGAAATCGAAGCAACTGGAGGAAACCCACGCAGTCATGGGGAGAACATACAAACTCCTTACAGAGTGGCAGGAATTAAATCCCGATCTTTCAGCTGGCACTGTAAAGCATTGAACTAACAGCTACACTACTATGCTACCATGTGGCACACCATTGGAATTGATTTATCATTGTCACAAGTACCAAGGTACAGGGCAGCAGTTTGCCTGCCGTCCATCCAGATCATTACAACATTGCCAAGAGGTAATACAAGGGAAAACAATAACAAACAATAAGGGGCAAAGCCATAAGAAGGTACATGGTGAGAGTGAGATCAAGATCCATCTTATCGAACTTGAGCTTGCTTAAGAGTCTTGTGGGATTGAAGCTGTCCTTGAGCTTGGCGGCTCATGTTTTCAGGCTCCATTCTGAACAACCCTGAACTAGTGCAATAAAAATAATTTAAAAATTCATGATGTGTTCTTTTCTGATTCAGCTCAGGGTATCCACATATACATTCAGAGACAAAGATGACACTGCACAAACAAGAGAAATTCTGCAGGTGCTAGAAATCCAAAGCAATAGACACAATATGCTGGAAGAGCTCAGCGGGCCAAGAAAACAGCAAACAGTCGATGTCTCAGGCTGAGACCCTTCATCAGAACACGTATTCAAGGCCACAAGAAAACACTGTATTAGAACTAGCACAAATGCAATCATCATCATCAGGTGCCATGCCCAGTTTGAGCTTTAACTGCCATGGCCCACACACTCCTGTTTCGGGTCAAGTGGATCAATTCATTGGTATTCATTTCCAGTTCTCTGGCTGCGGTCTCCATCATCATTTGTCTTTGTCTTCCTCTTGCTTTCTTCCCTTCAACCTTTCCCATAATTACCGTGCATTCCAACTCCTCTTTCCTAATCACATGTCCAATGAAGTCACGTTGCCTTTTCATGATCTCACACATTATTTCTCTTTTTGTGTTTGCTCTGATCATGACATCCTCATTAGATATTTGTTTCGTCCATGATATTCTTTGCATCCTCCTCAAAAACCACATCTCCGCTGCTACAATTCATTTCCTCATGTTACCAGATATTGTCCAACATTCTGAGCCATATAACATAACTGGATAAACATAACATTTCAAAACTCTGAAGCAGGTTGTCATGCCTAGTTTAGTATTGGTCAGTATACTCTTCATTCTCGTAAAGGTATCTTTTGCCATCCCTATTCTTCTTTTGATGTCCCTGTCGCACCTGCCATCAGATGTCACCCAGCTTCCTAAGTAGCAAAAGTTCTTTACTTGTTTTATGTTTTCCCCACTTATTCTCAGAATAAACAAACAAATAAATAAATAAACAAACACAATACAGAAGGAAAAATAAATGTCCATTGTAGCAGCAGTACAGAAATCAAAATAATTCTTATCATCCGCTAAACAAGCAGATTTTTGCACTATCAGAGGTGAGCCACAGATCCGACAATCTTTTACATGGCCTTTCTCTCTCTCTAACTAGCTTGACATACTCTAACTCTCTCAACGTACTTGTCCCTATCTTCTTGGAACTAACACCAATTGTGACCTAGTCTAAGACAAAGCTCTCCCCAGGACAAAGGAAGTGCCCCTTTAATACCCTTTAAGATTCCTTCAAAGCATAACATACGTAACTATCATCCCAGTACTTTTCCATCTCTTGGTGGTACCAGTTGCATCCCTCTATCTCTTACGACCTTCAGCCCAGACACATAATTTCATAACTTAGAAAAACAAGACAACAGGACTGTAAGGATGAAAACATTCTTTACCAGTATCTCACATAAATGATGTGCGTTCAAAATAGAGACAAAACATTAGTCAACAAGAAGGAAAACAAGCCATTACTGCATTCCAGCCTGACACCATTTTAGCTTTGAATTTCCATTTTATTTCAGCATGGACAAAGGAGGAATCACCATTAACTCTTTCCATACAACTACCATCCTCTGATTCCTACCCAAGCCAAATGGCCAACCTTGACAGGATATCAAAGTAGAACTTTCAGAAAGTTATTATGGATACCAAGAGACAATACCAGTCCAAAGTGGAGTCCTACCCCAGCTGTCAATGGTGGCAAAGCTCGCATATTACTACAAAAGAAAGTTGAACTGCATCATTAACAACACGTCGCTCCCCATAAGCTCAATGCATCTATGTCCATTTTGAATGGAAAAGCAGTGAAGTGACATCACTGGCCCTGTCAACCTCTGATGAAGCTGTCAGATCAGTCTTCCTGTGTACATACATCTATTGATGCCTCTGGACACATCTTCAGTGATGTTCCTGGAATCATCGGGTGTTTCGGGTCTTTCAACATCATACAACCTCCTCCAGGTGACCCAGCCGGGGCTGATCAGACCCCAGCTTGTGTCCAGATGGCTAGCTACTTATGACTCCATGGCTCCCCTCTTTTGAGCCACAGCCATCTTGAGGCCCTCTCTGCTGCATCAGTAGTAGTGCGGATGGCTCTCCTCTTCCTCTCTCCCTCGATGCCCAAAATGCTGAAGGCTCTAACTAAAGAACGGGCTACGAATCCCCTACAACCAACCTCCACTGGGAGACACCTCGCTCTCCATCCAGCCTGTTGACAGTTGCTGACTAGTCCTGCGTACTAGGAGAGCTTCCTTTCAAAGGCCTCCTCCAAGCTATCTTCCCATGGGACTGTCAGCTCCAGCAGCACCACTTGCTTAGTAGACTCAGACACTAGGACAATGTCTGGTCGCAGGGTGGTGGCTGAGATATGGTTGGGGAATGATCCCTTGGAAAGCAGCTAGTCTGCATGGGATTGCCAGCTGTGGCCTCAGATCCTGTGTGGACCAGCTGGCAGGAGATTTGTAGATATTTTTAACCTGTTTCCACTCCAAGCTCGGGTTCCCCACCTGCTTTAAGAATGAGGTAATGCGCTTTAATGACTACTGCCCTGTGGTTCTGACATCCACCATCATGAAGTGCTTCAAGATGTCAACCCCGAGTCATTGCAATTCTTCTGCCATCAAAACAAGCCCACAACAGACACCATCTCTCTGGACCTACACTCATCTATGGAATATCTGGATAATAAAGATAAAATTAGTCAGCTCCATGGGTACTAGCCACCATAGTTTCCAAGACATATTCAAAGAACTGTGCCTCAGAAAAGCGGCTTCCATCGTCAAGGACCCCACCACTAGGGATATGTCCTTTTCATTTTGCTACCATCAGGAAGGAGGTACAGAAGCTAAAGGCACACACTCAGCGATTCAGGAACAGCTTTATCCCCTCTGCCATCGGACATTAAAACCATGAACATTACCTCACTACTCTTTATATTTCTTTTTTTTGCACTACTTAATTTAACTATTTAATATACATATCTACACTTACTATAATTCTGTTTTTTTCTGTACTTATCATGTATTTCATTGTACTGCTGCCATAAAGTTAACAAATTTCACAACGTATACCGGTGATATTAAACCTGATTCTGATTCTGATCCTATTCACTAACTGTTGCTATGCCTTCAATGCCATAATTCCAGGCAAGCTCATCTCCAAACTCCAAAGTCTTTGGACTCTGCACCTCCCTCTACAAATAGATCCTTCACTTCCTGAACATATCTGAACACAATCATTAAAGACGGACAGCAGCAACTCCACCGCGATTATCTTCAACAAGGTTGCATCCTCAGCCCTCTACTTTGTTCGCTAAACACTCAATGATTGTGTAGCCAGATTCTGCTCCAACTGCATCTGCAAGTTCGCAAGTGATACCACGATTGGGTGGTGGATTTCAAATAACGGGATAGAAGACAGGAAAAAGACAGGAGTCCTAGTCCAACCATGAAGACGCTAAGGCTAAGAAAACACAACACTACCTCTACTTCCTCAAAAGGTTAAGGACATTTGGCAGGTCTCCATTGACACTCACCCATTTTTACAGATGCTCCAGAGAAAGCATCCTATCCAATTAAATTACAGCTCATAAGGCAACTGCACTGCCCAACACTACAAAAAAAATGTAGAGAGATGTGGAGACAGCTCAATCCATTACAAAGAAACAGCCTCCCCTCCCACACCTACATTTCACACTGCCTTGGGAAAGCAGCCAACATAATCAAAGACCTTAAACCCCAGGTATTTTCACTTTTCTCCCTTTCCATCGAGCAGAAGTTTGAAAGCACATACCACCAGACTCAAGGACAGCTTCTTCCCTACTGGACCTATCCATAATGGACCTCTTGTATGATAAGGAGGAATTCTTCGTCCCTCATTCTGCCTCGTTGTGGCTCTTGCCTTGTCTCCCTGCACTGCACTTTCCATGTAACTGTCACACTATCTTCTACATCTGTTACTGCTTTATGGTTTGAAACCCCTTTGTTGGAGAGTCAGGAAATCATATTGCAGCTGTATAAAACTTTGGCTACCTCCATACTCATTTGTTTTCAAAGGATCTGTTTTTCAGTGTACCTCAGTACAGGTGACATTAATAAACCAACTACCTCACCCTGGATGCCAAGGGATCGAACCTTCCAGACTAGCAAACCAATTTGAGACTTTAAAATTTTATTTACAGTATTTATCAACATTTCTCAATTATTTAAATATTACCATACTTTTTTGTTTATTCCTGCCAAAGTGCATAACAGTTATACAAGAGATTCTACGGACAAAATGCAGGAGGAACTCAGCAGATCAAGCAGCATCTATGGAGAGGAATAGACAGTTGATGTTTGGGCCGAGACCATTCATCAGGACACAACGCTTATCCTCATTATCTTGAATCTTCCATTTATTTCTCTGTTTATTCAACCTGGAACCTAAATGTTGTCTACATGGAGATATTCAGCAAGGTCTTCGTGTTAGGATGACATGAGATTCAGGTGCATGGGATCCACAGCAACGTTTTTAAAATTGGATTCAAATTTGGCATAGCCACAGACCACAGATGATAGTGGCAGAGGGCTTTAATCTGACTGAAGGTCTATGTCCATTGGTGTTTCATAGGGATTAGTGCTGGGTCCTCTTGTCATATTTGCATAAATGAATTTAACCAAAACATAGAGGTGCTGTGTGTGGCTGTATATACTGTGCTTTGCACCTTGGCCCCAGAGAAACCATGTTTTGTTCAGCTGTATAAACGTATATAGTTGAATAACAACAAACTTGAACTCGAAGAGGTTCACCTGGATGTTCCCTGAATTAGAGAGTATTAGCTATAAGGAGTGGGTAGGCAAACTTGGACTGTTTTCTCTAATGCATCAGAGGCACAAGGATGACCTGATCGATGTATATAAAAAACGGGAGCGGCATCAAAGTACACGTATATATAAATATAAGAGCCATAGGCGGGGTTGATGGTCGGAGTTGCTTTCCCCCATTGGATTAAGGTAAGAGAGAAGAAGTATAAAAAAATTAAGAGGCTATCTTTATTTGTCACATGTACATCAATACGTACAGTGAAATGCGCTGTTTGTGTCAACAACCAACATAGTCTGAGGATTGTGTTGGGGCCAGCCCACAAGTGTCGCTACACTGCTGGTGCCAATATAGATTTCCCACAACTCACTAACCCTAACTATATCTTTGGAATGTGGGAAGAAACTGGAACATCTGGAAAAAACCCACATCATCACAGGAAGAAGGTACAAACTCCTTACAGACCGGCAGGAATTGGACCCCGACAATGAGTGATTGGTGGCTCTGTAAAACATTGCACCAACTACTACGAGACTTGTGAGTCAAGTTTTCTGTCTGGGGTACATTACTAGGAAAGTGGAAGAAACAGACACAAGAGCAACATTTAAGAGGCATTTAGGCAGGCAGATGAACAGGCAGAGAATAGAGGCAGATCACAAACAAGAGAAAATCTGCAGATGCTGGAAATCCGAGCAACACAATGGAGGCATATATACTCAGAGGCCACTTTATTGGATACCTCTTGTACCTGATAAAATGGTCACTGAGTGTATATTCATGGTCTTCTGCTGCTGTAGTCCATCCACTTCAAGGTTCAATATGTTGTGCATTCAGAGATGCTCTACTGCACATCACTGTTGTGACATGTGGATATTCGAGTTATTGTCACTTTCCTGTCAGCTTGAATCAGTCTGGCCATTGTCCTCCGACCTCTCTCATTAACAAGGCATCTTTGCCCACAGAACTGCCACTCATTGGATGATTTTTTTTTGTTTTTAGCACCATTCTCTGTAAACTGTAGAGACTGCTGTGCGTGAAAATCCCAGGAGATCAGCAGTTTCTGAGATACTCAAACCATCCTGTCTGGCACCAACGATCACTCTACTGTCAAAGTCACTTAAATCACATTTCTTCCCCATTCTGATGTTTGGCCTGGACAAAAAGTGAACCTCTTGACCATGTCTGCATGCTTTTATGCATCGAGTTGCTGCTACATGATTGGCTGATCAGATGCTTGCATTAACAAGCATTAGGTGTACCTAATAAAGCTTCGACTGAGTGTAGAACGCATGCAGACAGACGTGCAGTTTAAATTGGTATCATGATCGGTACAGACATTGTGTTCTATGTCCGAGGAGAAACAATATAAACTTAATTGCACATTTCTATAGGGTGTTCAGGAACAAAACGATATGGTGATACACAGTTGAAAGCGGAAAGGCAGATTGACAGTGTGATTCTGAGATTTCTACACAGCCACAGAGCACAAAAGCAATGAAATTAAGCTCAACCAGTGTGAAACATCAGTGATTTAACAGCTGGAATAACGTGTCTATTCTGCTTGCCACATTTTAGAAAGATATTTGCAGGGTTCAAGAAAGAATAGTTCCATGGATGAGGGACTTCAAACATGAAGTTAGACTGAGTACTTGAGTTATTAACCTTGGACTAAAAGTGGCTGAAAGGTTTTAAGAGAGCAGTACCAGTTCATGACTGGTTCACATAAGGTAATAGTAGAAGACACGAGATTCTGCAGATGCTGGAAATTTTGAGCAACACACAACAGAGTGCTGGAGGAACTCAGTGGGACTATAGAGGGATTTGAACAGCTGATATTCAGGAGTGCAAAGGAAGAAGGCATAAGCCAGAATCAAATGGTAGGGGGAGAAAGAGCAAAACAAGTTCAGGTGAAACTGGGAGATGGGTGGTGTGTGGGAGGGGGATGAAAAGAAAAATGAGAGGTGATACGTAGAGGAGATAAAGGGCTGAAGAAGAAGGATGTATGGAGTAGTTAGCGCATCATATTATAGCACCAGCCAGCAATCACTGACTGGGGTTCAATTCCCACCGCTACCTGGAAAGAGTTTGTATGTTCTCCCTGTGACTGCATGGGTTTCCTCTTGGTGCTGCGGATTCCTCCCACATTCCAAAGACGTATGGCTAGGGTTAGTGAGTAATGGATATGCCATGTTGGCACCAGAAGCATGGAAACACCTGTAGGTGTCTGGCACAATCCTTGCAGATTTTATTTGATGCACCACATGCTTCTATGTACATGTGGCAAACAAAGCTAATCTTTAGAAGACATAAGTCAATGGAATAAAGGGAAGGAGGTGGGGAACCAGAGGGAGGTGACAGGCAGAACATGAAGGTGGGGGTGGGGAAGAGAAGGCCACCCGAATGAGGGAAAACAAAAGGGGGAAAATAACAAGGAAAGCAGAGGGGAGTGGTTACCAGAAGAGAGAGATATCGATGTTCATGCTGTCAAGATGGAAGATGGAATATAATATGAAGCGGAATTAAAATGGATGGCCAGCAGTGTATCCTGGCTATTCCAGTGGACACAGCAAAGTTGAAGGTAACAGTGAGAAATATTTTTTTTATGAATGGATAGTTCAAAGGCTAATGGATCAGCATTTAATATTCTGGGAAAGAATGTAGAAGACTCACTGGTCTATAATTTCCTGGGCTATCTCAACTCCCTTTCTTGAACAAGAGAACAACATTTGCAATCTTCCAATCCTCTGGTACTTCTCCCATCCCTATTGATGATGCAAAGATCATCGCCAGAGGCTTAGCAATCTCTTCCCTCATTTCCCACAGTAGCCTGGGTATATCTCGTCTGGTCCCGGCAACTTATCTAACTTAATACATTTCAAAAGCTCCAGCACATCCTCTTTCTTAATGTCTTAATGCTCTAACATTTCAGTCTGCTCTAAGTCATCCCACAATTGCTAAGGTCCTTTTCACTGGTGAATGCTGAAGCAAGATATTCATTAGGTACCTCTGCTACCTCCTCTGGCTCCATGCACACGTTTCCACTCTCTCTCCTGATTGGTCCTATTCTCACATGGCTCATCCTCTTGCTCTCCACACACTTGTAGAGTGCCTTGGGGTTTTCCTTAATCCTGCTCGCCAAGATCTTCTCATGGCCCCTTCTGGCTCTCCTGATTTCATTCTTGTGCTCCTTCCTGCCAACCTTGTAATTTTCTAGAGCTCTAACAGTACCTAGTTTCTGGAACCTTTCCTAAGCTTTCCTTTTCTTCTTAACTAGATTTTCTTCATCCTTTGTACACCATGGTTCTTCTACCCTACCATCCTTTCCCTGCCTCAATGGAACATACCTATGCAGAATGCCATGTCACATTGCTATGTGCATTTCCCTGAGAACATCTGCTCCCAATTTATGTTCCCAGGTTCCTGGCTAATAGCACCCTATATTCCCCTACCCCAATTAAATGTTCTCCCAAATTTTTTGCTCCTATCCCTCTCCAATACTATAGTAAAGGAGACAGATTTGTGATCACTACCTCCGAAATGCTCTCCCATTGAGAGATCTTACACCTCACCAGGTTCATTTCCCAATACCATAGGTCATATTCTACAGCAGTATCCAAAGGGATATATCTATTGCTGAGGGGAATGGCCACAGGGGGACCTTGCACTGACTTCCTTCTCCCTTTACCTCTCTCAGTGTTCACCCATCTACTCCATTAATCCTTCTTCTCTAATGGTTCCCATTCTCACCTCCTTTATTTATCTGAACCAAGCGCTGCCTTCCTGATTACCTCCTTCCAGTAGGTGTCTCCCTTCTTCACATTAACCCCCTCCCCAACCCACCTTGCTTCATCTGTTGGTATTTTTTTCTTCTTTCTTTATCTGCCTCAAACTATCATTCAGTTGCCTTAGCCTTCCAGCCCCACCCATGCTCACCCCTCCACCCCCACCTGGCATTACCTGCCTGTCACCTTGAACCCTTCTCAGTCCACTAACCCTTTCTTGCCACTCCCCTTCTCCTCTCCATGCTGGCTGTTTCGCCTCTCCACTCTCAGCCCCGATACAGGGTTTCAGCCCGAAACATTCACAATTCCTTCCATTGGTTGTGTTTCTCCGGTGCACTGTTTCCCTCTCCCCCAAATTCTTCCCAGGCCAATAAACATACTCAGCATAGAATGGTCACAGGCCAAACATGGCAGCAATAAAAGGTTCTACAGGAGGGGTAGGCAACCTTAAAGCACAAATGGTTTTCTAGCATGCATTATTCATTACTTAGAGGCAAAACATTACTAGATATATTTAAATGGATAATTCCCACATTTCAAGTTTTTTATGGCACTTATCTGGCCCACCATCCGCTCATTAATACACGATCCGGCCCACAGAGGCAAAAAGGTTGCTGACCCCTGTTCTACAGCTTTGGAATCTCTCATGCATGTGTTGTGAGAGGAAGAAACAGCAATGAAGCTTTAGTGAAACAGAATATGAAAATACATATAGACTATCTCATATGACTGACAGAAATCAAGACACGCAGAGGTACTGATTAATCAGGGTGATATTTTTAGTCATTTATACGAAGAGGAGTGCCTTTGGTTAGCTTTATACAGATCCATCTAATCTAGTCACATTCAAGCTCAAGGGTGCAAAGATAAATTATAGCATTCAGATAATGATTTTTTAATTGATTTGTTGCATTGCTTTTTTTTGCAAGTGATTAAAGTTTGTATATAGAGGAGGCAAGAAAAAAATCAATAGAAAAATAGCTGGGAGACAGGATTTGGAGCTGGACCAATGAGAAGCATCGTGGCTCTTCAGCAAGCTGGAGGGAAAGTGTTTCGCTGGAGGCAAAGTCAAAGTGAGCAGCCAAAGGAGTTCCCTTTTTTCCAAAGAAATAGTTTAACTTGTGTGCTCATTACTGTAAAAAAATACTAACCATATTTGTGTTTCTAAAACAAAACTAAAGAAATGAGGATCCAGAGGAGGCTCACAAGAATGATTCTGGAGTAAACGGGTTAATGTATGAGGAGTGTCTGATGGCTGTGGATCTGTATTCGTTGGAGTTTAGAAAAATGAGGGGTGATCTTATTGAAACCTATCGAACATTGGAAGGCCTAGACAAACTGGATGTGGAGAGGATGTTTCCTATAGTGGTGGAGTCTAAGACCAGAGGGCACAGCCTCATAATATCAGAACGTCCCTTTAGAATGGAGATGAGGAAGAATTTCTTTAGCCGGAGGGTGGTGAATCTGTGGAATTCATTGCCACAGACGGCTGTGAAGGCCAAGTCATTGGCTGTATTTAAAATAGAGTATGATAGGTTCTTAATTAGTAAGGGTGTCTAGGGTTATGGGGAGAAGGCAGGAGAATAGGGTTGAGAGGGATAATAAATCAGCCAGGATGGAATAGCAGAGCAGACTCGATGGGCCGAATGGTCTAATTCTGCTCCTAGGTTACATGGTCTTAAGGAAATTAACAATAATCTGAGTGGTAAACAGCAACCTTGGAAAAGTCGGTGGGTATATGTGCGCTTGTGTTCACCAGTGTTCATTTGCATGTGAAACATTTTACCTAATTAAACCATCCTAATGGCTGCAGCCCCAATGCAGAACTGATTTATGGAATAAAAATGTGTCTCCCAGCAAAGTCAATGGCTAATTACCGCTGCTATCAAACGGCAGGAGGGCGAATCTGAGCTGATTTTATATAAATGGTAATTGTATTTGACAGTTTAATTGTTCTATTATTTTTACTATGACTGTTCTACAACCAGCTTTCTTTACTTTGGTGAAATGTAATCAATTTTCTTTTGGCAGATGCTTTCCAGTCAAGGTGCGGACAGCAGTTCACTTTATAAATCTTTGGCCGGTCTTCCTCCAAAACAGCTGCAGAATGAAAACCCTTTCTTCCACCACTTTGAACTCCAGGTGAATTGTATTCCACCAGCCACTATTCAGAGGCCGATCAATTCAAGCTGGAACCTTTGTCAACCAGAACATCGGTGGACTGTTTGCAACTCTACTGTCCCTCGCATTGAACTCCTGGGGAATGTGCTTTGCCCTCCTCTCTCAAAAGAGCTCATTCAAGCCAGTGTAGAGTTTCAAAGGTTCATCATTATTCGTGTGTCAAGCCCTAAATTAGTCTGTCAGCTTTCCAGCTATGCCTCCCAACCATCAGGAATTAAAGATCTAGTTTGAGACACATTAAAGATATTGTGCATTTCTTTTGAATGATCTTTCCTCAATTCTTATTTGTAAATGCACTGGTAATGCACACCACTTAATTTGGTAATGCTCTCCAGATTCAAGGAGCAGCCTCGGGCTCCAACTATTCCTGCCTCTTTGTTGGCTACGTAGAACAGTCCATGTTCAAAGCCTTCCCTGGTTATACACCCTAACCCTTCCTCCGTACATAGACAACTGCATTGATGCTGTTTCATGCACCCATGCTAAGCTCGGCAATTTTATCAACTTTGCCTCCAACTTCCACCCTGCCCTTAAATTCACTTGATCCATCTCTGACACCTCCCTCCCCTTTCTCAATCTTTCTGTCTTCACCTCTAGAGACAAACTGTCGACTGACTTCTTTTATTAACCTACCGATTCCCACAGCTATCTTGACTATACATCTTCCCACCCTATCTTCTGTAAAAATATTCTTCCCTTTTCTCAGTTTCTTTACCTCCACAGCATCTGTTCCCAGGATCCTTTCCTTTCCAGAACATCAGAGACACCCTCCTTTAAAGAAC
Organism: Mobula birostris; assembly: GCF_030028105.1. NCBI lineage: Eukaryota > Metazoa > Chordata > Chondrichthyes > Myliobatiformes > Myliobatidae > Mobula > Mobula birostris. The sequence goes on along the minus strand of NC_092372.1, from coordinate 216,132,368 downwards.
AGTATTTCCCTCCCTTCACTATTGATGCTGCCCTCACCCGCAACTCCCCCAGTTGCCGTACATCCACACTCACTCCATTTTCCTACCACATTAATAGTGATAGAGTTCCTCTTGTCCTTACCTACCATCCCTTCAGTCTCCACACCCAACACATTATCCTCCACAACTTCCACACCTCTAAAGGGATCCAACCATTAAACATGTCTTTACCTCATCATTCCTCAGGGATTGCTCTTTCTGTAATTTCCTTGTCCATTCATCTCTCCCTACTAATCTCGCTCCTGGAATGGCCCAAACTGACCATACACCTCCTCCCTCACCTCCATTCAGGTGAGGCAACACTCCATCTGTCAATCTGCTCGGGTTGTCTATTGCGTCTGGTGCTCCCGATGCGGCTTTGGTGAAACCCGACGTAAATCAGGGGGCCGCTTCATCGAGCACCTCCCTGCCATCTGTCGTAAGCGGAACTTCCCATTGGCCAGGCATTTTAATTCCCATTCCCATTCCAACATGCCGGTCCGTGGCCTCCTCTTGTGTCAAGATGAAGGGTGGCAAAGCAACACTTTACTGTTCTGCCTGGGTAGCCTCAACCCGATGGCATCAATATTAATTTCCCCTTCCTGTAAACAAACTTCCCACCTGTCTGCCCTTTTCTCTATTCCTCATCTGACATTTTACCTCTTCTCACTTGCCTATCACCTCCCCTCCTCCTTCCCTTCTTCCTATGGCCCTCTCTCCTCTCCTATGGTCTACTCTCCTCTCCTATCAGATTACTTCTCCAGCCCTTGACTTTTCCCGTCCATCTGGCTTCATTTATCACCTTCCAGCTAGCTTCCTTCCCCTCCCCTCACCTTTTTATTCTGGCAACTTCCCCCTTCCTTTTCAGAACTGAAGAAGGGTCTCATCCCAAACCGCCGACTGTCTAGTCATTTCCATAGATGCTGCCTGACGTGTTGAGTTTCTCCAGCATTTTCTGTGTGCTGAAATACACATAGCTGATTGTGAGAGGTGATTAGGTGTGGAACTTCTTTCCAGGAGTACAATATGTTCAGCTGAAGTTGGGATACAGACAACTTCCCATGAAGCTTTACTAATCTGACTTCCACGTGTTTAACAGGAAATGCAGTACATTCTTCTTATATTTGTCCCTCACTCAACTTGCCTAGTTGTGCGGAAGTGCTTTTGTGTCTTTACTTCAGACACCCTGAGCCAATAGGCTGGTCCTGGACTTATTTCCTGGCATAATTTACATATTACTATTTAACTATTTATGGTTTTATTACTATTTAATTATTTATGGTGCAACTGTAACAAAAATCAATTTCCCCCGGGATTAATAAAGTATGACTATGACTATAAATCCACCCAGGTTCATGATAAGTGAGCAAACTGAAAATTTTCATTCTGAGCACTCATCCAAATTCTTGATATATTTTGAATAGCTGAGGCCCACGGACTGATCTCTGCGGTACCTTGCTAGTTACTGCCTGCATTCCTGAGGAAGATCTATTTATTCCTACTCTCTGCTTACTATTCTGTCTATTTTGTGTTTTCTCCACTTCTGCTCTCTTCCCTTAACATTAAAGGTGAACTCCACACTCATTGCAACACAATGTCTCTGTCATAACACTGACCACACATCATTGTATTGTCCAGAACATGGCTTTGGACAAAATGAACGTTCTTCCAAGAGACTGGAGGGTGGGAGTTATAGGAAAAGGTTGAATATGTAGGAATTTATTCAATGGAGCACAGGAGAATGGGGGAAGAGTTGATAGAAGTATACAAAATTATGAAGGGTAGAGATAAGGGTTAATGCAAGCATGCTTTTTCCACTGGTTAGGTGAAACTAGAACTGAAGGTCATAGGTTAAAGGGGAACCTGACTGGGAACCTCTGAGGGTGGTGATAGTGTGGAAAGAGCAGCCAGAGGAAGTGGCAGAAGTGGAATAGATTTCAACATTTAAGAGACATTTGGATAAGTACTTGGATGGAGGGGGTATGGAGGGCTATGATGTGGGTGCAGGATGATGGGATTAGGCAGAATAATAGTGCAGCACAGACTCGATGGGCTGAAGGGATTGTATCCATGCTCTATTGTTTACGACTTTATGGGATTATGCCTCACTTCTCCCATATGATTGGTCTTGATAAACAACCATCCTTTCACAAATTAACAAGAAATTAGATAGTCAAAACAATTGGAAAATTATTGCTTTGTGAAATATTCATTTTGCTTTGGAATGTAGTGAATTCCACAACATATTTTTCTGTTATAATGTGCTTTAGCAGCAAATGAATGGCATGTCTATACACAATACTGAGGCGGAATTCTACAATTTAGATCACAGAATTTACAATTTTCATTGTAGGACCAGGACTCAAATATTTAATTAGTCGGGGGATTGCGTCCAAGAGCTGTGTGGTAATCTTGCAGCTCTTTAAGACTCTAGTTAGTCCACACTTAGAATATTGAGTTCAGTTTTGGTCACCTCATTTGAGGAAGGGCGTAGAAGCTTTAGAGAGAATGCAGAGGAGATTTATCAGGACGTTGCCTGGATTTGAGAGCCTGTCATAGAATCATAAAGTCATAGAGCACTACAGCTCAGGAAAGGGCCTTTCTGCCCATCTTGCTTGTGTGGAACTGTTACTCTGCTTAGTCCCATTGACCTACACCCAGCTCATAATACTCCACACCTCTCACATCCATGTACTTATCCAAAACTTCACTTAATGTTTGCAATCAAACCTCCATATTTTATGAGGAAAGGTCTGCCAAGCTAGTGCTCTTCTCTTTGGCGTGAAAGAGGACTAGGGGTGTCTTGATAGAGGTGTAGAAGATGATAAGAGGCATAGATAAAGTGAACAAAGTGGAGAGCCAGCATCTTTTTTCCAGGCTGGCCAATGGCAAATACAAGAAGGCATCATTTTAAGGTGATTGGAGGAAAGTAGAGGGGGTGTCAGAGGAAGGTGTTTTTTTTTACACGAAGTGTGGTAACTGTGTGGAACATATCACTGAAGGTGGGAATAGAGGCAGATACTTTAGGGACAAATAAGAAACTCTTAGATAGGCACATGGATGAAAGAAAAATAGAGAGCTACGTAGGAGGAAAGGGCTAGATTGATCTTAGAGTAGATTGGCACAACATAGTGGGCTGAAGGGCCTGTACTGGGCTGTACTGTTTAATGTTCTTTATTTAGAAAATAATAAGAGGAAGCCAATCAGTGAGTTTTAAATGAACTAACAAAACTAAGTACAAAGTGATATATTTCTCCACTAGTCGTGGATAATTTGTCCCAAAATCTAGCCAAATGTATTTCTCCAAAGTAATTAAGGTTCTGTAAGAAAAATAACAGAACAAAGGTAGATCTCTTGAGGATATATCTAGGTATGCAGCATATTCTAATCTTCAAAGATAATATAGTGAAAGTCTGAGCTATCAATTCAACCACAACTTATAGATCAATAGTCTCAACAGGAATAGAATTCTTGCGTTCATAATGTACTTGATTATTTACGTCAATCCTTATAGCTGTCATTTATGTATTTAGTCAGATGTTGGTTCGGCTAACTAATTCAGCTTGCTGCTTCAATTGGAATCTGTGTTGCAAGTCAATATGCTGTGGGGAAAATCATTCATCTACTCGTTAGTTTTGCTTTGACACTTACTAACTGTATTTCTGGCCTCTGCTTCCACAATCACACATCTAAATTAATTAACAAGTTCATATTCACATTATTAATGCCTTTAATCTCTTAAAGATCTGCATCATGTTCTCCCTCATTTTTTTTTCTCCAATTAAATCAAGTTTGATTCCACAAGTCGTTCTGAGATTGATTTTTGTCTTCATATGTACAAGAATTCAATTCTAGTTCATATTCTGCAAGACCTGTCTGTTGAGGAATTAAATATTAGGCAGAGCATACAAACTGCAGTGGAGCAGTTCTGTAAGATTTGAATGCCTACATAACAGAGTTTTATTTCTATCTAACCTTTAGAATATTTTGGTGCCTTTAGATAGCTGCTATGACTATTCCAGCCCTCAGAAGCACATAAAGTCAAAGATACAGAGTCATACAGTAGGGAAAACGGCCCTTCAGCCCAACTTATCAATACTAACCAGGGTGCCTTCTTGAGCTAGTAGTCCTCTTTGCCTGCAATGGGCCCATATCCCTCTAAATCTTTCATGCCTGTCAGCTTGTCCAAATGTCTCTACTTCCACTGTATCAACTGTATCTACTTCCACCACTTCCATCTACCTATAGGAAAGATGTAAATGAGATTGAAAGAGTACAGAGAAAATTTACAAGGATGTTGCCAGGACTGGGGGACCTGAGTTATAAGGAAAGACTGAATAAGTTGGAACTTTATTCCTTAGAATGTAGAAGATTGAGGGGAGATTTGATCAAGTTATACAAAATTATGGGGGGTACTGATAATGTAAATGTAAGCAGGCTTTTTCCACTGAGGTTGGATGAGACTACAACTAGAGGTCATGGGTTAAGGATGAAAAGTGAAATGTTTAAGGGGAACATGAGGCGGAATGAGCTGCTAGCGCAAGTGGTGAATGTGGGGTCAATTGCAATATTTCAGAGAGGTTTGGATAGGTACATGGATGGCAGAGGTATGGGGGGCTGTGGTTCAGGTGCAAGTCGATGAGACTAGGCAGTTTAAATTTCTAGTCACCTCACTACAGGAAGTATGTGGATACTAAAGAGAGAGTGCAAAGGAGATTTACAAGGATGTTGCCCGGATTGGAGAGCATTCTTTATGAGAATAGGTTGAGTGAACTTGGCCTTTTCTCCTTGAAGCGATGGAGGATGAGAGGTGACCTGATAGAGGTGTGTAAGATGATGAGAGGGTAGCCAGAGGCTTTTTCCCAGGGTTGAAATGGCTAACGAGGGGGCATAGTTTTAAGATACTTGAAAGTAGGTGCCGAGGGATGTCAGGGTTAAGTTTTTCCACACAGAGAGTGGTGAGTGCGTGGAATGCACTGCCGGCAGTGGTGGTGGAAGCGGATACAATAGGGTCTTTTAAGAGCCTCTTAGATAGGTACATGGAGCCTAGAAAAATAGAGGGCTATGCATTAGGGAAATTCTAGGCAGTTTCTAGAGTAGGTTACATGGTCGGCACAACACTGTGGGCCGAAGGGCCTGTAATGTGCTGCAGAACTCTATGTTCTATGTTCTTAAATGGTTTGGTACAGACAAGATGGGGCGAGGGGCCTGTTTTTGTGCTGTATTTTTCTGTGACTTCCTCTGGCAACTCATTCCATATACCCACCAACTTCTGTAGGGAAAAAAATACCTCAGGTGCCCTTTAATTATTTTCCCTTTCACTTTAAACCTATGGCTCCTAGTTTTAGACTCCACAAGTATGGAAGAAAGTCTGTGACTGTTTACCCTAGCTATGCCCCTTATGATTTTAGAATCAGGTTTATTATTATAGATTTAAAGTAAATTCATTACCAAAGTATGTATACAGAACACAACTCTAAGGGTTTTCCTCCCACAGGCAGCTACAAAACAAAGAAGCACCATGGAACCCATTCAAGACAACAACAAACACCCAATGCAAGAAAAAAGTGCAAATTGAGCAAACAGCAAAACGTGAGGGAATAACACATAGAATATCAAACATCAAACCAGCAGTTCAGTCGTATTCAATTTACTTCAGTTCAGCACCATGTTGCTATTCAATTGCAGGCCACAGAGACATTCTTCACCAGAGCACTTGATCAAACTTGCTCAAAAGCAGCAAAAACGAGCAACCAGATTCCAGAAATACATGCAACATTAACCTCAAAGTCCCTCAAAACAAGTCCACAGCCTTGCCAACCAATCCTTGTAATGCAGAACCCAGGACTCCTGCACCCTCCTCTGACAGCAGCTCACGAGGAGAGGAAGACCGGTCAAAAGCAGGCGGACAGCACTGAACACCCGCCCGCACTCCACTCTCCACTTTGTTGACTTCAACCTTGCTCGACACATCAATCAGAGAGGAGCAATGGAGTCGATCATGGGCTCGTGCCCCACATCCAGGCTTCCAGGCCAAGTTCAGCAGGCCTGCACACTCTGTACCCCACCTCACCGAACCCCCTCAGAGGCAGCAAAGTGCAAGATCGTTCAATCAGCCCAAAAACAGACCACCAAAATATAAATCACAGATTCCAATCGCATGCAGCTCAGTGGTAAAATCATATTTGAAAGAAGCAAAAGAAGTAGTTTCGTGAACTGTCTGCAGGATGTCACCCACGGACACGTTGTCCACTGGCACCATCTTGAAGAGTTCAAAAGTTCACAACAATGTCATGAAATTTGTTGTTTCGTGGCAGCAATGCAGTGCAAAATAGAAGAATTACTACAAGTTACAGTAAGAAATAAATAAATTCAAATTCAAAAAACTTTATTGTCATTCTAACTGTACATCAGCTCTGCAGGGCAGAATGAGACAGTGTTTCCCAGGAGCAGTGCAATCATAACATAATAGACAATAGGTGCAGGAGTAGGCCATTCGGCCCTTCGAGCCAGGACTGCTATTCACTGTGATCATGGCTGATCATCCACAATCAGTATCCAGTTCCTGCCTTATCCCCATAACCTTTGATTCCGCTATTTTTAAGAGCTCTATCCATCTCTTTCTTGAAAGCATCCAGAGACTTGGCCTCCACAGCCTTCTGGGGCAGAGCATTCCATATATCCACCACTCTCTGGGTGAAAAAGTTTTTTCTCAACTCTGGTCTAAATGGCCTACCCCTTATTCTTAAACTATGGCATCTGGTTCTGGACTCACCCATCAGCGGGAACATGCTTCCTGCCTCCAACGTGTCCAATCCCTTAATAATTTTATATGTTTCAATAAGATCCCCTCTCAGCCTTCCAAATTCCAGAGTATACAAGCCCAGTCGCTCCAATCTTTCGACATATGACAGTCCCGCCATCCCGTAAATTAACCTTGTGAACCTACGCTGCACTCCCTCAATAGCAAGAATGTCCTTCTTCAAATTTGGAGACCAAAACTGCACACAGTACTCCAGGTGTGGTCTCACCAGGGCCCTGTACAGCTGCAGAAGGACCTCTTTGCTCTTATACTCAATTCCCCTTGTTATGAAGGCCAGCATGCCATTAGCTTTCTTCACAGCCTGCTGTACCTGCATGCTTGCTTTCAGTGACTGATGTACAAGAACACCTAGATCTCGTTGTACTTCCCCTTTTCCTAACTTGACTCCATTTAGATAATAATCTGCCTTCCTGTTCTTACCACCAAGGTGGATAACCTCACATTTAACCACATTAAACTGCATCTGCCATGCATCTGCCCACTCACCCAGCCTGTCCAAGTCACCCTGCATTTTCATAACATCCTCCTCACATTTCAAACTGCCACCCAGCTTTGTGTCATCAGCAAATTTGCTAATGTTACTTTTAATTCCCTTATCTAAATCATTAATATATATTGTAAATAGCTGCGGTCCCATAACAAACGCAACACTAAATAATAAACGTAACAATAGATAGTAAAGCACAACAGCCACATGTCAGTTAAAATCAAGTTATAAGTGCCCAGTGCAAGTTGAAAGTGTCCAAAGCAGAGTCAGGTAGAGCAGCTATTTACCAGTCTGACTGCTTGTGGGAGGAAGCTGCTTAGTAGCCTTGTGGTTTTAGTTTTGATGCTCCTGTAATATTTGCCTGATGGCAGAAGAACATGGAGAGGTTGTGAGGGGTCTTTAATGATGTACTGTGTCTTCTAGAGGCATCGACTCTGAAAGGGGTCTTGGACAGAAGGTAGGGAGACCCCAATAACCTTCTCTGCTCCCCTAACCACCCTCTGCAAGGCTTTTTTGCCAACAGCACTGCAGCTGGAGTACCAGGTTGTGATGCAAAAGGTCAGCACACTCTCAACTGCGCCTCTGTAGAATGTAGTTAAGATGTTAGTGGGGAGTGATGCTTGTTTCAGCTTCCTCAGAAAGTGCAATCTCTGCTGGGCCCGTTTCACAATCCCAGTGGTGTTCCTGGACCAGGTGAGATTGTCCGAGATCTGCACCCCAAGGAACTTGATGTTTTCTACTCTGTCCACCGTGGAGCCGCTGATGCTGAGAGGTGTGTGCTCAGGCTGAGACCGCCTGAAATCGACGATCATCTCCTTGGTTTTGGTGTCATTAAGCATCAAGTTGTTATCTAGGTGTTTGACCTCCTCCCTGTACATTGCTTCATCATTTTTTAAATAGTGCAAAGAGGAATAATGAGGTAGTGTTTATGGATTCATGGACCTTTCAGAAGCCTGATGGCAGAAAGGAAAAGGTTGTTCCTAAAACATTGAGTGTAGGGCCTTCAGACTCCTGTACCTTTCTTCTCTGATGGTTGCAATGGGAAGAGGACATGCCCTCAGGTGGTGAGGTTGTTATTAATGGATGTCACCTTCTTGACACACTACCTTTTGAAGATGCCCTCAGTGGTGGGGAGACTAGTGCCCTCGATGGAGCTGGCTGAGTCTACAATCCTTTGCACCCTCTTGTGATCCTGTCCATAGCAGACAGTAATGCATCCAGTCAGAATGCTCACCATCGTACATCTTGCAGAGAGGGGTACAGCGACCCAGGTTTTGAAACTTGTTGATTAGTAGTGAGGGGATCTTTGTGCTGGATGCTGAACTGCAATTGATAAACAGCAACTTGATGTGGGTATTGCTGTTGTCCAGGTAGTCCAAGGCCGAATGAAGAGCCAGTAAGATTGCAAGACAGTCAGTGAGGTAGAAAGAAACTCCATAATGTCACTCTTCACCCTATTTCACTCCAGGGAAAATTCCTACCCCATTCAGTCTCTCTTATAATTCAAGTATTCCAGTCCCAGCAACATCCTTGTGCCGTTCACCGTCTGCGTCCTTCCCAAGTCCCCAAAGGTAATATTTAGCCAGCTCCATCATGGGTACTAACTCCCTCAGCATCCACAACACTTTCAAAAGGTAAACACGAGGAAATCTGCAGATGCTGGAATTTCAAGTAACACACATAAAAATTGCTGGTTAACGCAGCAGGCCAGGCAGCATCTATAGGAAGAGGGACAGTCGACGTTTCAGGCCGAGACCGGAAGGATAATACTAGAAGGGCCGAGATGGCCTGTTTCCATGCTGTAATTGTTATATGGTTATATGGTTACTGAGGGAGAAGTGGTGACTGTGGGAGGGGCCACAGTTGGAGGGACAGTACCAAGGGAGTGATCACTGTGGGAGGGACAGGTCTCAGCCCAAAACGTCGACTGTACCTCTTCCTATAGATGCTGCCTGGCCTGCTGCGTTCACCAGCAATTTTTATGTGTGTTACTTTCAAAAGGCAATGCCTCAAAAAGTTGGCATCCATCATTAAGGACCCCCATCACCCAGGACATGCCCTCTTTTCATTGCTACCATCACAGAGGAAATACAGGAGCCTGAAGACACACAGTCAATGTTTCAGGAACAGCTTCTTCCCTCCGCTATCACACTTCTGGATGGACAATGAACCCATCAACACTTCCTCTGTTTTTGCACTATTTGTTTCATTTAATTCTTCATATGTCCTTCTTATTGCAATTTACTGTTTTTATTATTACGTATTGCAATGTACAGCTGCCACATAACAACAAATTTCACAACATATGCCAGTGATATTAAACATGAGTCTGATAATGATTCTGATATTTTACACTTCTCTGAGTTAAATTTCATCTGATGTTACTTTCCAATTTGTTCTAGATCCTGTTGTAACCATATTCAACTTTCTTTATTGTACACCACACCACCAATTTTGGTGTTTTCTGGAGACTTAGTAGCAATACCACGTATATTCCTATTCAATTTATTAATCATGCGCTCGCTATGTGCCGTGTCATATAATGTGGGTGATCATGGTGTACATGACCATAATTGTTCTCAGCAATTTTTTCTACAGAAGTGGTGCCATTGCCTTCATCTGGGCAGTGTGACTCCAGCCGCTACACTGGAGAACAAATTTTTTCCCAAGTGTTGCTTCCTCAGAATTTTCTTTTGTTTATTATAGAACGCTTGAAGCTGAACACAAATATAATTTCAGACTACTTGTAGCACGTAGGAATTTCGAGAAACAAGAAATGAACTTTTGATTATAATGCATTCAATTGTATTATGTTGCAAACAAGAGGAATACTGCAGAGGCTGGAAATTCAAGCAACACACATCAAAGTTGCTGGTGAACACAGCAGGCCAGGCAGCATCTCTAGGAAGAGGTACAGTCAACGTTTCAGGCCGAGACCCTGCTGTTGCTTTGAAATAGTTCAACTAAGCTAAAAATGTTTTGTTGATACTTTCATCCATACTCAGTGTCTGAGGCTTTGTGCTTAAGTGTCCAACAATAATCAGCCAGCACTGACGGATTCCAGTTGCCATGACACTGTTCCGCCACAATCGCAATGTCCTGGTGAAACCTTTCACCATGCTCGTCACTGACAATGCCAAGATTTGCAGGGAAGAAGCCCCAATGGGAATGCAGGAAATGAATATTTAGTGACATGTTGCACTTCATGGTGTTGTATGCCTGAAGCATATTGTCAACCAGCTGCATATAATTTGATGCTCTGTAGTTGCCAAAAAAAGCTTTCCACACCATCCTTGAATGTCTTCCACGTGATTTTCTCTGGTCCCATTAGAAGTTCTTCAAATTGCCAGTCATTAATGACCTGTTTGATATGTGGACCAACAAAAATACCTTCCTTAGTCCTGGCATCAGTTATTCTGGGAAACATCTGTCTCAAATATCAAAATCCTTCACAAAAATTTATAGCCTTTCTAAAACCTGTCCTACCGTGCAGCACCTGCCCATCCTAAACATACCTAGGCATGCCTGAACAAGGTAGAAAACCTTTCAGCTTACATTGTGAGCAACATTTTAATTCACTTGAATTATGAACTAAAATAACAAATATAGGCAATTTTTTAAAAAATGGTGCATGATAGGAAATTTTCTTGGTGATTTTCATGATCAGCAGCTCAAAATCCACAAGATGCACCCAAAAGTATTCAGGAAGCAAAATCTTTGTTGTCCACTGTACCTTCAGAGATTGTCTGCCTGGCATCAGTGGTCGCGTAACCAGGACTTGTGATATGCACTACCTTTCCCATGGCTTCACATAAGCCTGATCAGGGACTAAGCAGGAGCCACACCTTGCCCAAGGATGACCTGCAGGCTAGTGGAGGAAAGGAGCACCTTACACCTCCTTTGGTAGAGGCGTATCTCCACCCTGCCACCCACAAATTATTAATATGACCATAAGACCATAAGATATAGGAGCAGAATTAGGCCCTTTGGCCCGTCAAGTCTGCTCTGCTATTTCATCATGGCTGATTCATTTTTCCTCTCCGCCCCCATCTCCAGCCTTCTCCCCATATTCCTTCATGCCCTGTCAAATCAAGAATCCATAAACCTCTACCTTAAATATGTGTAAAGACCCAGCCACCACAGCTGCTTGTGGCAAAGAATTCCACAGGTTCACCACTCTCTTGCTGCAGAAATGCCTGCTCATCTCGTTCTAAAAGGATGAGACAATGTCTTCTGGTCTTCGACTGTGCCACCATAGGAAACATGCTCTCCAAATCCACTCTATCAAGACCTTTCAACATTCGATAGACCTTTCAATGAGGTCACGCCTTGTTCTTCTGAATTCTAGCGAATACAGGCCCAGGGCCATCAAATGCTGTTCATACGACAAGCGGTTTAATCCTCAAATCATTTTCATGAACCTCTTTCAAACCCTCTCCGGCTTTAGCATATTCTTTCTAAGGGCCTCAAAACTGCTCACAAGCCTCACCATTGCTTTATAAAGTCTCAACATTACATCCTTGCTTTTATAATATATCATTAATATATATATTAATTAATAATTATATATTATTAATGCTTATATTAAATATGTGATTAATATTGATATATTTGTAAAATTATTAATATATATTGCAAACAACAAAGGATCCAGCATCAATCCCTGCACTACATCATTGGTTACAGGCCCCCAATATGAAATACAACCCAACACTTCCAGCCGCTAGCCACTTCTTTCCATCAAGTCAATTTTCAGATTCAGATTCAATTATTTATCACATATACATTGAAGCATTCAGTGAAATGTGTCATTTGCTTTAACTGTGGATGCATTGATTTGGAGACACTGGGCCGTCAACTTTCCCAGTGGACTTGCCGACTCAGGGCTCCTGCCTAAATCATTTACAAACATAATGAGTAACAGAAGTCCCAACTCTGACCCAGAAGAAGCCCACTAGTCACAGGCTACCAGCTGGAGAATCGACCATCAGCCATCATCATCTGCATTGATATCATCGAGCCAATTCTGAATCCTGCTCGCAAGCTTCCCCTGAATCTCAGGCGAGTCTCTTAGCATCTGAATGAACACAAGCACTATCATCATGTCTCAGCTTGACTACTGAGCTGCAGTATAGTCGGCGTAGATTGAACAGCTTTCCATTATTTCCAAAGATTAACTTTACTCCCACAGGACATTGGTTGGGGATAAGAAAGAACATTGATAAAACAGTTGACACACTCTCTGCTGTTTGAAGAAATCACTATTTAGTTAGAGGACATTGAGCTGCTCTCTACATTGCTTTTTTCCTGGAGTTGCCAGTGAAGATCATCTGCAGAGTGATGATATCCACACTGTGATTCTGCCAGCAACACTTTGTCCACCCGGAGAAGCAGTTGATGATCCAGGCGATGACATTCTCCGTGGCAAACTTTACACAGATTTTACATAATCATGTTTTATTCTTAGCTGATCTACACCAAGTCACACTGTTTCTTTTCTTATGCCTTGTAAAAATCTTGCCCCCCTGCCCCCACAGCTAGATTAATGCCCATCTCCCTTTTGACTTCCTAAAAAAATTAATTTTATTTTTAATTCTACAGAATGTTCATTCTAGCTGGTTGAACCACTGTCTGGTATGAAGGGGCCATGACACAGAATCAGTGACAGCTGCAGGAAGTTGTGAACTCAGTCAGCTCCATCGTGGGCACTAGCCTCGTCAGCATCCAGGCAATGCCTCGAAAAGGCAGCATCCATCACTCAGGATATGCCCTCTTCTCATTGCTACCATCAAGGAGGAGGTACAAGAGCCTGAAGACACACACTCAACACATCACGGAACAGCTTCCTTCCCTCCACCATCAGATTTCTGAATGGACAATAAACACAGGAACACTATTACACTATATTTTAAACATGAGAAATTCTGCAGATGCTGGAAATGCAAAGCAACACACTCAAAATGCTGGAGGAACTCGGCAGGTCAGGCAGCATCAATGGAAATTAATGTCTGATGTTGACGTTTTGGGCTGAGGAAAGGAAGGGGGAATAAAAAGGTGGGAAGAGGGGAAAGAGGATAGCTGGATGGCGATAGGTGAAGCCAGGTGGGTAGGAAAGGTAAAGGGCTGGAGACAAAGGAATCTGACAAGAGAAAAGAGTGGACAATAGGAGAAGGGGAAGAAGGGGGGTATCCGGTGGAAGTGACTGGCAGGTGAGAAGAGGCAAGATGCCAGAGAGGGAAATAGAAGTAGATGGGAGGGAAAAGGAAAATCTATTTTACTGGGAGAAATCGATATTCATGCTATCATTCATGCCTCACCTGGAAGGACTGTTTGGGGCCTGGAATAGAAGTGAGGGAGGAGATGACTGGGCAGAAGTAGCACTTTGGCCACTTGCAGGGTTAAGTGCTGGGAGGGAGATTAGAAGGGAGGGCTGAATGGACAAAGGAATCACAAATGGAGCGATATCTGTGAAAGTGGGGGGGTAAAGATATGTTTGATGGTAGAAGGATGATGTGTTGGATGTGGACGCTGATGGGATGATAGGTAAGGACAGAAGGAACTCTATCTCTGTTGACACGGCGGGGAGATGGAATGAGCGCGAATTTTCAAGAAATGGAGGAGCTGCGGTTGAGGGCACTACCAATGGTGGAGGAAGGAAAACCCTGCTCTTTGAAGAAGGAGGACATCCCTGATGTCCTAGAAAGGAAAGCATCATCCTGAAAACAGATGCAACAGAGACAAATGAACTGAGAAAAAGAAACAGAATTTTTACAAGAGACAGGGTGGGAAGAAAGTGAATCCATAGTTTCGGGAACATTTCAGCGATGGGGCAAGTGAAAGTGAGTGAAGTTACCCCTTTGGTTCATGAGCCTGATGGTTGTGGGGTAATAACTGTTCCTGAACCTGGTGGTGAGGGTGCTGAGTCTCCTGTACCTTCTTCTTGAAATTTAACTTTTAGATATAGATTTCTTATTGTAATTTATAGCTTTAAAAAATTATTATGTATTGCAGTGTACTGTTGTCGCAAAATAACAAATTTCACAAAACATGCCTGATTCTGATTCTTATAAATTACAATATAAAGTGATATAGAACAGCCTGTTTATTGACAATCCAAAGAATGGAAATAAATCTCCTTTTAATACTTCCTTTATTTTAATTGACTATTTCTTCACAACTATCTTTCTTCATTCCAAACTTTAGTGAATCTTTCCTCCATCATCTCCACAGTTCTTGCAAACTTCATTACTGCAATGATACTGTAACTATGGGCTGAATGGTGTCTTACACAAATTCTATGTAGGCAATAGACAATAGGTGCAGGAGTAGGCCATTCAGCCCTTCAAGCTAGCACCGCCATTCACTGTGATCATGGCTGATCTCTTCAATAAAAATTTCCCAAGGCCCCTTCACAGAGTGCACAAAAATATTCAATATCTTTTCCTCCTTTTACATTGAAGGCAATCAAAATTCAGAATCTCAGGTGATTTTAATGGTGGATTTCAACCTGAACTCCCACTTTCAACAGAATTACGTACTGGGATCGAGTACATACAGCATATGTACTAGGATCCTCAAACACCAGTGCTTCTCCAATTGATTATGAATATTACCATTTAGGGTGTGATGCTTTTTACTTGTTCTTGTTACTAAACTATATACTTTAAATTTCCATGCTGGAGATCAGGCAGTCAGGCAGCAGGTGTGGAGGGCAATGGACAAGCAAGACCTTTCATCTGGACACACACAGTCAAACACTGACCATGTCCCTCCTGTGTTCCCTTTATCTCTCTCCTGATCTACCCTGTTCCTTTTCCACCCATACCGCATACCCCCACCCCTAACCCTATACCACCCTGTTTTTATACCCTCCTCCTCCCATTGTTTCCTTCCGCCCTACCATTCCTTTATTCGATTCCTTCTCCGACTTCCTTTCCCATCAGATTCCATCACTTGTAGCCCTCCATCACCTCCACCTAGCACCTCCCAATCTCCATCACTATCTCCACTCTTCCCTCCTCACCTGGATGCATCTACAGTATCCATCACCTGCCAGCTCCTGTTCGACCATTTCCCTTCACCATTTTATACTGGCCGTCTCCCCTCTCATCTTTCAGTCCAGATGAAGGGTTTCGATCCAAAACATTAACTGTCCATTTGCTTCCACTGAGTTTCTCCAGCAATTTGTTTATTTTGACCATAAGATATAGGAGCAGAATTAGGCCATTTGGCCCATCGAGTCTGCTCCACCATTTCATCATGGCTGATCCATTTCCCTCTCAATCCCAAGCTCCTGTTTTCTCCCTGTAACCCTTCATGTCCTGATTAAAAAAGAATCTATCAATTGCTGTCTTAAATATACCTAATAATTTGGCCTCCACAGCCATCTGTGGCAACTAATTGCACCAATTCACCACTCTCTGGCTAAAGAAATTTCTCCAGATTCCAGCACCTGCAGTCATTTATGGCTTCATTTTACATTTCCACCTACAATTGGCTGTGTTCTTCACAACTCTGGTACAGAATCATAAATCTAGAATACACAACAGAGCTGAGGCCATTCCACCCAACTTTCACATGCTGGCTCATACAGAGAGCCTCAAACCAGTCACTTTCCCTGATCTCTCCCAAAAGCTCTGTATTTATTCCAGAAACACAAGAGATTCAGCAGATGCTGGAAACGTTGGGCAACACACACAAAATGTTGGAGGAACTCAGCAGGTCGGACAACATCTACAGAGAGGAATAAACAGTCGACATTTTGATCGGAGTCTCTCCATCAGAACATTTATTCCAGATCCCTTTTGATAGCTATCGATGAATCTGCTTCCAATGCCAAGTGTAATCCAGTTCAAATCTTTGGGTTCTCCACTGGATAGTATTCCTTCAGGATCATAGCCACTGTCAGTCAGAAAGGTTTCCATGAAAATAGCTCATAATTTTGATCTCTATTAAATTCCCCTCGATTCTCTTTGTTCCAAAGAACCAATCTCAATTTCTCCAACCCCTTCAGCAAATGAATTTATCCTTCCTGTTAAATCCTTCATTAAAAATGATGTTCAGAAGGAGAACTGAGTGGATAAATATTTCACACAAGGAATAAATGGCACCTGAACTGAGCTGCAGGAGGAGGTGGAGGCAGGAACTGGAACAACATTACAAATTATCTTGATGGGTAACTGAATGAGCAGGGCATCAAGGGATCAGGAATTAATGCAGGCGAGAGGGTATTAGTACAGACAGGCACAATTGGCCAGCATTAACGTGCTGGGCTGAAGGCACTGTTTCCAAGCTGTACGACTAACTCTATGATTCTAATTTGTATATAATGCACCAGTTGAAGTCCGACATGTGACATGAAGACTTAAGACAATTTTGAATGCCACCCATTGATTCCCAGTTGTAAAGTCTTTTATGTTTATTTTTAATAGATGGCTAAATTTGGCAAGGATGCACCTAACATCCCCTGGAAATTCACCTGAGACCATCAAGAGTCAACTACATTGCATGAGATTGGGAATGAGTTTCAGGCAGTCACAAACACTCTACCCAAAGGAAATTGATAAACCATTTGATGATTCCTATAACTAACCCAGCAGTTTTCTGGTGCTAGAACATAAATTTGCATTCAATAAATTACCAATTAACTTCTCAGTTCAGATCTGGAGTATTGACCAAAAGCATTGACCTGCAAATTTTGCCTTCACAGACGCTGCTAGACCCACTCAGTTGTCTCAGAATTCTATCCTAATGAAGGGTCTCAGCCTGAAACATCGACAGTTTATTCTTTTCCATACATGCTACCTGGCCTACTGAGTTCCTCCAGCATTTTGTGTGTGTTGCTTGGATTATCAGCATGGGCAGACTTTCTCTCGTTTCTCTTAGAAATCTGTTTTTTTTTGTTCCAGGTTCCACACCTGCAGTCTCCTTTGTCTTAATAAGTTATCAGATTGATTGGATTAATTTACAAAATTTTCTCCTGAACAATCTGAGTTCAGGACTTCTGGCCTGATAGCTCTGAAACTTATCAGGTTGATAAGTGCTTCAAGTTCAAGCACACACAAGTCTTTTTCATTTTTGCCTTTGCTTCTCCCTTTATTCTTTAAGTTATTTATACATTCTTTATATTGAATTCTCTCACTTTGTCCTCTTTGGGCAACAACTGCTGCTTATATAACTACTTACATAACCACGGGTTTTTATCCTCTCCTCACAGTGTTGTGTTCGTTTTTAAATGTTATTGATCTGTGATTTTGAGCACACAAGATATTGTCAAGATCCAGGTACGTAAAGACTATTGGTGGAGACGCAGCTGTTCAGTCCTTATCAGTAGTTTATTGGAGGGGCTAGGTGTAAATAATGGCCCTCAAGAGACAAGGCAAAATATTTTCTCTCAAAAGATCATGAGTCTCTGGAATTCTCTTGCCTCAAGGGTGATAGAAACAGAGTTGTTAAATATTTTAAGAGAAAGATAGATTTTTAGAAAACAAAGAGATGAAAAGATATTGGGATGGCATGAACATTGACTTCTCAAACTTCCGCTAATGCCCCACCTCCCCCTCGTACCCCATCTGGTATTTATTTATTTATATACACACATTCTTTTTCTCGCTCTCTTTTTTCTCCCTCTGTCCCTCTCACTATACCCCTTGCCCATCCTCTGGGCTTTCTCCCCCCTCCCCCTTTTCCTTCTCCCTGGGCCTCCTGTCCCATGATCCTCTCATATCCCTTTGCCAATCACCTGTCCAGCTCTTGGCTCCATCCCTCCCCCTCCTGTCTTCTCCTATCATTTTGGATCTCCCCCTCCCCTTCCCACTTTCAAATCTCTTACTAGCTCTTCCTTCAGTTAGTCCTGACGAAGGGTCTCGGCCTGGAACGTCGACTGTACCTCTTCCTAGGGATGCTGCCTGGCCTGCTGCGTTCACCAGCAACTTTTATGTGTGTTGCTTAAAAGATATTGGGTGTAGGTGGGAATGTGGAGTTAAAAGTTACAAGCAAATTAACAGTGATCTTATTTAATGGAAGGCCAAGCATGAGATGGCCTACCTTGTTCCTCATTCCAAGGTATGTTTTATACTGTATCCAAGTTTTACTGATGATACATAACTAGCTGATGTGAACACAAGTGATTCTGCAGATGCTGGAAATTCAGACCAACACACACAAAATGCTGGAGGAACTCAGCAAGTCAGGCAGCATCTGTGGAAAGGAATAAACAGTCAACACTTCATGCCAACACCAGTCTTAGGCCAAAGTGACCTGCTGAGTTCCTCCAGCTGGCTGATGTAAGTTATGAAGAGGATGCAGAGTGTATTCAAGGGAAAATACACAAATGGACAAAGACATGGCTGATCCAAAACAATGTGGGAAAAAATCTGTGGAGGAAAAAAACAGAGGAAGGAAGATTTTTTCAAAACTAGCACACGATTTGAAAGATGATCATATTCTAATGTCCTTCTACAGAAACACAGCTGAAAATTAATATGCAGATATTGCAATCAATTCAGCATTTGCCATCTGTTATAAAAGGATGTGAGCATAAAAATAAAGGAGGTTTCATCAAATGTATAGAGGACCTTAGTAAGATCACACCTAGAATAATGTGTATAGGTTTGATCTCCTTAGCTAAAAAACAATATAAGCACAATGAAAACTCATCAAATTAACTGCTGGAACAAGGAACGGGGGGTTGTTGTATGAGGAGAAATTAAATAAACCAAACTATACTGCCAAGAGTTTAGAAGAATGAGATATAATCTTACAAAATATCTTAAATGCTTGTGCGATTTCACTAAACAGGGAATCGTGCTTCCCTAGCTGGAGCTTCTATATCGCAGTCTCAAAATAAGGTATTGGCCATTCTGGACTAAGACGGAACTTTTTTTCTCCATAGGGAAGAACCTTTGGAATTCGCTATCCAAAAGAGGTTGCAGTTGTTAAGTATATTCGAGGTTGATATTCAAAAGTATATTGTTCTCTGATGCAGTTGTGGAATATTGAATTAAAATTGGTAAATAGATTTATAATTGTCACATGTACTGAGGTGAAAAGAAAAACTGTTTCGCATGCCATCCAGGCAGATAATTTAATTACAACAGCGTACAGAGGAAAACAGTAACAGAATGATCACATAACTGTTTAGCCTTCTGAGAAAGTAGAGGAATGGTGCACCTCCTTAGCCATGGCATTTCCGTGATTAGACCAGAACAGGCTATTCACTTGTAAGAACTTGGAAGTTCTTAACCATCTTGACCTCAGCACCGTTGATGTAAGCAGGAGCATATGTTCAGCATGCCCCATCTGAAGTCAATGATCAGCTCTTTAGTTTTTTCTGACACTGAAGGAGTGGTTGTTATCACGATACTATGTCACTAGGCTCCCTATCTTCTTCCTGTACTCTGATTCATCATTATTTGAGATTTGACCCACAGGTAAAGATAAGTGGCATTGAGAGAAAATATCAGCCACAATTCCACTGAATGGTAGAGTTGGCAATACTCAGAGCCTGGACTGACACCAACCAACTGCCCTCTACTGTGCCTATTGTCTTGTTTATTATTTATTGTCCAGGCTCTGGGTCTGATGGCTTGGGGGAAAAAACTGTTACATAGTCTGGTTGTGAGAGCCCAAATGCTTCGGTGTCTTTTGCCAGATGGCAGGAGGGAGAAGAGTTTGTATGAGGGATGCGTGGGGTCTTTCATAATGCTGTTTGCTTTATGGATGCAGAGTGTAGTGTAAATGTCTGTAATGACAGGAAGTGAGACCCCGATGATCTTCTCAGCTGACCTCACTATCCGCTGCAGGGTCTTGCGATCTGAGATGGTGCAATTTCCAAACTAGGCAGTGATGCAGCTGCTCAGGATGCTCTCGATACAACCTCTGTAGAATGTGGTGAGGATGGGGGGTGGGAGATGGACTTTTCTCAGCCTTCGCAGAAAGTAGAGACGCTGCTGGACTTTCTTTGCTATGGAGCTGGTGTTGAGGAACCAGGTGAGATTCTCCGCCAGGCGAACACCAAGAAATTTGGTGCTCTTAACGATCTCG
The DNA here is from genome assembly GCF_030028105.1 of Mobula birostris. Taxonomy (NCBI): domain Eukaryota; kingdom Metazoa; phylum Chordata; class Chondrichthyes; order Myliobatiformes; family Myliobatidae; genus Mobula; species Mobula birostris. The sequence goes on along the minus strand of NC_092372.1, from coordinate 216,111,996 downwards.
ATGGAGGAGTCGTCGATGTTCAGCGGAGGGTGGTCGTTCCATGTCCTCCTGAAGTCAACAACCATCTCTTTTGTTTTGTTCACATTCAGAGACAGGTTGTTTGCTCTGCACCAGCCCGTTATCCTCTGTACCTCCTCTCTGTATGCTGACTCATCGTTCTTGCTGATGAGACCCACCACGGTCGTGTCATCGGCAAACTTGATGTTGTGGTTCGAGCTGTGTGTTGCAGCACAGTCATGGGTCAGCAGAGTGAACAGCAGTGGACTGAGCACACAGCCCTGGGGAGCTCCCATCCTCAGTGTGATGGTGTTGGAGATGCTGCTTCCAATCCGGACTGACTGAGGTCTCCCAGTCTGGAAGTTTAGGATCCAGTTGCAGAGGGAGGTGTTCAGGCCCAGTAGGCTCAGCTTTCCAATCAGTTTCTGAGGAATGATTGTGTTGAATGCTGAACTGAAGTCTATGAACAGCATTCAAATGTATGTGTCTTTTTTTGTCTAGGTGGGTTAGGGCCAGGTGGAGGGTGATGGCAATGGCGTCGTCTGTTGAATGGTTGGGACAGTATGCGAACTGCAGAGGGTCCGGTGAGGGGGGCAGCAGGGTCTTGATGTGCCTCATGACGAGCCTCCCGAAACACTTCACGATAGTGGATGTGAGTGCGATGGGACGGTAGTCATTGAGACAGGACACTGAAGACTTCTTCTGCACGAGGACGATGGTGGCAGCCTTGAAGTACGTAGGAACGACAGCGCTGCTCAGGGAGATGTTGAAGATGTCAGTGAGAATCTCTGCTAGCTGGTCCTCTAAGCACTCTACCAGGAATATCGTCTGGTCCAGCAGCCTTCTGTGGGTTGACACTGCACAGGGTTCTCCTCACATCAGCCACTGTAAGATGCAGCACCTGATCATTTGGAGGAGGGGTGGTCTTCCTCGCCACCACGTCACTTTCCACCTCAAAACGAGCGTAGAAGTTGTTCAACACATCTGGGAGGGAAGCATCACCAGCACAGGCAGGTGGTGTTGTCTTGAACGCCCTTCCACATGCGCTGCGTGTCGCCGCTGTCCTAGAAGTGGCTGTGGATTTGCTGGACGTGTGCACGCTTTGCCTCTCTGATGGCCCGGGACAGTTTGGCCCTCCCTGTTGTTAGGGCTGCCTTGTCGCCTGCTCTGAAGGCGGAGTTACGGGTCCTCAAGCAGCGCACGCACCTCCGCGGTCATCCATGGCTTCTGGTTAGTGTGTGTAGTGATGGTCTTGGCCACAGCGACATCATCGATGCACTTGCTGATGTAGCTAGTCACTGACACCGTGTACTGCTCTAAATTGGTAGAGTTGCCATCGGTTGCAGCCTCCCTGAACATGTGCCAGTCAGTGTGCTCAAAGCAGTCGTGAAGAGCAGAGATGGCTCCTGCTGGCCGGGCTTTTACCTGCTTCTGAACTGGTCTGGAGTGCCTGACGAGCGGTCTGTATGCTGGGATTAGCATAACAGAGATGTGGTCTGAGTAACCGAGGTGGGGGCGGAGCTCCGCCCGGTACGCGAAAGGAATGTTTGTGTAAACAAGGTCCAACGCGTTCTCCCCTCTCGTTGCAAAGTCCACGTTCTGATGGAAACTGAGGAGCACTGACTTAAGGTTTGCGTGGTTAAAATCTCTGGCGACAATAAACAGTCCATCAGGTTGTGCGTTCTGCAGTTCACTAATAGCCCCATACAGTTCACAGAGCGCCTCCTTAGCATTAGCGCTGGGGGGGGGGGGGGGGGCGGAATGTAGACACTGACTATAAGGACAGTGTTGAATTCCCGTGGTAAAGAGACATAACAGTGGGATAGAAGTTGTTATCAAGTCTGGTGGTTTGTGCTGTCTGGCTTTTGCACCTGTTGTTCAGTAGGAAAAAGGACCAGGGAGAATGACTGAGGCAGGATAAGTCCCTGTTTAACTGCCTTAAATTAAATCTTAATTATTCTGCAAACTTGTCTTCTACCACTTCTGGGCACAGCACTTAGACTTGGGCTCAGTAAGATCATTGGATGTTTATGTTTCTTCTCTTTCCAGGAGATGAAAGCTAATTGAAGTTATGAATACATTCTCCATTCACTACAAACTACAGCACACAACAGATTGGTTGAAGAGAAATTGTGAGAAAATGGTGAAACGTGAGGTATGCAGAAAGTTGTTGAAGAACGAGAACGTGCTCTTCAGCCCACGTCATTCCATCCACTCAATTAGGGCTGTGAAAGTGATTGATTCACTGGAGGTATAAAGTAAATAACTTTGAGAACCCAGGGAGCAAAAAGGGAATTTTCAGAGGTTGTGGTTTGCATAAGAAAGTGACAGAGGAGTGTCATACTCTGAAACCAAGATAATTTCAGATGGAAATTGAGATAGGGAAGTGTGAGAAATTGCACTTTAGTTAAAAAAAAACATAAAACATAGAATATTACAGAACATTACAGGCCCTTTAGCCCACAATGTAGCACCAACCTGTTAACCTACCCTAAGATCAATATAATCCTTCCCTCCCACAAAATTGACCATTTTTCTATCATCCATGTGCCAATCTACAAACGTTTGTAAGAGTCTCTTAAATGCCCCTATTAATAAAAGAGTAAGTATAATGACAGACAGCACAGAAACAGGTCCTTCCATTAAATCATAAACATAAGAGATTCTGCAGATGCTGAAAATCTCGAGCAACACAACTGCAACCCTCTCACTGGAGGTTATATGCAAACTCGGCTCGATAGCTAACTCTGCTAACAGCTACGTGACTCAGCAGTGAGAAGGCCACCTTTCATAAACAATACACGTCGAGGGTTGGAGTCATTTAGGGTTCAACCAAACAGGAACGTTGAGATGTTCCAATTAAAAGAACCTCAACTTGAGTGAATATGCCCATACACAATTATTGGCCAGCAAGAAATAACAGATTGTACACGCATAAAATTATAAAGAAAGTATATTTACCAATTTCAGTTTCATCAGTTAACAGGAAAAAATAAAAGGCCCCATTACAGTTAAACCAGTCTAATGAGCACATGACCATTGCAGCTCATATTGCAGCATTCAGGGATGTATCTCTTACTCACGCGCTGGACCCATGGTCTGCATGAAAGCACCTGCCACATTCTTAACTTCCCTCAAAGTCATCTCGAACAAACAGGCTCTCTCTCAGGAGTCAACACACACAAAATTCTGGAGGAACTCATCAGGCTAGGCAGCACCTATGGAAAAGGTTTCAGTTGACGTTTCGGGCTGAGATCCTTCATCAGGACTAGCGAAAAAAAGATGAGGTGTAGAGCACTGGCCCTTCCTCCTTGGAGCCATTCACCTGCACAAAGCACCTCTTGCAACGGGAACTCTCCTTCCAATGGCATTCTGGGCATCTTTCCTTGTGCCCCGCTTCGCAGCTCCTACCAAAATACCCAAACATCCCACCTCTCCCGGAACTTCCGGGAGTCTCCCGCATATTAATAGTGGCTCCCTGATGCCCGCAAATTATATACAATGTCCCCAAAATCAAGTGTGTGTGTGTGTGAGTGTGAGTGTGTGAGAGAGAGAGAGAGAGAGAGAGAAAGAGAGAAAGAACACGCCATGGCAGAGTGTTCCAAAAAAAGAAAATATAAAGTGTACCCCTGCCTAATTGGGATCAAAAATAATGACAGTGTTGCTCGCTGCACTGTTTGCAACAGTGACTTTTCTATTGCCCATGGTGGGTTAAGGCTGTAAAAGACATGTTGAGGTGAGTTTAACAGGTGTCATTCGTTCATTAGCATAGCTAACGTTATTTAAACTAGCTGGCTAACTGCTAAGGAGCTACTCTATTGCAGACATCCCACCTCTCCCAGAAGTTCCGGGAGTCTCCCGCAAATTGATGGTGCTACCTCCCTGAAATGAGGTTTTGCAGGGTGGGATGTCTGAATACCCCAAAAACCAGACTACTGTCCATCATAAATCTCTCTCCGCTCCACTCTCTCTAGAACTTTCTCCTGATCTCACCATCCTGATTGGCTGACAAAATATTCCTAAGTTGAACAACATGGCTTCTTATCCTTATAAATCTATAAAACTCTCGTTAGGCCACACTTGGAGTACTGTGTCCAGTTCTGGTCACCTCACCATAGGAAGGATGTGGAAGCATTGGAAAGGGTACAGAGGAGATTTACCAGGATGCTGCCTGGTTTAGAGAATATGCATTATGATCAGAGATTAAGGAAGCTAGGGACTTTTTGGAGAGGAGGAGGATGAGAGGAGACATGATAGAGGTATACAAGATATTAAGAGGAATAGATAGAGTGGATAGCCAGTGCCTCTTCTCCAGGGCACCACTGCTCAATACAAGGGGACATGACTTTAAGGTGAGGGGTGGGAAGTTCAAGGGGGATATTAGAGGAAGTTTTTTACTCAGAGAGTGGTTGGTGCGTGGAATGCACTGCCTGAGTCAGTGGTGGAGGCAGGTACACTAGTGAAACTTAAGAGACTACTAGACAGGTATATGGAAGAATTCAAGGTGGGGTGTTATATGGGAGGCAGGGTTTGAGGGTCAGAACAACAATGTGGGCCAAAGGGCCTGTACTGTGCTGTACTATTCTATGTTCTATATTCTATGTTAGCTGAAACCAAAAACATTCCACCAGCAGGACACAGTGCTTTTGCAGAAAACTGCTGAAGTGGAATACCTACAGCAGTAGAAATCTTAACCAGGGCACTGCACACACAAAATACTGGAAGAACTCAGCAGGAAAGGCAGCATCTGTGGAGGGGAATAAACATTCGGCAACTGGGGACTGAAAAAGAAGGGGGCAAAAGCCAGAATAAGGAGGTGGTGTACAGGTAATAAATGAAACCAGGCGAAGCGGGGATGAAGTAAGAAGCTGGGAGGTGACCGGTGGAAGAAATAAAGGGCTGAAGAAGGAATCTGACAGGAGGTGACAGTGGACTGTGGAAGAAAGGGAAGGAAGAGGAGCACCAAAGGGAGGTGGTGAGAAGGGGTGAGGGGGAACTAGAATGGGAATGAATAAAGAGAGAAGGGTGAGAGGATAAGAAATCGCCAGATGTTAGAAAAATCAACATCAATGCCATCAGGTTGAAAGCTACCCAAATGGAATATGAGGATGCTCCTCCAACTACAGTATGGCCTCCCAGTACAGGAAGCCATAGACCAACATGTCACAATGGGAATGAGAAATAGAATTGAGCAGGTGGCCACCAGGAAATCCGGTCTTTAGTACGGATGGAGCGAAGGTGCTCAACAAAGCGGTCCTCCAATTTATGTCAGGTTTCTCCGGTGTAGAGGAGGCTAGGTTATAGTAGCTGACCCTGACAGACTCGCAGGTGAACTGTCGCCTCACCTGGGAAGACTGTTTGTGACCCTTCATCCACTGGTGATTTCAGGTAAGGTAACGGTGCATTTAACCACATTACGTGGTCAACTAAAGGTGTTATTGTCGCTTTTAAATGTATTTTTGACATTCGCAAGACCCAGCTGGACATGACGAACTTAAGGTACTGCAGGTCTACCACATCAGTTGCTCATTGGCGGAGAAACTGAAGAAACTGGACTTGGTGTGGATCATCTTGTCCTCCCCTTGTGTCAGAGAGGCCTCAGAAGAGTCAGGGCACCAAGGTGGTGTGCAGTGTAACAGCAAGTAATCTTCTTTTCTTGTGCCCGCAGGACCCTGTTGGACATTGTAACGTGGAATTCAGTGATTTATTGTGGACGGCAGGGAAGTTGCATGGCCTCGGTCATAATGCGGACTTGGCCTTGAGCCCCATGTTGCCTGTTTACAGCCATCCAGGACAGAGGCATCAGAGTCGGTGCGCTCTACCAGACGCAGGATGGCGCAGCGTCCAATATGGAGTTGGTGCTACCCCACTCCCCCCAGTGTTCGCTTGGCAAAAGACAAGCTGTATTGTGTTTGACTACAGACTACTACTACGTTCATTGGCTCAGGGTCGTAGACTATTTTTTTTTGTGTGACAGTATTTTACTGATATATATGCTTGCTATCTTATATGTGCTATATGTGCCTTGTGCTGTGTGTGACTGTTGGTTTAAAAACGCAAACACGAGGAAATCTGCAGATGCTGGAAATTCAAGCAACACACACAAAAAATGCTGGTGAACACAGCAGGCCAGGCAGCATCTATAGGAAGAGGCACAGTGTACTTCTTCTTATTGATGCTGCCTGGCCTGCTGTGTTCACCAGCGTTTTATGCGTGTGTGACTGTTGGTACTGTGTTCTTCCCCTTGGCCCCAGAGGAATGCTGTTTCATTTGGCTGTATACTTTATACTTTATTGTTGCCAAACAATTGATACTAGAACGCACAATCATCACAGCGATATTTGATTCTGCGCTTCCTGCTCCTTGGATTACAAATCAATAGTAAGTATTAAAAATTTAAATTATAAATCATAAATAGAAAGTACTTTAATACTTTATACTTTATTGTCGCCAAACAATTGGTACTAGAACGTACAATCATCACAGCAATATTTGATTCTGCGCTTCACACTCCCTGGATTACAAATATTAGCTATTAAAATATTAAAATAGTTAAAATTAGTAAATATTAAAAAATTTAAATTATAAATCATAAATAGAAAATAGAAAAATGGGAAGTAAGGTAGTGCAAAAAAAACCGAGAGGCAGGTCCGGATATTTGGAGGGTACGGCCCAGATCCGGGTCAGGATCCCTTCAGCAGTCTTATCACAGTTGGAAAGAAGCTGTTCCCAAATCTGGCTGTACGAGTCTTCAAGCTCCTGAACCTTCTCCCAGAGGGAAGAGGGATGAAAAGTGTGTTGGCTGGGTGGGTCGTGTCCTTGATTATCCTGGCAGCACTGCTCTGACAGCGTGCGGTGTAAAGTGAGTCCAAGGACGGAAGATTGGTTTGTGTGATGTGCTGCGCTGCGCTGTGTTTACGATCTTCCGCAGCTTCTTCCGGTCTTGGACAGCACAACTTTCATACCAAGTGTGATGCACCCTAGAAGAATGCTTTCTACGGTGCATCTATAAAAATTCGATTTCTTCAGTTTTCTCAGTATTCATGTATGGTTGGATGACAATTAAACCTGAACTTCCACCAAATCCGTACCATCCATCTAGCAGCTATTTACACAAATTCTCATAAGTTTTGAAAAATGTCAGTTTATAAGATACAATAGATGAATGGTACTATTTTAATTGCACTGCCTGTTAGGATGGTTGAAAGAAATTCAATAGGAGGAAGAAATAAAGAAATTTCAAGGAAATGGAGAATGCGCCTGATTTATAATGTCATGAAGTATGTCTTGACAAAGTGGCTACTGTGTGTTTCACTTGGAGCAGAATAATGGCCATTGCTATAAGACTGTCAAGAAGGACAGTGAGCTGATAGGACAAAATTGCAATCCGTGGGATGAGCTGTAATGTAAAATCGAAAAAGGAGACAGATACAGGACTGAAGGTGTTATATTTGAATGCACACAGTATACAGAATAAGGTAGATGATCTTGTAGTGCTGTTAGAGATTGGCAGGTATGATGTTGTGGGTATCACTGAGTTGTGACTGAAAGATTATAGTTGGGAGCTTAGCATCCAAGGAAATACATTGTATTGAAAGGACTGGAGGCAGGCAAAGGGGGTGGGGTGGCTCCATTGGTAAAAAATGAAATCAAATCCTTAGAAAGAAGTGACATAAGATCAAAATCTGCGCCTTGTAAGGCATGAAAATGCCCGACGCAGGCCTCTCATGGCCTGAGTCGGCCTTCCCTCCCCCTCTCCGAAGATCAAAAGGTGTAGAATCCATACAGATAGAATTAAGAAACCACAAGGGTAAAAAGACCTGATGGGAGTTATATACTGCACAGGCCTCTAAACAGTAGACAGAACATGGGTTACAAATTACAGCGGAAGATAGAAAAGGCATGCCAAAAGAGCAATGTTATGATTGTCATGCAGGATTTCAATATGCAGATAAATTGGGAAAATCAGATTGGCCCTGGATCCCAAGAGAGAGAATTTGTAGAATGCCTACAAGTTGGCTTTTTAGAGCTGCTTATGGCAGAGCCCACTAGTGGATCAGTTATTCTGGATCAGGTGTTCTACAGTGAATCAGATTTGATTAAGGAGCTTAAGATAAAGGAACCCTAAGGAGACAGTGATCACAATATGATAGAATTCACCCTGCAATTTGAGAGGGAGAAGCTAAAGTCAGTATTACAATGCAGTAAAAGGAATTACAGAGGCATGAGAGGGGAACAGGCCAAAGTTGATTGAAAGGGGACACAAGCAAAGATAATGGCAAAGCAGCAATGGCTGGAGTTTCTCAAAGAAGAAGTATTCTAAAGGCAGGATAACACCACCATGGCTGGAAATTAAAGTCAAAACCAGCATAAAAGCAAAAGAGATGGCATATATAATAGAGCAAAAATTAGTCGGAAATTAGAGGATTGGGAAACTTTTTAAAAACCAACAGAAGACAATTTTAAAAGCTCTGGGGGGAGTTGAAATGTGAAGGTAAGCTGGACAACAATAACAGAAGTTACCAAAAGATTTTTCAGATATATGAAGAATAAAAGAGCGGTGAGAGTAGATGAGTAGATATTAGACCACCGGAAAATGAAGCTGGAGGGGTACTAATGGGGGACATTGAAATGGTGGATGAACTGAATAAGTATTTTACATCAGTTTTCACTGTGGACGACACTAGCTGGAAGTTCGAGGATGTCAGGTGGCAGAAGTGAGTGCATTTATTATTACTAGGGAGAAGGTGCTTGGGAAAAATGAAAGGTCTGAAGGAAGATAAGTCACCTGGACCAGATGGTGTACACCCCAGGATTCTGAAAGTAACTGAAGAGATTGTGGAGGCATTAGTAATAACCTTTCTGGAGGGCTGGAAATTTGCAAGTGCCACTCCACTTTTCAAGAAGGGAGGGAGGCAGAAGAAAGAAAATTATAGGCCAACCCCATTGGTTGGGAAGATGTTGGAGTCTTTTACTAAGGATGTGGCCTCGGGGTACATGGAGGCACATGATAAAATTGGCCAAAGTCAGCAAGGTTCCCTAAAGGGAAACCTCACCTGACAAACCTGTTAGAATTCTTTCAGGAAATAACAAACAGGATGGACAGAGAATTAAACATTATGGGGAAAAGGCAGTAGGTGGAGATGAGTCCATGGCCAGATCAGCCATGATTTTATTGATTTGCCGAACACGCTCGATGGGCCAGATGACCTACTCCTGCTCCTATTTCTTATGTTCTTATAGACAAAGGAAAATTGATGGATGTTGTGCACTTGGATTTTCAGAAGGCCTTTGACAAGGTGCCACGCACGAGGCTGCTTAACAAGACAAGAGCCCATGGCATAACAGTAAAGATACTAACATGGATAGAGCATTGGCAGGTTGGCAGGAAGCAAAGTGTGGAGAGAATGTTTCCTATGGTGGGGGAGTCTAGGACCAGAGGGCATAGCCTCAGAATAGAGGGATGAACATTTAGAACGGAGATGAGGAGGAATTTCTTTAGCCAGAGGATGGTGAATCTGTGGAATTCATTGCCACATGCGGCTATGGAAGCCAGGTCATTTGGTGTATTTACGGCAGAGGTCGATAGATTCTTGATTAGTCACGATGTGAAAAGTTATGAGGAGAAGACAGAGGAATGGTAATAAATCAGCCATGATGAAATGGCAGAGCAGGCTCGATGGGCTGAATGGCCTAATTCTGTTCCTACGTTTTCTGGTCTGAAAATCAAAATAAACCCCAAGAGTGATGTGAACCTGGAGTTTACTAACAGGTTTGAGGTACATAGCATAATTGCACACAAGAGAAGAGAGGACAAGCAATGAAAGAAATGGGGATCAAATGGCATCCATTTGTGTTGTACCATTCAATGATTCCTTTGTAAAATTATGTATGGATTGATCAAAATAGATCAGAGTAGCTGTTCTACTAACAATAGGTCCAGAAAATGGGGACTTTGAACATTCGGCACAAAATACTACCAGAGTCAGTGACTGAAGAAGCATGTTTAGTAGTTTGTTAAGGAAGAAGCACATAAAAGTGGGAAGGTACTGTAGGATGTCTGGCACAAGTAGGTAACTGGTCCAACCAGCTCAAATTGGGGCTTCATGCTCCAGTCAGGTCTACTTCAATCTTTGATCTAAATCCATCTGCATAACCATCTATTTCCTTCTCCTTCACCAATTGTCCAGTCCCCACTTAAATCCATCTTTGCTATATACAGTACCTCAATCATCCCATTAGCAAGCTCCAGATTCTCACCACTCTTTGTTTCTTGCACCAATGGCAA